>NC_142472.1:59171692-59474722 GCF_049115385.1 Moschus berezovskii | reverse complement strand
ATCTCTAGTTTTCAAGAAGACATCCCTAGTCTTTCCCATTCTATTGTTTTCCTCTATTTCTTTGCATTGATCACTGAAGAGGAAGGCTTTCTTGTATCTCCTTGCTATTCTTTGGAACTCTGCATTCAAATGGGTACATCTTTCCTTTTTTCCTTTGCCTTTCACTTCTCTTCTTTTCTCAGCTATTTGTAAGACCTCCTCAGACAACCATTTTTCCTTTTTGTATTTCTTTTTCTTGGGGATTGTCTTGATCACTGCTTTCTGTACAATGTCATGAACCTCCATCCACAGTGCTTCAAGAACTCTATCAGATCTAATCCCTTGAATCTATTTGTCACTTCCACTGTATAATCATCAGGGATTTGATTTAGGCCATACCTGAATGGTCTAGTGGTTTTCCCTCCTTCAGTCAGTTCAGTTCAGTTCAGTCGCTCAGTCGTGTCCGACTCTCCACGACCCCATGAATCACAGCACGCCAGGCCTCCCTGTCCATCACCAACTCCCGGAGTACACTCAAACTCATGTCCACAGAGTCGGTGATGCCATCCAGCCATCTCATTCTCTGTCGTCCCCTTCTCCTCCCGCCCCCAACCTTTCCCAGCATCAGAGTCTTTTCCAGTGAGTCAACTCGTCGCATGAGGTGGCCAAAGTATTGCAGTTTCAGCTTTAGCATCAGTCCCTCCAATGAACATCCAGGATTGATCTCCTTTAGAATGGACTGGTTGGATCTCCTTGCAGTCCAAGGGACTCTCAAGAGTGTTCTCCAACACCACAGTTCAAAAGCATCGATTCTTCAGCGATCAGCTTTCTTCACAGTCCAACTCTCACATCCATACATGACCACGGGAAAAACCATTGCCTTGACTAGACGGACCTTGGTTGGCAAAGTAATGTCTCTGCTTTTTAATATACTATCAAGGTTGGTCATAACTTCAATTTAATTCTGAATTTTGCAATGAGCTCATCATGATCTGAGCCACAGACAGGAAGAGTAGAAGTCAGCATATTCCAAGCAAAATGGAAAGTACATGTGAACATTCACATGCTAAAAGGCATGAGAGAAAGTGAAAGTTGCTCACTTATGTCTGTCTCTTTGGGACCCCACGAACTTCTTCAGGCCAGAATACTGCAGTGTGTAGCCTTTCCTTTTCCAGGGGTTCTTCCCAACCCAGGGATTGAACCCAGGTCTCCCACATTGCAGGCAGATTCTTTACCAACTGAGCTAGCAGGGAAGAACAAAACATAATTTAGCATTATCAGGATTTAGCAGCCAACCAAAGTGCCTGAAAGTGAAAGTTGCTCAGTCATGTCCGACTCTTTGGGACCCTGTGTACTATACTATCCATGGAAATCTCCAGGCCAGAATACTGGAGTGGGTAGCCTTTCCCTTGTCCAGGGGATCTTCCCAACCCAGGGAGAGAACCCAGATCTCCCACATTGCAGGCAGATTCTTTACCAGTTGAGTCACAAGGAAAGCCCAAGAATACTGGAGTGGGTAGCCTATCCCTTCTCCAGTGGATCTTCCAAACCCAGGAATTGAACCGGGGTCTCCTGCATTGCAGGCAGTTTCTTTACCAACTGAGCTATCACATATTCTTGATTCCTCCTTTTGTGTCTGTGAGAGGCATTCATATGCATTCAATTATTTATCACAGACCTACTATGTATCAAATTCCATACAGGATATAAAAAATACATAACATACTTCAACATAATGTACAGTCTAGAGGAAGCTGTGAATGAATGAGGCCAAGACAAATAAATATTCAACATCACTAAAGAGCATCCAGCTGATAAGAGATCATCATGAAACAAGGTCAGTCCATTTAGTGTGTCAAAGTGAGGCTATAGGCCAAGAGAAGTGCTAGCAAAATTCTCTCTAGAGAGCTCAGGTGAAACACAGACTCCAGGATATTTGAAAATGGGTTGAGTAGAAGCTGAAGCAAAGCTGACTTTTAAATGACAAAAGGAGTTTCTGTTTGGTAAGAGGTGGTGACTCCAATACATGTTTTGAGGCATCATTCCCTCCAACAGGCTGTTTTGGAAGGACTGATGCTAAAGCTGAAACTGCAATACTTTGGCCACCTCATGTGACGAGTTGACTCACTGGAAAAGAGTCTGATGCTGGGAAAGGTTGGGGGCAGGAGGAGAAGGGGACGACAGAGAATGAGATGGCTGGATGGCATCACCAACTCTGTGGACATGAGTTTGAGTGAACTCCGGGAGTTGGTGATGGACAGGGAGGCCTGGCGTGCTGTGATTCATGGGGTCGCGGAGAGTCGGACACGACTGAGCGACTGAACTGAACTGAACTGAACTGAATGCCATGGCAGCTTTGTAAGCAAACCAAAATCTAAGCCTGTAAATGCCTCAAGGTTACAAAACGGAAACAGAGGAAAACCCATCACAAACAGCCAACTCGACTTTAAGCTGTAGCCAATCATATAATTCCTCACTCTGCTTCCATGCCTTCTCTACATGTCTTTCCCAGATATCCTGCCAGAGGAACCCTCTTAACCACTTCCTGTTTGGCGCTGCCAGACTGAAACGTTTTGTTCAAAGCAAGTCAACATTTTTAATATGCCTCATTTTATATCTTAACAATGGCAAGTCCCCTTCACTGACCTTTTAATTATACAGATGCAGTAATACTAATGTATAGACAGCTTATTCGTCACAATAGTCCTCTGAATGATATACTATTATTATCATCCCCACTTTATAGATAAGAATTATGAGAGATTTATCAACATCCTCAAGGTCATGGAAGGTCCAGGAATGGAACCTTGGTTGGCTAACTCTAGACCTGCTTCTTTTAGTTTCCTGTGGCTGCTGGGACAAATTTCCACAAACGAGGTGGTTTATAAGAACAAAACCTACTCTCACACTTCCAGAGGCCAGAAATCCCCACTCAAGGTATCAGCAGGGCTGTGCTCCATCCAGAGGCTCTAGAGGAGATTCTTCTCCTTGCTCACTCCAGCTCTGGTCACATTCTTTGGCTTGTGGCTCTATCACTCCTCGCTCTGCCTTTGTGGGTACACTCCTTCCTCTTTTGTCTGTCTCTTCTGTGTGTCTCTAATAAGAATACTTTCCCTTGTATTAAGGGCTCACTGGTATAATCGAGGATGATCTTATCTCAAGATCCCTAACTTAATCACATCTACAAAGGTCCTTTGTCCAAATAAGGTCACATTCACCTGTGCTAAAGAACAGGATAGGAACATATCCTTTGGGGAGGCTACCATTCAACTCACTACAATCCTGCTAAACAAAACATAATTTCCAGGTAGTGAAGTGGCCAAAGCAGCTAAAACTGCCCTGGGGTGAGAATGTAAAAGATGGTCTGCCTGGAGGCAACCAGTCTGGGTCACATTCAAGGAAAATGTTTTTTCTTGGGAGGAGATGAGGAGGATGGGGAAGATGTTATGATGTTTATTCCCTTATGGATTTCAGGCACTGTGATGAAATTCTATGTCCACAAACTAGTGTGAACCTCTTCAAAATCCATACTTTGAAACTCTGAAGGAGCCTGGATGATTTACAGGCCCAGGGCTCAAAATGAGGGGAGGGTTTTGGTAACATGTCATTTCCCCACCTGAATGGAATATGCATCTATCTGGCTCATAGAAGAACAATTGTTGCAAATCATATCTTTTTAAAATTATAATTATAATTGATTATTGCTAAAAGTTCTAGCTTTAGAATATTACCCTGTGTCTCTTCTATGTCTCATGAGTTCTCTAAGCATACAGTCACCTCATTCTGGGATAATTATGATATTGCCTCCTTTCTAATACATATTATACTTGTTAACGCTTCCTAAATTATCACATTGTCTAAACTATAAACTGCAACTAAGGTCATGAACATATAACATAGTTGAACCTCAGCAGAATTGCTGGTTCTAATACAGAGAGGTCAGCAGCAGAACAAACAATTCTGGAGCAGGGGCAGTGATTCTGTGAATTAATAGACTAGGATGATGTTAAGACTGGCATGATGGTTGAGGGCAGAGGACAGAAAGGAGAAGTCTTTTCATAGCTGGCAGGAGGGCACCTGTCAGAGAATACTTCTGTCTCTGTTCTTATTACTTGTATAACTGATAACAAAAATCGCATCTCACTGTGAAAATATTTCTAGACTAAGAGGCTCTGTCATTTCATCACACTAGACATGGACCTAGAGTTTGTTATAAATTAAGTAGTAGTAACCTTTGTCATATTGGACAAATAAAATTGCCTTTGTTTGAGGGTGGTATTCCTGTTGGTAAGCTTTCAGCTACTGCAGCTGCTGTCAGTTCCCTCCTCAATCTCGATGCTGTTTGTGACAACACACTCATTTTCTCATTATTAACTGTCATTCCTCAGAGAGAAATGAGTGCAGAAGAACAGACACAACAAGTTTGCTAAACCCAGAAGTCCATGATAGCAACAGAGGGTGGAGAAAACATCAACAAACAAACTGAAAATATCCCTAAATGAATCAGGTTGTTCTATAAGGCTGTTCAAGGATTTAATCAGGTGTGTAACTAGAGAAAGATTTATCCTGTCCTGCATTACTAAGTATGGCTCCCACTCATATCGCCTTTCATCAGACAAAATTAATTTGGTGCCCTTGCTGCTGAGTGTGATTCTCAGAAACTACACGATCTCACTGTATGGTAATTTTAATTAAATTTTACAAGTGTAACACAAACACATACACAATGCCTACAGACCGGCTTTCAGAGTTAAGGTTTGCTTAAGGAGGCTAGAGTCGTTTTGAATTTTCACATTCTGCCAGGAACTACTGAGTTACACAGGATCCCTATTTAATCATGCCATATTTTTTACAATATCCCTAAGATTTTTTTACCATGTCTCTAAAGATAAAAGAAAACAAAGCATTTTTTATTGCTGAAGAAATGGCTTAGCTGTTGCAAGCTTTATGCCAACTTATTTACTATAATAGCTTAATTATAATATGAAAGAAATACATATTCACTATGGGTAATTTTAAGAATGAAAATGCATGGAGAACAAATTGAAACATGTAATATAATTATCTAGTGATGCTAAAGCTGAAACTCCAATACTTTGGCCACCTCATGCGAGGAATTGACTCACTGGAAAAGACTCTGATGCTGGGAAGGATTGGGGGCGGGAGGAGAAGGGGATGACAGAAAATGAGATGACTGGATGGCATCACCGACTCGATGGACATGAGTTTGAGTGAACTCCAGGAGTTGGAGATGGACAGGGAGGCCTGGAGTGCTGTGATTCATGGGGTCACAAAGAGTTGGACATGATTGAGCGACTGAACTGAACTGAACACATTAATAGTTTGATATATATAAGGTAATATTTTGGACTTCATGTTTTTTAATAAAAATGTCATTTATCAAATTCCTGTGTGACAAGAATGGTCACACAGCCTGTGGCATAAGCCCTCTTGGAGGAGTTGCCATTAACTTGGAGGAGGCTGCCACCATAGAGTCTCTGAGCAGATGACCCACAAACTGCAGAACAATTATACCAAAGAAATTCTCACACTGTTAAGAAAGTTCTAGGACCCACAACAGATTTCTGAACCTGGGGATCTGGCAAAGGGACTGAGAACCCCCAGGGAATTTGACTTTGGAGGCCAGTGGGATTTGATTACAGAACTTTCAGAGGACTGGAGAAACAGACTCTTGGAGGGCACAAACAAACCTTGTGCACACCAGGACCCAGGAGAATGGAGCAGTGACCCCACAAGGGACTGACCCAGACTTGCCTGTGAGTGTCCAGGAGTCTTTGGCGGAGGCATGGGTCAGTAGTGCCCTGTTGCAGCATCGGGGGCCACTGAGAGCAGCAGTGTGTACATGGGATCTTTTGAAGGAGGTCGCCATTATCTTCATTACCTCCACCATAATTTGGCCTCAGGTCAAACAACAGGGAGGGAACATAGCCTACAATCAACAGAAAATTGGATTAAAGATGTACTGAGCATGGCCTAGCCCATCAGAACAAGACTCAGTTTTCCTCACAGTCAGCCTCCCCCATCAGGAAGCTTCCATAAGCTTCTTATCCTTGTCCATCAGAGGACAAAAAGAATGAAAACCACAATCACAGAAAATTAATCAAACTGATCACATGGGCCACAGCCTTGTCTAACTCAATGAAACTATGAGCCATGCCCTGTAGGGCCAACCAAGACAGACAGGTCATGGTGGAGAGTTCTGACAAAACGTGGTCTACTAGAGAAGGCAATGGAAAACCACTTCAGTATTGTTGCCTTGAGAAGCCAATGATCAGTATGAAAAGGTAAAAAGATATGACACTGAAAGATGAACTTCCCAGGTCAGTAGGTGCCCAATATGCTACTGGAGAAGAATGGAAAAATAACTCCAGAAAGAATGAAGAGATGGAGCCAAAGAAAAAATAATGCCCAGTTGTGGATGTGAATGGTTATGGAAGTAAAGTCCAATGCTGTAAAGAACAATATTGCATAGGAACCTGGAATGTTAGGTCCATGGTTAAACAGGAGATGGCAAGAGTGAACATCAACATTTTAGGGATCAGTGAACTAAACTGGACTGGAATGGGTGAATTTAATTCAGATTACCATTGTATCTACTAGTGTGGGCAAGATTCCCTTAGAAGAAATGGAGTAGCCAACATAGTCAACAAAAGAGTCTGAAATGCAGTACTTGGATGCAATCTCAAAAATGACAGAATGATATCTGTTTGTTTCCAATGCAAACCATTTAGTATCACAGTCATCCATGTCTATGCCCCAACCAGTAAGGCTGAAGAAGCTGAAGTTGAACTGTTCTATGAAGACTTACAAGACCTTCTAGAACTAACATCCAAAAAAGATGTCCTTTTCATCATGCTGCTGCTGCTGCTGCTGCTGAGTTACTTCAGTCATGTCCGACTCTGTGTGACCCCATAGACAGAAGCCCACCAGGCTGCCCCATCCCTGGGATTCTCCAGGCAAGAACACTGGAGTGGGTTGCCATTTCCTTCTCCAATGTGTGAAAGTGAAAAGTGAAAGTGAAGTCGCTCAGTCGTGTCCGACCCTTATCAATCCCACAGACTGCAGCCTACCAGGCTCCTCCATCCATGGGATTTTCTAGGCAAGAGTACTGGAGTGGCTTGCCATTGTCTTCTCCAACATAGGGGACTAGAATTCAAAAGTAGGAAGTTAAGAGATACCTGGAGTAACAGGCAAATTTGGCCTTGGAGTACAGAATGAAGCAGGACAAAGGCTAACAGAGTTTTGCCAAGAGAACGCTCTGGTCACAGCAAACACCCTCTCCCAACAACACAAGAGACGACTCTACATGTGTGTAGGAGACAGGAAGAATAAAAGAAAAGCAGGCCCCGGCAAGGACCACAAAAGAAATGTATAATTATTGATAAACTGGATGCTATAAGGCATGAGACTCTTGGAACAAGTCCAGAGGGAACAGTTCATAATCTTGAAAATAAGATATGACCCTGTGGTTGGAAAACTGACCCCAGACTGTTTCTCAACTGGCGTCTCAGAGTCACTTGTTTTACATATCTGGTGGAAAATCTATAGATAAGAGTATTAGTTACTGATTTGTTATTGATTCAGTTCATTTCAGTTGCTCAGTCATGTCCGACTCTGCGACCCCATGAATCACAGCACGCCAGGCCTCCCTGTCCATCACCAACTCCAGGAGTTCACTCAAACTCATGTCCATCAAGTCGGTGATGCCATCCAGCCATCTGTTTCCTAATTACTCAACAGTTAGTGATCATTTTGTTCTTTGGCCCTGAAGACCACATGAGTTATAGTTTAACTCCCTGCTTATTCTTTCATTCACAGCTGAAAGTATAATACAGCTGGCTTGGATTCAATTTCGGCACCTTGACCTTGAAGTGGTGTTGGTCCCCTGATCCTCGCTTTTCTCTGAATTCTTGTGTCTCATTTCTCATTCTCTGGCCATATCACGCTTTCGGAAACCCTGCTTGTCGAGCTGGTCTCGACACACATGGACATCACCAGATGGTCAATACTGAAATCAGATTGATTATATTATTTGCAGCCAAAGATGGAGAAGCTCTACACAGTCAGCAAAAAACAAGACTGGGGGCTGACTGTGGCTCAGATCATGAACTACATATTTCAAAATTCAGACTGAAATTGAAGTAGGGAAAACCACAAGACCATTCTTGTATGACCTAAATTAAATCCCTTATGATTATACAGTGGAAGTGACAAATAGATTCAAGGGATTAGATCTGATAGACAGAGTGCCTGAAGAACTATGGATGGAGGTTCATGACATTGTACAGGAGGCTGTGATCAAGACAATCCCCAAGAAAAAGGAAAAGGAATACAAAAAGGAAAAATGGTTGTCTGAGGAGGCCTTACAAATAACTGAGAAAAGAAGAGAAGTGAAAGACAAAGGAGAAAAGGAAAGATGTACCCACTTGAATGCAGAGTTCCAAAGAATAGCAAGAAGATACAAGAAAGCCTTCCTCCTCAGTGATTAATGCAAAGAAATAGAGGAAAACAATAGAATGGGAAAGACTAGAGATGTCTTCTTGAAAACTAGAGATACCCCAAGGGAACATTTCATGCAAAGATGGGCACAATAAAGGACAGAAATTGTATGGACCTAACAGAAGCAGAAGATACTAAGAAGAGGTGGCAAGAATACACAGAAGAACTATACATGGGCCTTAGGAAGCCTCACTATGAACAAAGCTAGTAGAGGTGATGGAATTCCAGTTGAGCTATTTCAAATCCTAAAAGATGATGCTGTGAAAGTGCTTCACTCAATAGGCCAGCAAATTTGGAAAACTCAGCAGTGGCCACAGGACTGGAAAAGGTCAGTTTTCATTCCAATTCCAAAGAAAGGCAATGCAAAGAATGTTCAAACTACTCCACAATTGCAATCATCTCACATGCTAGCAAAGTAATGCTCAAAATTCTCCAAGTCAGGCTTCAACAGGACATGAACCGTGAACTTCCAGATGTTCAAGCTGGAGTTAGAAAAGGCAGAGGAACCAGAGATCAAATTGCCAACATCCGTTGGATCATTGAAAAAGCAAGAGAGTTCCAAAAATAATCGCCTTATGCTTTATTGACTAGCCAAAGCCTTTGACTGTGGATCACAACAAGCTGTGGAAAATTCTGAAAGAGATGGGCATACCAGACCACATTGCCTGCCTCCTGTGAAATCTGTATGCAGGTCAAGGAGCAACAGTCAGAACTGGACACGGAACAACAGAGTGGTTCCAAATTGGGAATGGAGTACGTCAAGGCTGTATATTGTCACCCTGCTTATTTAACTTATGTGCAGAGAACATCATGAGAAATGCAGGGCTGGATGAAGCACAAGCTGGAATCAAGATTGCCGGGAGAAATATCAATAACCTCAGATATGCAGATGACACCACCGTTATGCCAGAAAGCGAAGAACTATAAAGCCTCTTGGTGGAAGTGAAAGAGGAGTGTGAAAAAGCAGACTTCAAACTTAAAATTCAAAAAACGAAGATCATGTCATCTGGTCCCGTCACTTCATGGTAAATAGATGGGAAAACAATGGAAACAGTGAGAGACTTTGTTTTTGGGGGCTCCAAAATCACTGCAGATGGTGACTGCAGCCACAAAATTAAAAGACGCTTGCTCCTTGGAAGAAAAGCCATGACCAACCTAGACAGCATATTACAAAGTAGAGACATTACTTTGCCAACAAAGGTCTGTCTAGTCAAACGTATGGTTTTCTCAGTAGTCAGGTATGGATGTGAAAATTGGACTATAAAACAAGTTGAACACCGAAGAATTGATGCTTTTGAACTGTGGTTTTGGAGAAGACTCTTGAGAGTCCCTTGGACTGCAAGGAGATTCATCCAGTTAATCCTAAAGGAAGTCAGTCCTGAATATTAATTGGAAGGACTGATGCTGAAGCTGAAGCTCCAATACTTTGGCCACCTGATACGAAGAACTGACTCCTTGGAAAAGACTCTGATGCTGGGAAAGATTGAAGACAGTAGGAGAATGGGACAGCAGAGGATGAGATGGTTGGATGGCATCACCGACTCGATGGGTGTGAGTTTGAGTAAACTCCAGGAGATGGTGATGGACAGGGAGGCCTGGCGTGCAACAGTCCATGGGGTCGCAAAGAGTCAAACACGACTGAGTGACTGTACTGAACTGAACTGATATGATAAGCCTATACTAAGCATTTAACAAATGATTTCTCACATAAACCCACAAAATAACTCTGTAAGACAATCACTATTTCCCTCATTTTACAATGACATCCTAAGCCCCAGTAAATTCCCAGGATCTTAAGCAAAAAGTGGTACACCTAAATCTTTGTGATTCTAAGCCAAATGCTTCTAACTCCACGCTTTATTGTTTCTTATTCACTCAAATCATTTACCATATATTTTTCACTGCATTTGTTATATGTAAACATATACATATATACACGTGTGTGTAATATATGTGTTACATGTGTTTTTTATTCTCTCATTACAATAGCTATCACAAGCATTTCCCTCTACTATTAACTATGCTTATAATATATTATTTTAATGAATCCTTAGTATTTCATTGCATGAATGTCTCAGATTTATCTGCTTTAACAATATTGTAATGAGTATCACTGAACATAAATCTTTATGTTCTTTAAGCCTCTGATTATTTCCTTAGGATAATTCCTAGAACAAGTATGCTGTGAGAGCTATGAATATTTTTCAGGCTGTTAATATTTATTCTGAAAGTGTAGGACAGTAGCATATATATCATTAAAGGTCCACTAAACTAAAATCCATTCACTTGGGGAGGAGGGCTGAAGGGTAGAAATACACTGATGAGAAGAAAAAGGAGAGAACATTACAGAAATGCAGGGGAAAGCTTCTGATTAAGAAATGAGTTAAACCAAGGGTGAGCTGGGATCCAAGACACTGATAAACGTTGACAGCCAGTGTTCCTTTTTTCCTTTCGTGGCAGATTCACCAGGTTTCTGCCTGCATAAGCCTCCTCACTTCTCTTGCTAATTCACAGATGAAATAGGAAAGCTGCCACCAGCCTTTAAAAGTATTTGCCACTCTCCTAGCATCCCCAGCAGGAAGGCTTGCTGTGAGTTCTGAAGTTGCTTGTTCATGCCTATTGTGTTCTGAGCTTTGTTAAGACAGGTGTGGCCAGATAGTGCCAATCCCTTTCTTCTGCTGAAATTCTTAGAGAAGAAAGGGTTTCATGGCTAGCCCATGTTTATCAGCTAAGCAATCCAATTTTCCCTTACCGTTGAATTCTCATTATTCTGACTTACTCTGTGAGGATTGAGATGAAAGGCTTCCTGACTGCACTGTCTCCATCTCATGCTTGTGTTCTGAATCTCTGCTAGTTGGCCATGATCTTCTCAACTGTGCCTTCCTGAATGGCCCTCCTGCTCGGTCTGTGGCCTGCATCCTCACTTCTGTCCCCTGAAAGGCGCTGGGAGGGTGACCATCTGGAAACTAGTTAGCAGCTTTCACATCTGGCACCCTCTTCTCCTTCCACCAGGAAACCTAGGCCTCTGGCCATGGGTTTCTCTGTATGTGCCTTAGAATGCTAGTAAAATGGCACCATTTGGCTTGTCAAACAAACGTTATTAAAGAGTTACTGTGTGCCAGACACTGTTAGTTTCTAGAGATATACAAAATAGACCACGGATCCTGCCCTTGAGAAATGACTAGTTTAGTGAGTCAGATAAATATACAAATAAGCAGTTGCAATAAGTTTTTATAAGTACATATTAGAAATGGACCCAGGGTACCACAAAGAAGTATCTAAATTAAAATGGGAGGTGATGGAGACTCTTCAGAGGAAATGTAGGGAGTCCTAAATGAGCTGTGGGTGTGAGGGAGGAGAAGAGAGTGTTAAGGAGAAATGACAGCAGGGGAAAGGCAGAGGCTCTTGAGACCACAAAGTGTAACAGGCAGAGCTGCCATATTTATCAAATAAAAATGCAAGATGCCCAGTGAAATTTGAATTTCAGGTAAACAAAAAATAATATTTTCATATGTCTCATTCAATATTGGGAACATACTTGTACTAAAACATTTTTTTTTTCATCTGAAACTAAAATTTAACTTGTAGTCCCACATTTTATAGGGGTCAGCTAGTGATTTTATGGACAGTAGTAAGAAGTGACTAAACGAGTGGCCGAAAGAGAGAGGCAGGGATCATATCATGAAGAGTCACTCGGCCAGTCATTTAAACATGTTCTTAAAAGTAATCATTAGAAGATTTAAGGCAGGTAGTAATGATCATATTCACGTGTTAAAGGCCGCCTGTGCCTGGATGTGAGGCTTGAAGGAAGGTGGCCAGGCTGTTAAGGTAATTGAGTGAGGAGGAAGTTTGTGGGACTCAAGGCAGTGGGATTTCTGTAACTCCCTGTCTGTGTACTGACTTCTCCCATATCGTTCTGACAGTTCATTTACAGAAAGAGCTTCCTAGGACACCTTTGTTATGGACCCAAAGTGGCCAGAAAGCTTAGACTTTATCCCTATACTTTATCCCTAGAGAATGCACTTACAATAGAAGGAAAGGAGATTAACTCTTCTGAGAGTGTCAGATGGGCGTGATGGCTGCTGCTGCTAAGTCACTTCAGTCGCGTCCAACTCTGTGCGACCCCATAGACGGAAGCCCACCAGGCTCCCCCGTCCCTGGGACTCTCCAGGCAAGAACACTGGAGTGGGTTGCCATTTCCTTCTCCAATGTGTGAAAGTGAAAGTGAAGTCACTGAGTCATGTCCGACCCTTAGCGACCCCACGGACTGAAGCCTACCAGGCTCCTCCATCTATGGGATTTTCTAGGCAAGAGTACTGGAGTGGCTTGCCATTGCCTTCTCTGGGGCGTGATGGCACAAATTTAAATATATATATATTCCAATGGATTTTCATACATACTAGATTAGACAGACTGCAGAGAAACTGGACTTGGGCTGGACTCTTCATTAATCGTTTGAAGAAATAGAGCCCCTAATCTTAAACAACTTGCCCAGCCTCCATGACTCTTCAGGGCTAACAGCTGGTCCTGAGCACAGATCTTTTGATCCAGGGCTTTTCAGTGACATGATTTGTTTTCTCGGTTATCCTTGGTTGTTGAAAGAAATTATAGCAAACTTGAGAGCGAGGTGTGAAGGTAGACACTAGGCAACCAGGAGAGGGCAGATGGGCTATTAGGGAATGAGCACAGTGTGCCTCCACTGTGACAACAAGTAGAGCTTGTTGTCAGATGGAGGAGATGGAAATGGATACCACTGCCCAACAAAACAGTGTGGCCTGGGACATCCTCTAAATGTAGACTGATTGCCATGAGAGCTGAGAGGAGGGTGGAGAGACTCATCTTGAGTGAGGGGACTGAGAAGAGCCTCATGGAAAGAATGCAATCTGCACACGGCTCCGCAGGATTGGGGTTGATGACAAGGATGAGAGAGGAGCCATGACACCTTTGTTGTGTGCAAAGTCATCATGTGTCAAGGTCACACATGGACCTTGTAGGAAAGATTGAGAGTGACAAGTGTAAGCAAGTGGGTAGGTAGCAGTGGGCAAAGAATCTTGGAAGCTCTGATTAGGAGTTTGGCCTGTATTCTGCAGACATGAGAAGTTATCAAGTTTGTAAGCAGGAGAATAACCTTTTCATAACTGTGTTTTAGAAAGTGAGCTAAGGCAGCAGGAGGGAGGTGCTTACAAAGAGGAGGAATTTAAGACCAGAAGACAAGTAGGATCATTGAAACAGATCAGCAGTGCTTCTGAAGTTAATTCTGTGACTCTCTGGGCCCGTAAGCTGCTACTTGGGGGTGGAAAGAGGCTCCTAAACATGTTTGGAGACACTGACTGTTACATATCTCTCTTTATGTCTAAACATATTTGAACACATATTTTTTTTTAATAGGTCTACAGAACTAAGAAAACTGACATTCAAAATACTTAATAGTAATGAATGAATACTAACTAAACAGAATGGATGGCAGAAAGTCTAGAAGGCCCTCTGCAGTTGTTTCCAAAGCGAGTTTAGGAAAACACCAATTCTCAAGGCTGATACTCATCCAACCCATGCTAATTGTGAAAATACCGAAACATCCAGTTTGAAAAGCTGTACTTTATCATAAAAGCTGAAAGGAGGTGCAAATATATCCAGAGCTTTTCTTCCTCCTGCTTTCCTACTGCTCCCGAGTTTTTATCAAGCTGAAAGCTTCAACTGTATCCTGCAGCAGGACCCTTGCCAATACAGGTCAACAGCCCACCCCTCCCTTATCTCAGGGCTTATCCAGTTAGGCTTTTCTCCTTAGTGTCACAACTTGCAAAGAAGAAATATAGGTTTGATTGTTCAATGGGGCTCTGGAAAAACTTACACAAATGAATTACTCTCTTCAGCTTTTCAACATGATTTTTTTTTTAAGCAAAATCTTGGGAAGCTGCATAATATTAAAAGGAAGAATAAAATAATCTGCCTACATCTCCCAAAACTGGAAAAGAGGAAGAATGAATTAACCTACTGACATCTTTCAACACTGGAAAAGAGTTACCAATACACTTGTTTATATATAGAAGTACAGAAATAAAGGACAATTTTAAAGAAAAAAAGAAAAGTAAGGGATGGAGGGAAGGCAAATAGATATATAGAAACAGATGTATATGATAAATCTGCACAGCTCTGCACCTAGTGATACATACACAAAACGAAAGGAAGAAAGAGGGAGCCCAAGATTGTATGTCATTAGTAAGCAACATACACATAGAACTTTA
This sequence comes from Moschus berezovskii, assembly GCF_049115385.1. Classification (NCBI taxonomy): domain Eukaryota; kingdom Metazoa; phylum Chordata; class Mammalia; order Artiodactyla; family Moschidae; genus Moschus; species Moschus berezovskii. The sequence continues at coordinate 59,459,981 of NC_142472.1, read as the reverse complement.
CAGTTTATCACCATGTAACAAGTTTTCTGATGTGATTATTAGGACATACCCATGGATAGTTAAGGCAGGAGTTATCTTCCCATTTTACAAACAAGGACACAAACTACATAGCTATTTAGTGCTTTGTTCAGGGTCACACACTTAAGTGTGGAAGAGCCTCCTGGGATGCCAATTCATTCTCTATGACTCTACACTTTCTATTATATGTTCTTGATGCAGAAGCTTTTCTAAGAAACAAAATCTTTTACCTTTATATGATCATTGATTTACGGTTTGGGTACCTTAAATGGTTTTTGGTATATTTTTTAAGTTAGAAAAATTTCTGCAGAGTTTCTAACATGCTGTTTCAGCAGAATTTAAGGAAATGTATTAGTCTTGGTTTCAGCAGTCCTGAGACAGCACACAATTTTCTGCATTCATCTGTATTCACAAACTGTCATCAAGAAAGATTCTTCAGCACTTGAGCCCAGAAATCACCACTGTGTACTACTTCTGAGACAACTAAATAAATAACACTTGGGCCATTAGGCTATTCTCCCTAGAAATCCAACTGCTAATTTCCACACACTGATCTGACTTTTCTTTCAATATTCTTGATGCATTTTTAATTAATCCCAGTTCAGGGAAAGAAAATGTACTTCAATTTCTTCTCCTTTTTGTCTTTCCCAAAAGAAGTAGGTAAGCAGGGGTTTTGTTACCCACCGGTGGGAACTCAAAGAGAAGTCTGCCTTTTTTCCTGGAGTTGAAGGGAAAGCACATAGGTCAACAAACAGAGGGGGAATTGTAGATTACTGGCGAATGACACAGCTGTTAAACTTTGCTGTTTTTTCTAGTTTGAGAAACAGCATTTATTTTTTGAAAGACTCATCAGGAATTAAAATTTTGTAGACCACAGACCTTAGTAAGCTGTCTGAAAACTTGGGATTATAATAGCAAATATTTGAGAGATACCATGTACTCTGTCATGCTGGGAGAATAAAAGTGTGTATGAACTTCTATGACTCCAAGACACAACTGGGGCTGCGGGGGATTTAACTATTTTTAGCCCAGTGTCATGAAGCTATTTAACAAAAAAATATACATATACACACACACACATATATATATACGTATTTAGGATAACCCATGTTAATCAAAGGATACACTTTAAGCAGCAGTCCATTCATATTTAAATTCAATCACAATCTTATGCTTAAATTAACCAGTTAAATTTAAGATTAAAAAAATCTTACTAGGTTCTGATTATGTTGAGCAAAATCAGTGTTTTTGTGAGGCAAGGTAATGACTAGTTAGGAGACAGTGGGAATAGGTTTAGGTATCTAGTCAGGGCAATAAAAGAATATTTCCTGCTCAACATATAGATGGCCAGTAGGCACATGAAAAGACTCTCAACATCGATAAGAGAAATGCAAATCAAAACTACAGTGAGGTACCACCTCATACTGGTCAGAATGGACATCATTAAAAAATCTACAAATAACAAATGCTGCAGAGGGTGTGGAGAAAAGGGAGTCCTCCTATGTTATTGGTAGGAATGTAAATTGGTGCAGCCACTGCAGAAAACAGTATGGAAATTCCTCAAAAAACAAAAAACAGAATTGCCATATTATCTAGCAATCACACTCCTAGGCATAAATCCAGAGAAAGCTCTAATTTGAAAAGATGCATGCACCTCGATGTTCATAACAGCACCATGTACAATAGCCAAAACACGGAAGCAACCTAAATGTCCATGCACAGGTGAATGATATTACTTCCACAGTAATACAGCTTCTTTACCCGTTTTCTGTAATTACTTCTATAATCACTTGTCTTCGAGACCAATTTTAGAAAGAGATTTAAAGAGAACTGCTTCCAACTGACTTTTCAATACAAGATGCACCCTCAAGTCATTTGCCATTCACTTCTGTTCCTCGGGAACTGTCTATATTTTAACAAGGATTGTGCATTATATGTGCTCAAGTCTAACTGCTTGCTGAGCAAACTGCTCTCTACACACAAACAATGAACACCACTAGGCTAGGCCAGAGGTTCCTTTCTCATTTTGTGATCTTCTACTACAACAAGCATAGCGCTTTCTACTGGTGGTTTAGGTGGTGGTTTAGTCTCTAAGTTGTGTCCGACTCTTGCGACCCCATAGACTGTAGCCCACCAGGTTCCTCTGTCCATGGGATTTACCAGGCAAGAATACTGGAGTGGGTAGCCATTTCCTTCTCTAGGGGATCTTCCAGACCCAAGAATCAAACCCAGGTCTCCTGTATTGCAGGCAGATTCTTTACCGACTGAGCTATGAAGCAAGCCCCCAGCTTTCTACTAGAGGCACTCAACAAATAAATGTTCAGTTAAATCTAATGTTATTCTTGGGAGTGTTTAAGCCTGTTAGTAATACATTCAGTTCAGTTCAGTTCAGTCGCTCAGTCGCGTCCGACTCTCCGCGACCCCATGAATCACAGCACGCCAGGCCTCCCTGTCCATCACCAACTCCCGGAGTTCACCCAAACTCATGTCCACAGAGTCGGCGATGCCATCCAGCCATCTCATTCTCCATCATCCCCTTCTCCTCCCGCCCCCAACCTTTCCCAGCATCGGAGTCTTTTCCAGTGAGTCAACTCGTCGCATGAGGTGGCCAAAGTATTGCAGTTTCAGCTTTAGCATCAGTCCTTCCAATGAACACCCAGGATTGATCTCCTTTAGAATGGACTGGTTGGATCTCCTTGCACATTACTTGACTTAAAACCAGTGACTTTATGAATCTTGACTACCCCACTGATAAGCTGTGCGACATGGAAAAGTTATTTAATCTTTCTGAATCTAACTCCTCATATGTAAGATAGTAATTGTAACATCTACCTTTCTGGGTTATTGTGAGAATCAAAGATAACTTACGTAAAATACCGAGGCTATCACTTCTCATGTAGAAGGCACTTAGTAAACAGTAGCTGTTACTATCCTTTGGGCTTTCCAGGTAGCTTAGTGGTAGAGAATCCACCTGCCAATGCAGGAGACATAGGAGATGCTGGTTTGATCCTTGGGTCAGAAAGATCCCCTGGAGAAGGAAATGGAATCCTATTCACGTTCTTGCCTGGAAAAATCCCATGTACAGAGGAGCTCGGATGGGGTCTTAAAGAGTCGGACCCAACTGAGCATACACATTATCCTCACTTTGTCAGCTTCTGATGATATTTAGGTACCTGTATGAGTTTGAAACTATAAAAGATTTTGCCAGTAGTTCTACTGTTAGATGTTTCACTATATACCTGTTTTTATTCCAGAAGTTTGACAGCAGGCAGTTTTCTGAAGGAAACTGCTCCATTTATTTGACTAAGATGTTAAAAAAATATTTCTTGGATTTTTACAAAAAAGCATTATTTATAGTACCTACAGTGGTGTGCCTTGAGCACATAAAGAGAACTTAAAACATGACCTCTGTCATCAGGAAACTAACATTATAATTAGATTGGTAAGATCAAAACTCATGCAAGAGTCAGAGAGTAAGTTACTACTAAAAATTATTATACTGATACTAGCTTGATAGATTTCAGAATGGGAGCTATCAGCAGAAGTCTTCAAGAACACTGGTAGCCCCAGGATTTGAATGGCACAGATGAGAGGTATCCTGAAGAATATGCACATGCGTAAGAGGTAAACGTGGGAATAAACATGTGGGTGGGGACCTTGGACTAAGTTAGTGGAGGAAACCGGATGCATAATCAGGGCCAACTAATGGTGACCTTTTGCCTAAAAGGAACAGAACTCCAACTCGAACTTTCTTAGGCTAAAAAGAAAATATACTGTCTGTGTTAACCAGAAGTTCAGATCTTCTGGCAAGGCTAAATCCTGGTTGGGGAAAGATACTGTCAGAGCTGTCTCTTCTCTCAGCTCAGCTTCCCTGGGTGATGGCCTCTTTCCTTCCAGACTCTAGAAGCCTTCTTCCATGTTGCCCAGGAACATGGCTGGGGCAAGCCCAAAATATCTGGTTACAAGCTTAGCAATTTCAGTGAAAAGAGCATTTCTCTATACCAGCATTTTTAAAAGTATGATTCACAGATGCCCAGAGGGTTCATCAGGCATTTTCAGGGATCTACAAAGTCAAAACGACATTCATAATAATACTAAGACATTATTTTCCTGTTTTACTGTGTTGATATTTGCTCTAATGATGCAAGTGCAATGTTGGCTAAATTTCTGGTGTCTTAACCAGAGGTTCTAAATTGTACTAATAAGTCATTTGTTTACTGTCACATGGTCATAGAAAAAAAAATTAAAGCCATTTTTATTTAACAATTGCTATTGAGGAAGTTCTTCCCTGGTGGCTCAGAGGTTAAAGTGTCTGCCTGCAATGCAGGAGACCTGGGTTCGACCCCTGGGTCAGGAAGATCACCTGGAGAAGGAAATGGCAACCCACTCCAGTATTCTTGCCTGGAGAATCCCATGGACAGAGGAACCTAGTGGGCTACAGTCCACGGGGTTGCAAAGAGTCGGACACGACTGAGAGACCTCACTATTGAGGAAAACAGTAAAAATTATCAATTTTATTGAATCTCAACTCTTGAGAACACGTTTTTAATATTCTGAGTAACAAAATAGGAAGTGTATGCAAGACACTGTTGCTTCTCACCAAAATATAGTCAAGTGGTAAGGAAAAGTACCTGGGCACGTGTTTGAGCTGTGAGCAGGACTAGTCACATTTACACAGAATACTATTTTAACTTGACAGAACAACAGATAGATGAACTATGGTTATTAAGATTTGACTTTTTCTGGACAGTGTTTACTGCAGATGATAAAATTTGAGCTTTCTCATTTTGAATTTTAGAACATATGTGTGTGCCATTGTGAGAATGACAGCATTGTGAGTATGACACGAGGACTTTTCTGATGTGGTCATTGGTGATGCTGGCTGGAATGTGGTTTTTTGGCGGCTTATAATGCAGTATGTCAATATTTGCATATCTCAGTGAACTCATATTTTCCGAATGATCAACACATAAATTATAGTCACATATAGGTAAAAACATATTCAAAGGACATAACAGATCAGTGCAGTTTATTAAAACTGAGTACAAAAAGGTCATTGATATGGTTTCAAATTCCACATTGCAACTAACCTTTAAGAAACTACCACTTGTCAAGTTTTAGTATAGTATCAAAGACAAATATCCATAATAATTAAAAGGGCTGTTAAAATAATCATCCCTTTTCCAGCTACATATCTATCAGAGGTCATATTTTCTTTATATAACAACACATACATTTAACTATAACAATGTATTATACAGATTGAATGCAGAACCAAGTTTACCTATTAAGCCAAATACTAAAGAGATTTGTAAAACAGTATCATTCTTCTCATATTTTTTGCTTTAGAAAACATTTATGCATTTTAAAATATTTATGTGCCTTAACAATGGCTAGGGTAGTTTGGATCATGGGAATAGCTATTTTTATAGGAGAAGGCAGTGCTGTGATAGCAGCCTCCGTTTTAAATGCAGTGTTATTGAGAGAATAAGGGAATAGTGAAGCTGGACAGGCAAGCACAGCATTTGTACTCTGCAGACCACATATTTACACTGGTCATTTCCGAAATATTCCCCGTGAAGCTTCATGGAGATTATGTCAGTGGAGACAACCAGAGTCAGAGGCACATCCTACATGCCAGGAGCAACACTCCAGACATTGAATACGAAATATCTGGGCATAAGTTATGATAATAAACTAGAGAGCAAAATATATATCAAAAAATGAAAGAATAATAAGACTCTCTTTCAGAGAGATAGAGATACTGGAAAAGAGGTAAAAATGACTCCAAGATTCCCAGCCTTGGGAAGTACCATAGATACCTAAATGGATACAATCATAACATTCCTCAGTCTCTGTTTCCAAGAGACCAGAAGGGGTCTGTGGATCTATTTTTCAGTACCAGTTGAGAAATAAAACATTACAATTATGGTGAAGGGTTAGTACACAGCTTCACCCTCAAGGCTAAGTGAACGATCGAAGGCATTTTCAATTGCCTGGAGTTTCTGAGGGCTGTGTGCTCAAGCCAAGGATCCAGCAGTTACTCTTACCCTATCACATGGTTTTTCCCCCCTCTCACTCTCTTTCTTACTTTGAAACTGTATCTAAGAATTTCCTTATAAGGAAATTTTGAAGTCTCATTAATTAACATTTATGAAGTGCTAAATAGGAAAAGGAGTGCGTCAAGGCTGTATATTGTCACCTTGCTTATTTAACTTATATGCAGAGTACATCATGAGGAACGCTGGGCTGGAAGAAGCACAAGCTGGAATCAAGATTGCTGGGAGAAATATCAATAACCTCAGATATGCAGATGACACTACCCTTATGGCAGAAAGTGAAGAGGAACTAAAGAGCCTCTTGATGAAAGTGAAAGAGGAGAGTGAAAAAGTTGGCTTGAAGCTCAACATTCAGAAAACAAAGATCATGGCATCTGGTCCCATCACTTCATGGGAAATAGATGGAAAAACAGTGGAAACAGTGTCAGACTTTATTTTTGGGGGCTCCAAAATCACTGCGGATGCTGATTGCAGCCATGAAATTAAAAGACGCTTACTCTTTGGAAGGAAAGTTATGACCAACCTTGATAATATATTAAAAAGCAGAGACATTACTTTGCCAACAAAGGTCCGTCTAGTCAAGGCTATGGTTTTTCTAATGGTCATGTATGGATGTGAGAGTTGGACTGTGAAGAAATCTGATCGCCGAAGAATTGATGCTTTTGAACTGTGGTGCTGGAGAACACTCTTGAGAGTCCCTTGTACCGCAAGGAGATCCAACCAGTCCATTCTAAGGGAGATCGATCCTGGGTGTTCATTGGAGGGACTGATGCTGAAGCTGAAACTCCAATACTTTGGCCACCTCATGCAACGAGTTGACTCACTGGAAAAGACACTGATGCTGGGAAAGGTTGGGGGTGGGAGAAGAAGGGGACGACCGAGAATGAGATGGCTGGATGGCATCACCGACTCTGTGGACATGAGTTTGAGTGACTTCCAGGAGTTGGTGTTGGACAGGGAGGCCTGGCGTGCTGTGATTCATGGGGTCGCGGAGAGTTGGAAACGACTGAGCTACTGAACTGAACTGAAGTATTACATGAATATGGAAAATGGCAAGGATGATTACTCTATGGGTCTATTTTTATACCATATCTTTCTTACCAATTGTTGCCTCATTCACCTTATAGGATTAGAAAAGAACAGTTTAAATGAAAATAGGAGTACAGAAGAGGAGACTAGGAGGCAAAGGTCAGGGGATGAGGAGTACTTTCAGATGGCATTTGGAAGTAGAATGTTAATCAACAAGACAGAAATGTGAGGAGTCTAATCATGGAAGGAACAAACAAGGCTAATTCTGTGAATTAAGCTAGTATATGAGGAAGAAATATGCCTAAGAAGATGGGAGGGAAGAATAAAAGACCAAAAAATGTTATGCTCAGAGGAACTTAAAGCTCACTGACAGTGACTTGATCTCTCTGAGGTGCTGAGTTAAGTGCTGTTGAGGTTTCTGAGTTGTGTTGTACCAGTCACGGACTGTTGGTCTGGTGACATTTGTCCCCACTGACAAATGTCACTGAGCCTTCAGGGCTCAGAGAGCAGTATGATTAAAGATCACATAACAAATATAATGAAAAGTTTGGAATATTGTGAGAATCACCAAAATGTACCACAGAGACATGAAATGAGCCAACGCTATTGGGAAAATGGTGCTGATAGTCTTGCTGCATGCAGGGCTGCCACAAACCTTTAATTTTTAAAAAATGCAGTATCTGTGAATCATAATAAAGCAAAGCAAAATAAAACAAAGTATGTCCATATGTTACATAGACAGTAAAATAAATTACACAACAGTATCACACATGAAATTTATTTGCTACGTCATTTAAATAGTAATAATAACATGAACAAACAAGCTGGAGTTAGAAAAAGCACAAAATGCTACCAGACATCATTGATATGATTAACATCATAAAAAGACTTTAGAACATGATTTCTGGCTGTGCAAACCCTAACTTGCAGCAGATCAACACTCCTTTGAGTACAACTAGGAAGACCGTATAAAACTTTCAAAGTCAATTGAAAGCATCAGACCAAGAAGCCAGAACTTGAAGGTCAAAAATTCCAGAGAAAAGGGAAGGGCAGAGAAGTAAAACCAAAAATAAGTTCTGCTTTTCCCTTTGAAGCATTTGCTGAATCATGAGCAGTGCAAGAATACAGGCGAAGAAGTCCAGAACAAAGTGTCAGCTAAAAGAGAGAGTGATAAGCAATCTCATTGTGTTCTGGAGACAAAAATTGAATTTCAGGGCTCATCAAGGAGGTGAGGTCACCATGAATACCCTAGCTTTCAGATGCAGCCTCTGAAGGGCAACATCCTGAGAATAAACTGAACATACTCAAGGCTTTGAAAAATGCTGCCGTCCAGACTGGAGTCACTTCTATCCCTGAATGAATTAAAGAGATCTACCTCTATTCTTATCATAGTCTAAAATTAATTCCCTCCATGAAGGAATTATTATAATCATACACAGTGTCTAGCATTCAATTAAGAATTACTCGGTTTATCAAGAAACATTATCAAGACAAAAAAATAGAATTTAGAAATAGACCAACAGATAATCCAGACATGAGAGTTATCAGTTGCAGACATTAAAATAGCTGTGATTAATATATTCAAAAAATGATGATAAGAGAATTATGGAATAAAAGTAGAATGTATTTTTAAAAATCAAATAGAAATTCTGTAACTAAAATATACAACTGAAATAAACAACTGGAGAGACAAGTTCATCTGTAGATTGGGCTCAGTTGAAATGATTATTTTACTGAACAGGAAGAGAAAATACACAGATTAAAGCATGAAAAAATTATGGAGAATTCAGAAAACAATGTAAAAAATTGTTTTGAGATTAAAAATTGATTCATGTAATTAGGGACGTAATTAGGGTTCTAAGATTATAACACAGAAAATGAGGCAGGAACAATATTAAATTAGGTATTAAAGGCCTATAATCTTCAATAAATGACCATCAACCCACATATTCAAGACATAAAAAATAATAAATTCACACTTAGTCCTATCTCATGGTAAAAGTGATAAATGCTAAAGAAAGAAAAATCTTAAAGATAGCCACAGAAAACAGTTGTGTTACTTTCAAAAAAGAAAAAATAAGATTGGGCTAAATTTTTAACAAAAAAAGATGGCAGCCAGAAGATAATTAAAGGATATATATAGTATCAAAAATAAAGTGTCAAACTAGAATTAAACAATTGATGAAAATATTCTTCAAAAATGAAGGTAAAATTGAGATATTTTGAGACAAACAAAATGGAAAAATCCATCACCAGTTGACTTTTCTAAAATAAAATTTTAGAATTTCTAAAGGAAATTCCTCAGGCAAAACAATTTTAAACAGAAACATAAAACTTAAGAAGGAATAAAGGGTGGCAGAAGAACTGATGCTTTTGAACTGTGGTGTTGGAGAAGACTCTTGAGAGTCCCTTGGACAGCAAGGAGATCCAATCAGTCCATCCTAAAGGAATCAGTTTTGAATATTCATTGGAAGGACTGATGCTGAAGCTGAAACACCTATCCTTTGGCCACCTGATGTGAAGAACTGACTTATTTGAAAAGACCCTGATGCTGGGAACAATTGAAGGTGGAAGGAGAAGGGGACAACAGACGATGAGATGGTTGGATGGTATCACTGACTCAACGGACATGAGTTTGAGTAAATTCTGGGAGTTGGAGATGGTCAGGGAGGTCTGGTGTACTGCAGTCCATGGTGGGTGGCAAAGAGTTGAACATGACTGAGCAACTGAACTGAACTGAAATGGTGGCAGAAAGTGGTAAATAATGGGATAAATATAAATCAAATTTGATTGTACAAAGCAATAATAGTAATGGGCTGCAGAATTTAAAACTTACCAAAAGTATATGATACAGTAATATGAAAGGCAAAATAGGAATAAATGGAGTTAAAGTATTCTAAGGTTCCAGCATAATCAAAGAATTGGAGATAAGTAATATTTTTATATTAGACTGCAATAAATCAAGGGTAAGCATTAAATAATAACAGAAGAAAGTATAATAGACAAAAGTAACTGAGATTAAAATGAAAAATAGAAGTGTTCTATTACTCAAAAAGAAGTTAGTATTGTAAAATGATGAATATGAGAAAAACATGACTAACAAACTTGATACATTTCATATAAAATAGCGCCCACATTAATTGCTGTATATGTATGCTTTTCACATGAAAATGCAGTATTTACCAAAACTGGCCATATGCTGGGCTATAAACCATTTCTCAATGTATTTTCCAAAGATTAAAACCATATGGAGAATATTCTCTGACTGAGATAATGCCCTTTTGTTTGGAAATTAAATAATATAATTCTAAATTAATTCATGGATCAAGAAGAAATCACAATGAAAAATTTTTAAATATTTTGAACTTAATGATAGTAAGTATAAGACATAATAAAACTTGTGGGATGCAGCTAAAGCCATCCTTAGAAAGAGATACATACCCTGCGATTGATATATCAGAAAAGAAAGAAATGTTGAAAATCAATGATCTAAGAGTTCAACTCAAGACCTTATATAAAAACTGAACAAATTAACCTCTCCCCAGGATTAAGGAAGTAGGAAGGAAATGTTAAATTGGAAATTAATAAGACACGATTAATTCAATAGAGAAAATCAGGAACACTGAAAGATACTGTTAAATATAAATAAAAATATAAATAAAATTACTGTTAAATATAAATAAAATTAATTCAATAGAGAAAATCAGGAACACTGAAAGATACTGTTAAATATAAATAAAAATATAAATAAAATTACTGTTAAATATAAATAAAACGGATAAAGCTGTTGGAAGATTGATAAGGAGTCGAATTAGGGTGAGCATGGATCATAAGGGCTTCCCTGGTGGTTCAGATGGTAAAGAAGCTGCCTGCAATGCAGGAGACCTATGTTCGATTCCTGGGTTGGGAAGATCCCCTGGAGAATGGAACAGCTACCCACTCCAGTATTCTGGCCTGGAGAATTACAGTACAGAAGAGCCTGGCCGACTACAGTCCGTGGGGTCACAAAGAGTCAGACGCGACTGAGCGACTTTCACTATCACTTCTCTGTGGATCATAAAGGCCAAGGCTGTGAGGAGTAAGCAGCCAGTAGTCAAGTGGCACCAGCTATTCACATAAAGAGAAGAGGCTCAGAGGCTAGGCTGTCAGAGGTTGTTGATTCTGATGTCCAAGGAAACAACTGGGATCCAGGCCAAAATGCACGGCTCATCATAGAACTCGGTGACAGCACCCGCTTCCCTTTCCCTCTCCACCTGCCGTTGCTCCCTTCTTCCTCTTCTTGCCTCCTCATCACACTTCCTTCTGACGTCCTCCCTGTTTATTATTTTCTTACACATCCTTCTCTGTCTCTGCTCTGTTTTTAAAGATTTATCTGTCCTATTTCTCTTCCCATTGTTTCCTCTTCACCCCTGTCTGCCTGCCCCTCAATGCTGGTCTGCCCGCCTCTTTCACTGTCTCCTCTGCACAGTTCATTTCCTTTCTCTGCTACTTGCTTTTCCTTTCCTTCCTTTCCTCCATTCTGGAGTCTCTTGTTGCCCGTCGTATTAAATGACATATTTTTTTCCTAAATTGAATGTAACAATTCAATGAAGCTTTAAAACCCCAAATGTTAACTTTTACAAAAGATATTCAGAATTTTTTATATTTCTTTCTCTCTTTTAAAAAGATATAAGCAAACAAATTATTTCCCTTTTTATTCATCTAACTTCTTGGGAGATTTTTTTCCCCCAAGAGGGTCAGTGATTCTTAACAAGAAAAAAAATTTTTCCCTACTTGTTTTCAAATTCCCTAAGCCATCGTTTAAAAAAGCATCACCAACAATGAAGTTCTTCATGCATTATTAAATTCTACCATCGCATTGATTTACTATTTCTTTGTTACACCACAGATAGAGAAGATGAGAATCTGACCTGGCCTGCTGTTATAAATGGTAACAATTATACTCACCGCAGCTAGGTTTCTTTGAACATCACAGTTAAAAGAGATGAGCATCTAGCCCAATAAGAGCAGTAGCCATAGAAGCCACGGTAATAAAAAGCAATCACTAAACCAATAATAAGTTCTCAGAATACATTGTTTCCTTGGCACTGACCAGCAGTCCATTTTAACACAATAAGACATCATTTCCAAATGATGTAGGAGGGGTTTAATGCGATTATTGCACATTCTTCATTTGTTCACCCAGATCTCCATGGGTTTTCTAACCTCTAATATTGAAATTGCTGCTGAGGTTTATATCCTCTGCTATCAGTGTGGTATTAGGAAGCTGGTAAAGGAAAAAGAAAAACAAACCCAGATTTGAAGAATTTATTGTCTGCCACAAGCACTTGAATCAATGAGGCTGAGCAGCTGGCTCAAAGCTCTTAGGATATCACCATCTGTAGCCAAAAGGGGAAAAACGAGTATCTCTGATTTTTCAAAGGGTAAAGAGAGTACAATCATATTTATTATGTGTTCAAAGCTTTGACAAGAGAGGCCTGTCAGACATTATCAGCATGTGCCAGTTGGCACGCAGACTGTGGACGTATTGTCCTTTAAAGTTGTCGGCCTACAAGTCTCAACCAATGTTTGCAAATCTGCATAACAAAAGCCAGTTGTATTGTCCTGATCCCAGCAAAATTCCTCAGGAGCCACTATTTAAAATGTACTTTATAAGCATTTGTAGATAGAAATATGGAGAGAGATATCTCTCTATATACAGAGGTACTTATGAATATAGGAAATTATATCTAGAAGATTAAATGTAGACTGATATTTTATATCAGTTCGGACACTGTGGATCGTACGCTATTTTACACAATTATCTTGATGACGTAAGAATTTGCTGACCATGCTTGCTCGGGCAGTCTCTATACTTTTCCTTCTCCATTCAACAGCCTCCATTCTCTTTCCTTCCTGGGACCCAGTTCTTAAGCTTCTTGAAATCGCTTGTGTCATTGACAAAATATATTTATAAAATAAACCTAACTAACATATTTTAGTACTTGCATGTTATAACACAGGAAATATGAAAGAAGACCCTAATAAGTGGGAAAGAACAATACTGTTTTGAGAGGGAAAGACTATATTACAGAAGATATCAGCTTTTCCCAAATAAATATATAGTATAAGATAATTCCAATCAGAGTTACAAGGAGTTTTCTTCTTCTTTTTGAAATTTTACAAAATGATTCTAAGATATATTTAGAAGAATAGACAGACAAAAATCACTAAGGTTTTTTTTTAAAAAGAAGAAGCTAATGAGGAGGAAAACATTAAACTATGTTCTGCAGCTACAACAATTAAAACCAGTGTGCTAACTGTGCAAGAATAGAGAGGAGAACAGAACAGACTATTGAGATGGTAAACTGCATGCAGGCAGAGCCCACATGTTTTTTATTCATGACTTTTATTATCCTGATGTCTCCATAGTGCCTGAAACATAGCAAACATTCATAGAATAAATGAGCTAGCAAAGTCAAGGCAATATAAATAGTATTGGAATATAGATACATATATAACATATGAGAAAGACAGAATGATAAACCAGTGAAAAACAATTATTTTATTCAAAATGTGTTGAGAAAAATTGCCATTTGGAGAAGTAATATACTATTTTAATCTTCACCTCACAGAAAGCATGAAAAGATACTGACTTCATCTATAATTACAATGTAAAAAAAGAAAATCCATTCAAAAAAACTAGAAAAAAAATCATAAATATGAATTTGACCTTTGGATTGGGTTTGGGGGAGCCTCTTGGAGGAGAGGAAGACTCTCAGTTTTAAAAGCAATGTCAGATATCATAAAGGAGAAATCATTTCCAGTGTCAGTATTCAGCATCTCTGAGCGTGGCCACATATGTATGCCCCATGTAACTGTAGAAACTGCCATTCTTATGGGAACGGTGTCCCATGGAGGTGAGCTACGTGGTATTTCTGCTGGACCACAGCACACTCCCAGTAGTTCTGGCCTCCTGGAGGATACCAGTTCAGTTGGCAAAGACTTAGGAGCAGTGATAGATCTCTTTTATGGATCAGCACCACAGAAAGCTTATACTCTGCTCTCAGCTTAGATCAGGAGTTCTCCAGCAACAGCAGCATCACCTGACCCACACAGGACCCCCTGAATTAGGAACTCTGGGGTGGGACTCAGCACCTTTACTGATGATGCCGGTGCAGGCTAAAGACCGGAAACCACTGGCTCAGATGAAACAAATCACATCCACAATACAACTGAATCCACAGGTGCTTCTTGAGTCAGCTCCACTTTCATTACCATTATGAACAGCAAGTATCATTTTCTACCCAGTGATCATGTTCTCCTGTACCAGGCCATTCAGCCAATCAGCTCCTGAAAAATCTGTTTTTATCAGGACAGTCTGATCATGCTGGCACCCAGGATGTTTTCACAGTACAATATGTTCACGATCCAGAATTCACATATCAAAGATGTGGAGAACAATGACAACACCTAAATCCTTAAGTAGTCCAACTTTAAATTCATCCCAATTTCAAATGACCACTAAAGAACACTTGAAGATAAAAAAGAGACAGAGAGAGAGAGAGAAGGCAAGCTATCACTTGGTAGCATTAGAAATGCATGAAGAAATGACACATGATGCTAAATGATAGTGATCATTTTCCAGAAGAAATAAAGGAAGTGAGGAAGGCAGGGATCATGCTAGAAGACAGGTTTGAGATATCCATTTGCACCCTTTCCCCAAAGTTCACTTTATCTCCACTAAGACTCCATGAAAATGTGTATAACTTGTAAGATAATTCCCAAATCCTCAAGAGGAAAGTGACTAAAGATCACGAACTGGTAAGTCATAGAGAGAAAATTTAAAAAGCTCATTCATGAATGTGAAAGTAGCTAGCCTCTTTAGTAATGAAACACAGGAAACTAAACCTATATAATTCAGTTTTTATTTATAACATTGTCAAATATTAGAAGAAAACACTCAATGCTAAGAGTTTAAATTATCATAAATATTCTAGAAGGCAATTTGGCAAGCTACATTAAGAATTTTAAAATGCTGACTCTGACTCAGAAATTCCTTCCAGTTCTCGATTCTAAAGAAATGAATAGGAATACAGACAAAGATTTAGACCAAAAGATGTTTGTGCCAAGTTGCTTCAGTTGTGTCCAACTCTTTGCGACCCTATGGACTGTAGCCCACCTGCTTCCCCTGTCCATGGGACTCTCCAGGCAAGAATAATGGAGTGGGTTGCCGTGCCCTTCTCCAGGAGATCTTCCCAACCCAGGGATCGAAACCGAATCTCTTATGTCTCCTGGATTGGCAGGCAGGTTCTTTACCACTAGCACCACATGGGAAGCCTAAAAGATGTTTGCTGCTGCTGCTAAGTCGCTTCAATCATGTCTGACTCTGTGGGACCCCATAGATGGCAGCCCACCAGGCTCTTGTGTCCCTGGGATTCTCCAGGCAAGAACACTGGAGTCGGTTGCCATTTCCTTCTCCAATGCATGCAAGTAAAAAGTGAAAGTGAAGTCGCTCAGTCATGTCCCACTCTTTGCAACCCCATGGACTGCAGCCTACCAGGCTCCTCCATCCATGGGATTTTCCAGGCAAGAGTACTGGAGCAGAGTGCCATTGCCTTCTCCTTCTCCAAGGTAAAAAGATGTTTACCTTGATGCTATTAACAATAACACAAATTGAAAATAATCTAATTGTCTAATTATAATAATATAAGAAATAATTAAAATTTTCTTTATGAAAAAAACTAGGATAAAGAATTGAGTAACAGTGTGTGTTCAAGTATTTTAATTAAGTATATGCGTAAATAAAAATGTTAATATTATTCATGGATGAATGAAGAGTATGAGGAATTTTTTTTTCTTTCACTTTGCTACATTCCCCAAAGTTTCTATTAGGAATGACATTTAATGGGGATTAAGGCTACTTCATGAAAAGCACATTTGGAATATTTGAGAAATATTTGAGACTATGTGATCTTTCTCAAAAACTACAAATCAGGATAACCTTTAATAAGTGTTAATGACATAATTATTCCATTAAGTTTAGCATTAATTAAATCTGTAAAGTAAGTAAACACTGGCTTATGATATAAAGTCAGAGATTTGCTTATATGGCAAAATTCTCCTATCATATATAATTAAATATTTGGGAGGAGAAAAAAGCAAAGCCATAATTTTACTGGCTGTGAGAGGAGAAGAGAGCTATATTAGCATTCCAACAGTATTTTCCTATCCATCACAGTACCCTCTGCTTTTCTTACCACCATCCAATCCTCTAGGATGATTTCTCCCAAATTTGGAATGTTCCTGAAACTTCTCTCTTCTCCTACTTTTCTTGGTGATTTAAAAATATCAGATACAATAAATACAATATCATATTTTATTAACAATTAGGTACCCTCCTTTTTGGTCATCTGAAGTGAACATCCAACTCATTGGAAAAGTTCCTGATGCTGGGAAAGAATGAGGGCAGGAGAAGAGGGTGTCAAAGGCTAGATGGCATCACCGATGCAATGGACATAAACCTGGGCAAACTTTGGGAGATGGTGAGAGACAGGGAGGCCTGGTATGCTGCAGTCCATGAGGCAGCAAAGAGTCAGACGTGACTGGGCAACTGAACAAGCCCTCCTTTAATATCTTTTAGTTCAAGGTTTCAGATTCTGAAAAAAACTATAAACCCTATACATCCATTTCAGAATAGGCAAGGACAAATGGATTTTGAAAACTTTCCTGCAAAATACTCTTTAAAAATTTATTTTAGCTGTAATCCTAAATCAGGACCAAAGATAGGCATGTTCAATTACAAAGAACAACTCTGTTTTCTAAGGTAGCAGTCCATTGCAGATAGAGTTCAATTTCCTCCCAGACACTTGGTTCTCATTCAAACATGATACAAAAGATGTTCCTGACTGGATGGCATATAGCTAACTGAAGCACCAATACTTTGGCCACCTGATGCGAAGAGCTGACTCACTAGAAAAGCCCCTGATGCTTGGAAAGATTGAAGGTGGGAGGAGAAGGGGACAACTGAGGACAAGATGGTTGGATGGCATCATTGACTCAATGGACATGAGTTTGAGTAAACTCTGGGAGTTGGCGATGGACAGGGAGGCCTGGCGTTCTGCAGTCCATGACGTTGCAAAGAATCAGACACCACTTAGCGACTGAACAACAGCAACATCATAAAACTAATTCATCCTGTACAAGTTTAAGCAGAAGTATGTGACTGGTGGAACTGGCATTAAGGATGAGGGTACAGGTGTTAAGCAGGGAAAGGATAACAGGTAGTCGTAGGAGCCCTGGGACATCAGCCTACAGAGCCTACAAGACCAGAGACATGGCCAAGCTCCAGACCCATCCTCCTGGCAGAGCTGGGGTGAAGTACAGGTGAGCTGATAACATGATAGGATACAGAAAACAACTTAAATTTAGTAAGCAGCATATTTAACACACCTTACTGCTAACTGCTAAGTTGCTTCAGTCGTGTCCGACTCTGTGCGACCCCATAGATGGCAGCCCACCAGGCTCCCCCGTCCCTAGGATTCTCCAGGCAAGAACACTGGAGTGGGTTGCCATTTCCTTCTCCAATGCATGAAGGTGAAAAGTGAAAGTGAAGTCACTCAGTCGTGTCCGACTCCTCACAATCCCATGGACTACAGACTACCAGGCTCCTCCGTCAATGGGATTTTCCAGGCAAGAGTACTGGAGCGGGTTGCCAGTGCCTTCTCCATAACACACCTTAATGTGCCCAAAATTCTCCAAGCCAGGCTTCAGCAATATGTGAACTGTGAAACTCCAGATGTTCAAGCAGGTTTTAGAAAAGGCAGAGGAACCAGAGATCAAATTGCCAAAATCTGCTGGATCATGGAGAAAGCAAAAGAGTTCCAGAAAAACATCTATTTCTGCTTCATTGACTATGCCAAAGCCTTTGACTGTGTGGATCACAATAAACTGTGGACAATTCTGAAAGAGATGGGAATACCAGATCACCTGACCTGCCTCTTGAGACACCTGTATGCAAGTCAGGAAGCAACAGTTAGAACTGGACATGGAACAACAGACTGGTTCCAAATAGGGAAAGGAGTACATCAAGGCTGTATATTGTCACCCTGCTTATTTAACTTATATGCAGAGTACATCATGAGGAACGCTGGGCTGGAAGAAGCACAAGCTGGAATCAAGATTGCTGGGAGAAATATCAATAACCTCAGATATGCAGATGACACCACCCTTATGGCAGAAAGTGAAGAGGAACTCAAAAGCCTCTTGATGAAAGTAAAAGAGGAGAGTGAAAAGTTGGCTTGAAGCTCAACATTCAGAAAATGAAGATCATGGCATCTGGGCCCATCACTTCATGGGAAATAGATGGGGAAACAGTGGAAACAGTGTCAACTTCATTTTTTGGGGCTCTAAAATCACTGCAGATGCTGATTGCAGCCATGAAATTAAAAGACGCTTACTCCTTGGAAGGAAAGTTATGACCAAACTAGATAGCATATTAAAAAGCAGAGACATTACTTTGCTAACCAAGGTCCGTCCAGTCAAGGCTATGGTTTTTCCCGTGGTCAAGTATGGATGTGAGAGTTGGACTGTGAAGAAAGCTGATGGCCGAAGAATTGATGCTTTTGAACTGTGGTGCTGAAGAAGACTCTTGAGAGTCCCTTGGACTGCAAGGAGATCTAACCAGTCCATTCTAAAGGAGATCAATCCTGGGTGTTCATTGGAAAGACTGATGCTAAAGCTGAAACTGCAATACTTTGGCCACCTCATGCGACGAGTTGACTCACTGGAAAAGACTCTGATGCTGGGAGGGATTGGGGGCAGGAGGAGAAGGGGACGACAGAGGATGAGATGGCTGGATGGCATCACCGACTCGATGGACATGAGTTTGAGTGAAGTCCGGGAGTTTGTGATGGACAGGGAGGCCTGGCATGCTGTGATTCATGGGGTCGCAAAGAGTTGGACACGACTGAGCGACTGAGCTGAATTGAACTGAACTGAATATGCCCAACTAATCATACCTATGGATGTCTAGTTTGGAGCATGGGCAAGCCCTCCAAGCAAACACTCCCTAAGTCCCTGTTGGTTCATGACAGAAGACCAATCTTGTCATCACCAAACAACTTGGACAGGACTAACCTTTGTAACAGTTATTACTGATAATATTTACAGTCATGAATTTCAGTGTGTAAATACAAAACCTTATCTCCCATTTTTGAGTGCTGCTTGCTTCTCCAGTAGTCTTTTCTGCTACTGAGTCAAGTGTGTGATATGCCAGTCTTTCTTGGGAAATATTGAAGTCTTGCCTCCTCCTTCATAGTTAAAGAACAAAATCAAATTATGATTCAATAATTCTCTCACTGTGCCATGGAGAAGGTACACCAACATTTATCTTTAGTTCTTCAATGGGGTTTCCTCAGTGGCTCAGTGGTAAAGAATTCACCTGCAATGCAGGAGATGGAGGAGACACAGGTTCAATCCCTGGGTGGGGAAGAAACCCTGGAGGAGGGCATAGCAACTCACTCCAGTATTCTTGCCTGGAGAGTCCCATGGACAGAGGAGGCTGGTGGGCTACAGTCCATAGGGTTGCAAAGAGTCAGACATGACTGAAGTGACAGAGAACAAGCACAAGTTCTTGAATAACTGTCATTTCCCAGTCAAAGGGGGAGACTTTTGATTCCCAACTGAAGATAAAAGGAATTTCTTCATCCACATTTATAATTTCCATAATAGGAAGGTCACTCCCGGATTCTTATACTTGGTAAATAATTCCTTTATCAATACCCTAGTAGTCTACAACTCAATAAAATTACAGTGGCCATTTTTTGAAGTCTTACTGTATGCCAGGCACCGTACCAAACTGATTTACATGTGATAGCTTAATTCACACAACTCTACTATCACCTCTATTTTGTAAAGGAGAAGGCTATGGCCCAAAGAGCTAAGGAACTTGGTATAAAATCCCATAGCTACTAACTAGTAAGGCTTCCTTGGTGGCTCAAATGCTAAAAAATCTGCCTGCAATGCGGGAGACCTCGGTTCAATCCCTGGGTTGGGAAGATCCCCTGGAGAAGGGAATGGCAACCCACTCCAGTATTCTTGTCTGGAGAATCCCCATGACAGAGGAGCCTGGCGGGATATAGTCCATGGGGTCACTGTCACAAAGAGTCAGACATGACTGGGCGACTAAGCACAGCATCAGCTGGTAAGATTAAGTCTGAACCAGAGTCTGGATACATGCCTGAATCCACAGCATACCACCATTCTACAAGCGCCTGCCCTTTCTCAAAGAGTTTCTACTGACAAGATGATTTCAGTGACTACATTTTCATAATAAAGCAATTAAAAAACACATTTTTCACAGAGGTTTCATGACAGTATTTGTTATTTTTCTACCTTGTTTATTTGAGTAAGTACCACCAATAATAATGAAATATTCTTTGTACAAAATGTTAAAGACTATTTCAACTTTTCTTAATAATAGCAGCAAGTATTATGAGTTACATCCCCTTAACTCATACATAAAGAGACTTTGGAAGGAAGTTATCAGAGGATATATTCTTTAAAATACATTAAATTACTAAAAAATACCAAAATACTTGGGCACAGAGGTAAAATGCAAATGGTTATTCTGAAGTGTATCAAGGGTGTATAGCCAAAAGAATTAGTATCACAAATGATAAACTGCAAAATGACAACCTGTAGTTATTTAGTAAATATAATGATTATCATGAATCCTTAAATACAACATTTACTGAACACAATTAGGAATCCACAGACACAAAAGAAATTCAAAAGTATTCTTTCTGGGGTGATGGAAATATCCTAAAATGTGACTGTGATTCTAACTGTGCAATTCTGCATATGCTAAAATTCAGAGTTTTACATGTTAAATGGATGTTATAGTATATAAATTATATTCTAATAAAGGTATACCAAAAAGAAAACATGGAAGAAAAAAGAGAAAATGTTGCTGAGGCTTTAAAAAATTACTCTATTAATTATCATTTGCTAATGAAAACAGGCAATGAAAGTCATCTCACTTAATCCTCATAGCAGTCTTCTGGGTAGGTTTTCCTAACCCTGACAGACAGAAGAAGGGAAAAGCACTGGAGGTTTCCTAGATCTGAAGAGCAGGGGCCAGAAGACAAATCCAGAATTCTGACTGGACTCCAACAAAGTGCTAGGTTCTACAATTTCCTTAATTCTGGGCACCCTTATAACACCTTATTTAAAATATCGAATAATTAGTTCAAATTCTTGCCTAACTAGCATAGGAGTGAGCAGCCTCATGAGAAACAGTGTTTGAAGTTTAGAATAACAGATAAACAAGCTGAAATCCCAAAGAAACCCTGGATTTTGCCTGGGTTTTGCCTTTGTTCTTCACCCAAGGGTACATTGGAAGGATGGTGTGTTGCTCCAAAGTCATCTTGAAAGGCTGCACAATCAGGGCCTATCAGAGATATAACCTCAGCCTATGACACAGATCTACAGAGGTGATCCTGTAGTTGATTTAAAAAATGCAATCTCCTAAAAAAGCCAGAGGATCAGTCTCACTAGCGTGTGGTTTGTACAAGCTTGAGATTCTTTCCTAGGAACTTCAGTTCAGTTCAGTTCAGTCGCTCAGTTGTGTCCGACTCTCCGCGACCCCATGAATCACAGCATGCCAGGCCTCCCTGTCCATCACCAACTCCCGGAGTTCACTCAAACTCATGTCCACAGAGTCGGTGATGCCATCCAGCCATCTCATTCTCTGTCGTCCCCTTCTCCTCCCGCCCTACAGCCACATAAATTCAAGAAACTGTCTTTTGCTTTCTGACCTTCAAACGTTTACAACTGCATTTCCTTCTGTTTGGAATAGTCTCTCCAATTTTCTTTCAATCCAAGCTGCACATCTACATTTCTCTGCTTCAAAGTCATCATCTTGGGAAAACCTGCGTTGGTTCTGCTCTATGCCTTTCCACATTGGTAAGGAAGCCACCATGTGCTCTGAGAGCCTGCGGTCCACTGCTCTGGGCACTTAGCGTCCACTCTTGTAGGGCATCCATAATGCCCAAGGAGGAAAGACACTCATCTGCCACGCTCACTACTAGTTCCCCACAACTAACACAGGGCAGGGGAAATGGTAGACATTCAGGAAATCATCACTGAGTAGCCTAACCTTACTTGGGGCTGAAGATTTCAAGGTTTTGTTTCATTTTGTTTTTTTTGTTTTACAGACTGCAGTCCTTATCTGTAAATTGTTCAGTCTGTGGGGATAAAAATATTTAAACAATGGTAATGTCATACAGTAAAGGATCATGCTATAAAGAATCTGCCTACAATGCAGGAGAACTGGGTTCGATCCCTGGGTTGGGAAGATCCCCTGGAGAAGGGCATGGCAACCCACTCCAGTATCCTTGCCCGGAGAATCCCATGGACAGAGGAACCTGGAGGGCTACAATCCACGGGGTCACAAAAAGTCAGACACGACTGAGTGACTAACAAGTGACTAACAATGTCATACGGTAAGTATATGAATATGTTATTAATTGAGGCACATAACCAAATACAGTGAGAAATTTCATTTACTCTCTATGTCCACTTTGATTAAAATAAATAATTAAGATTCATAATATGAACCAAATATGTGATAGAATGGAACAGCAGCGACATTTCTTGAGTGTTTGCTATCTGTCAGGTACTGCACCAGGAGTGTGACATGTATTGCTATGCTTCAAATTTATGACAATCCAACAAAGTCATGACTTTCATTTTACACATGAGGATACTGAAACCCAGGTAAAGTACCTAAAACTAATAGCTGGTGGGTCTAGTATTTTCCCTAAGACCCTTAGACTCCAGAGATTTCTTCCTTTCTACATTCATACTGCATGAATATTTATCCTTTCTCCATGAAATTTGCCCATGGGATTAATAGGAAGCAGACAGGATTCTTTAATATGATTTTTCTATTTTTTGAAAGGTTACTGCAAAATGGTGTTTTTAAAGCATTTATATAGAAATAAAATAATACAAGCATTTTAAAGCAAGTAGATATTTTTTTCAAAATCATCCAGGTTTTACATCAAAATTTTTGGCAAAGAAAAAAAAATTCTGCCAACTGATTTTATTAATTGTTCTAAGTATTCAGTTCATATTTGAAGCAAATTGATTCTCATAACCACTGTACAAGTAAAATTAATATAACAGATTTATTGTGGATCCTTAACATACAGCAGTGTCTTGTGAGTATATATATAATAGCTTTCTAGAGGGGGAACTTCAATGTCAGCGAAAGAAATAATCTCTCACAGAGGAAAAAAGAAATAGATTGGACAATTCAGTCTAAGTACCTCAAGGTTTCTATGACAACCATAATCAGTACCATTTAACAAGAAAACAATGGGTTTGTCAGTTCAGAACAGTAGTCAAATACATGGTCTTCTAATTTATTTCCACTATTAAAAATACAAAGAGAGAGCTGAATACTGCACTGTGACTGCTCCTGCACATGCTCTTCAGAATTTCTGAGGTTGTGGGGTGATCACATCATTAGCATAACCAGTATCGACTGTGTGGGGTGGGCGGGGTGGGGGGATGCTAAGATAGATGTCCTCTAGCAATCCCATCTGAACACTTACCACCATCCCAAATCAATTACCCTCTACAAGATAAATAAGAACTGACACATTCTTTGTTCCAAAATAGTCAAAAGACAGGGGGGATTCCCCTGCTCTACCTACAGTTTTGACCAGGCAGCCCACTCCAAATTACAGAGGTGAACTAAAAGCAAACCAGTAAGCTGGAGCTGTCAGCATCATGATTAGAGCCATAAAAACTTTCTGATCACCCTTTTTTCTTGACTTTGCATTCGAGAATGTGGAAATATGACCGCATCAATTCTCCAACATATAAACTTGGCTGTGATTACTGCCTGCCTTTGTCTGAGTCAGCACAGAGTTAGCCTATGAAGTAATGGGGCATGACAGCCTCTGCCTTTCCCATCCACCAGTAAATGCTCTGTTGCAATGCCCTTCGCCACTGGCAAAGTTTGTGCATCAGCTTTCTTTATTTATTTGGTAGTTATTTGAGGTTGTGTAACAAGTCACAAGATAATTAGCTCCAAAAATTTTCCTCTGTAAAAAAATTTCCCCCATATACATAGGGTGGGGGAAACAAAAATAATTCCAAGTTTTGGTGACAAGTTACCTTGAATTGATTACTCAAAAGCACTTTGCAAACATTTTCTCATTTAATTGTCACAATAGTCATATGAAGAAAACGCTACTGTCCATAATTTAAGACTCAAGAAATCTATCCCAGGAAAGTAACAGCCCCAAATCACACAGCCTAGTGGCCAAATAAATGTGAAGGTTTCAATCTCAGCTTCCTGGCTCAGGATTAGTTCAGTAATAATTATGCTATTCCAGTTGCAGAGGTTTGAAATTGCTAGGATTCCAGACCAAATAGATACTGTTAATGGAATGTATTCACACAAACTAATGTGTCTGCAGCATGGCTACGTGGCATTTCTTTTTTCAAGAGTTATTTGTCCTGAGAGAACAATGCAATAGAAAGAACAGAGTCCAGGGACACGGGTTTAAATCCCAGCTCTAAAACTCAACTGCCGGATGATCTTGAACAAGCTTCTGGACCTTTCTGAATCCAAGTGTCCCTAACTGTAATATGCACCCTTCAGAGCTATGGATAATACCAGCAGTGGCATATGTTAAATGCTTTACGGGCAAGGGGCACTCTGAGAGTGGAGTCCATAATTATTTTGAGCTTCTTAAAATCAGAAATCGTTCAGATCCATCTCTGAACCCCGTTCTACCAGCTGCTCCAAGAAACAAAGATTTTCTAGCAAAATCCAAGTGATTGTATGCTCCGAATCCTCCCAGTGGAGTTGATCAAGGGCTTTCATTTCACTTTTAAATGAGGAAAATCTTATCCTGATACCTTTGTAACAGCATTATCAGGTAAAGTTTCTAATCCCAGGGATCCTGTCATTTTTTTTTTAATGAAATTTTAGAGTCATGAAAGGATCAACTTATATGAAACAAGATGGTTTGAGGAAGAAATTAAACAGTGTTTGAGTCATGACCGCTGGGTTGTGATTGGCCTGGAGTGCTGAGGTTGTATAAACAGCCATATATGGTGCACGGAACACAACTAAAGCAGCTAAAATAGGACCACTGGCAGCGCTTGCTTAACTCTAAGGAAACAGGAGGGCTCTTTTGATCCTAATATATTCAAATAGATCCTGAAGAGGCCCTAGAAACAGCAGAGTGTTCTGCAATATTTAAAGGAAGCTGCTGAGATTCACAGTCCTAAAATTAGACCTGCGGGCTGCTTCCTGCACTTTAGGCTAAACTTCCTTTCCATGCCTGTGATTATCTTTCTGGAAATTAAGGTTCTGTTTCATTTGAAAATCTGTTTACAATAAAGAGGCCCACAGAAGCCTAGCCTCTCCTGTCTTGCACATAGAGTTACCTACCCAGGACCACACCTGTGTTCTGTGAAAGGAAGAGGCTGACAAGAAACTGCTTTGGCCTGTGATCATGTCTTATGACTCAAGGACTGTACAGGGGAAATGTGGACCACTATTTTCTCTGCAAATCCATTCACATCGCCTGCACCTCAAAACTGGGGTATATATCCAGTATCTTTCCCTTCTCTTCAGAGTTTTAAAATTTCAAGGCCTTGAAATGTAACAGATCAATGTCTCAAAGTCCCCTGCACTCACTTGGAAGTTGTATTTTTAATTTTGAAAAAAAAATCAAAATAATAATTTTGACTTTTGGTGTTAAACTTCGTCAGTAATCTTGTAGGTGAGGAAAGTATTATAAGCCAAAAAACCGCTGGGCAAATGAAATGAAAAATTTTTACACACACATACACATGCACGTGTGCTTACACATACATATATACACATGTATCAGTTCAGTTCAGTTCAGTTCAGTTGCTCAGTCATGTCCGACTCTTTGAGACCCCATGAATCACAGCACGCCAGGCCTCCCTGTCCATCACCAACTCCCGGAGTTCACTCAAACTCATGTCCACAGAGTCGGTGATGCCATCCAGCCATCTCATTCTCTGTCGTCCCCTTCTCCTCCCGCCCCCAACCTTTCCCAGCATCAGAGTCTTTTCCAGTGAGTCAACTCGTCGCATGAGGTGGCCAAAGTATTGCAGTTTCACCTTTAGCATCAGTCCTTCCAATGAACACCCAGGATTGATCTCCTTTAGAATGGACTGGTTGGATCTCCTTGCAGTATAAGGGACTCTCAAGAGTCTTCTCCAACACCACAGTTCAAAAGCATCGATTCTTCGGCGATCAGCTTTCTTCACAGTCCAACTCTCACATCCATACATGACCACGGGAAAAACCATTGCCTTGACTAGACGGACCTTGGTTGGCAAAGTAATATCTCTGCTTTTTAATATATTATCAAGGTTGGTCATAACTTTCCTTCCAAGGAGCAAGCGTCTTTTAATTTCATGGCTGCAATCAGCATCTGCAGTGATTTTGGAGCCCCCAAAAATAAAGTCTGACACTGTTTCTACTGTTTTTCCATCTATTTCCCATGTATACATACATATAAATGCAATTGCTCCCAATGAATGGCCTTGGTGAAGTCATCATTGGTACTATTAGCCAAACCTATATGGGGACTGCTGCTGCTGCTGCTGCTGCTAAGTCACTTCAGTCGTGTCCGACTCTGTGCGACCCCATAGACGGCAGTCAACCAGGCTCCCCCGTCCCTGGGATTCTCCAGGCAAGAACATTGGAGTGGGTTGCCATTTCCTTCTCCAATGTGTGAAAGTGAAAAATGAAAGCGAAGTCGCTCAGTCGTGTCCGACTCTTCACGACCCCATGGACTGCAGCCTGCCAGGCTCCTCCGTCCATGGGATTTTCCAGGCAAGAGTACTGGAGTGGGTTGCCATTGCCTTCTCGAGGCAATATTTTACATTATCACATTTCATCTAATCAAAATCCAGATGGCTGTCAATGAAGAATGCTTCCCCCCACCTCCCTGGGCAAAGTCTGACTTTGTGTGATTCGTACCTCTTTGAGACATCTGCTCTGTTACCAAAGGACAGCAGTGATCTTTGTTTAGGGTGAGTTCTGAGTAGAATAATGTGCAAGCAGGAAGCCCATTGCTTGCTATTTTTTTTTCCTGTCTTTAAACATATTTTCAAATATTTTCCTTTCAATACTGCATCTCAAGAAGGAGTTTGGGAATTATCCCTTTCAGTATGTAGCAGGTGGCTGGGAAGATACTGTGGAGGGTCGCATGTGCCCTCAGCAGCTCGGAAATAGGAGACACCTGCAACTTGGCATCTCTGGCAAGCGAGCACTTTCCTTACAAGTTTTTAGCCTAGCTGAAGCTCTCTCATTTAGAGACAGAGTTATCCTCTCTAAATTTTAAAATCAATCATTATGAATAATCTTAGTCATTGATTTCTGTATTTAATCATACAATCAGCAAATAATAGTGATATATTTGTGGAAGTAGGCAACTTTAGTCTCTCCTTCCCTGCCACTGATTGGGAAACTATCCTGAATGATTAAAAAGTAGAATCTAGTAAGGTGGGGGGAAAAAATGAAAAGAAAATCTTAGCATGAACATAAGGAAAACTATGGAAATCTACTCCTAGGAAACACAGCATTTCCACTTTCTCTCTTCATTGCTAGCTGATAAACTAGTTAGTGAATATATTTATTTTATTGTGTAATAATAAACATAGCATAAAAAGCATGTTTTCAGATTAAGTAAACTTTATTGTCTCTGCTCTAGGCCAACTCTGAACAAGGTTAACATTTAACAGGAGTTTATATATATAATTATTATTATATAGAATATATGTACAAATAGTTTATAATATTTATATATATAAAGAATGGTAATCCTACATTAATATATATATTATACACACACACATATATAATATCCAAAAAAGGGGGGAAGTATACACTGACATTTTAAAAACCTCTTCATTTTAGCTCTTGCATTCTCTGCTGGCAGCATCATAATTCCAGCAGCAGCAACTATGACAGCCAAACAAAGGATTAGGGCTGTTTGTGGAAAAGCAGCAGCAGTTGAATTCATAAGCAAGAGAAATTCAATATACTTGTAAATGCTGCTCACAATAGAAAACAAGAGAGATAAAACACCAAGAAACAGAACTATTTATTTCTATCATATTATTTGAATGCAAAAAGTAGTGAAGCCTTTTTATCTGCCACTTGCAAGATGCCATCTTAGAATTTTGACCATGTACAAGACAATTCTTTGTAGTATTTATTTTTAGTATAAAATAATATTAAAATAAATTTAAAATAAAATTTACATTGGAAAAAAAATATTCCATTCTCCTAACATACTATTTTCATTTATGTTTGCTCTTTCCCAGTCATTTTTGTAGTTCATGCTCATCTTTCATATAGCTTTAAACATAGAACAGGAGAATTCTTGCAAACTAACTTATCTAAGAGATCACTGTGTACTGATTTCAAAGGAGACTCTACAAATATCATGAATACCTGCATAACATTATATAGAATTAATGTAGGATTCCATTCTCAATTGTTATTTAGTATTGAACATTAAATTTTTCCAATTCTTTTATTATTACAGATAATGCGACAATAAATATCTTCACAGAAACAGCTTTTTTCCCCCCACTTTTTCTGAATTATTTTCTTCAAGCAAATTTCCAAGGAAGTAAAATTGTTGGCTCAACTGCCATAATTTTTGTGCCTGACTTCTACACACATACTGCTTTCTTAAGAGGTTGTTCCAATTTACCCTGCCAGCAGCCACATGTGTGTGTAAGATGCCCATTTCTAAATCTGTGTGTTATTTGGGAGTATGTCAGGGCAAAGTGGAGGAAGCATGTACAGAACAGGGAAGAAGCTCAGTTCAGCCACTCAGTCATGTCCGACTCCTTGCGACTCCATGGACTGCAGCACGCCAGGCTTCCCTGTCCATCACCAACTCCCGAGGCCAACTCAAACTCATACCCATTGCGTCGGTGATGCCATCCAACCATCTCATCCTCTGTCATCCCCTTCTCCTCCTGCCTTCAATCTTTCCAAGCATCAAGGTCTTTTCCAATGAGTTGGTTCTTCGCATCTAGTGGCCAAAGTACATAAAAGAAAAATAGTGAGTATTCAGTAAGTGTTGGTTGAATGAATTAATAGATAACTGGACTTTTGCAATAGTCAACTCCTTCCTTGGAAGGAAAAGTAGCCTAGAACAATGTGTTTGTCTAACACAATAAATGGTTCTATTTCTTCCAAAGCTCGGCTCAATAATAGAGCAAATGCTGGCTTCCTATCAGCTTTAAAGTAGAAATAAGATGCTCTTTCTTTTCAACGTGATTTTTTATTATAATTGACCATGAACTGCCTTAATACCACTATCATAAGAACAATATACTTTATCATCATTTCCAATCTTTAACTAAATTCATCTCTAAGGCAATTACCTGTCTACTATTGATCGGCCATCTGTTTCCCCAGTAATTACATGAGCATGTCACTTAGCAACAGGATGTACTTCTTTTCCACATCCTCAAGGAACAACATGGTTACGGCTTTAAAGCAAGAAAATAATGAAGTCTTCTGTTATTGCAAATAAATACATAGTCACAGGCTCTGCATACATCTGTGTGAACGGGTGTGGTTGTGTGCTCCTTTTGCTTCCGGTTGCTGTAGGAAATGGGGGAGGAGGATATCTGCCTTCCTTGGATGTCTCATACTAACAACAATGGCTACAGTGACTACCAGAGAGACTCACCATCTGCCAGATGCTGCAACTTGCTGAAACTTTACATACATTATTTCACTCAATCCTTACCACAATTTGATGAGCTTGGTATTTTTATACTTAACTGGGTACTTTTATCCCATTTATAGATAAAGAAATTGAGGCTTAGAAAGATTAATTTCCCTAAGGTCATAGCATAAATGACACAATTGGAATTCTAAACCAGAGTTATCTGCTCAAAAGCCCATGTTCTTAACTGCTGTGTCCTTCAAACTGGTCACAAAATTAGTTCATTTACTACTTGGGCAGCTTGGTGCATTCAGAAAAACTTCATATGGATTAATAATGAGGAAGAGATGTAAAAGTGTCTCCAGCTTTCTCCTTTAGATTCTTTGAGATGTTTCTTGTTCTCCTGCAAGTTTCCTGGCTCAGAACTTTGGGTTCAGTTTAAGGCCTGTGGGGATTGTCCTGGGTGCTTAGAAACCCCCAGAGTCTAGCATAGATAGCAAATGTCCTTGTCCAGTGAGTTTTACAACCTTCCCAGAAAATGTTTTAGGAAAATAACTAGTTATTAAGCTTCTGTACATTAACTGACATTTTTACTTGCCTGCTTTATGCTAGACAGCATTCACTTGGGTGATCAGCAAGAATTCCAAACTCAAATGGATCCAAAACTAAACTCACTTCTATTTCTTTCTGACCCCCTCTATACCCCCAAACTGTCCTTAGTCCACTGCCCCCTGCTTGTGAGTGGCACTGTCAGATGGGGGGCTGATCTACAGAGCCTGTTGAGTGCAATTCGTCTACGATTCCTCTACCTTATCCACTCACATGTCCATCAATTACCAGGCCAGTCACCGCTGTCATTCTTCCACTTATTTCCATCCCCAGGCCAGCAACGTGCCTTGCCTTAGTTATTATAAAAGTCCTCTACTGAGAATCCCCTGGTGGTCCAGTGGTTAAGATTACAGGCTTTCACTTTCCAGTGGCCCCAGATTCAACTCTTAGTTGGGGAACTAAGATCCCACAAGCCATACAGCATGGTTAAAAATTTTAAAAAGTCCCCTACTGATATTCCTGCACTCACTCTTGGCCTGGGCTATCCATTCAGTCACCACACTGCAACTGGATATTTCTAAAATACAAATCTAATATTTTCATTCTCCTAATAAACAGTATGTGAATGGCTCAGTGGTAAAAAAATCTGCCTGCAATGCAGGAGATATGGGGTCAATTCCTGGCTTGGGAAGATCACCTGGAGTAGGAAATGGCTACCCTCTGCAGTATTCTTTCCTATGGAAAGAACTTCGCAGAAGAGGCAGTATTTCTTCCCTCTTATGGGAAGTCCTATGGACAAAGGAGCCTAGTGAGCTACTGTCCATGGGGTTGCAAAAAAAAAATAAGTCAGACATGACTTAGCAACTAAACAACAATAAATAAGGTATGATTCTACATTGTCCTCAGAATGTGTCGAGAAATTTTCTTCCCCTTATTTTTTCTCCTAGTAGAGACTGTTTCACACAATAGAGGTTAAAAATATTATTTCCTTGCTTTCTCAATCTCCTTTGTAGCTGTTAATAGTAACGGTCATACGATAAGTTTTATCTGAGACATAGGGATAAATCTTCTGAGTAATGTTTGTGAAAGATTTTCCTTCCTTAAAAAAAAATAAATGTGAACTTCAAGGAGAGTTTTCTCACCTGCTTCACTTTTTTTCCCCTGTATTTGAATGATTTCTAAGAGCTTTAGAAACCGTCTTATGACCATGGGTGATAAACCCAAGGACAGAAGCCAACATGCTGAGGACAACAGAGTGAAATGATGGAAGATCCTGGCTCACACAGCCGCTCACCTGAGCCTCCCCAGGATCACATTCCTTTGGATTTTGAGAAAATGAAACCTCTTACTATGTAAGTCATTTTCTCTAACATTCTGTTTATTTGTATCTGAAGTAATCCTAACTCATATACAAACAAGAGTTTCTTCCCAGGAGCACAAGCTCAGGGGTCATCATACAGATATACCGTGATGGTGGTCCTTGGAGTTGTATAACATGATGACCTTGGCCTTGGTGAACTCTTACTCATCCTTTAAGACTTATCTCAAATACTGCCTCTTCTGGGAAGTTCTTGTACACAGAATAATCACTTCTAGTCAAACACAGTATCTTATAATTACGTATTATTATAGAGATATGTAGAAATATCCCTTATATATCTCTTATAGAGATATATAGAAATGTTTATAATATATTAAATCATGGTTAAATGTCAAGGAGTCTGTTCTCAAGTGCAGAAGCCAATGCCCTATCATTTATCTATTCCTAGCGGCTAGCACATTGATTTTCCTGGTATACAATAGTATATAACAGATACTCACAGTTTCTGGAATAAAACAAAACTTCATCTATTGAGTGATAACAGAATTTTCATTGTGGTAAAAATTTTCCAGATCCTGTATAGCATAAGCCTACAAAATATTGACACTTTTCTCCATATGGATTTTAGAACATGATATGTGACAAAATATGTATTCATAGAAGGTATTTATTTTAATGAAAATCTTAAATTTATGTTTCAGGGTCACATTTTCTTCATCCCAGCTCTTACCCATTGTATATCTATACCTGCAGCTGAAAGAAGAGACTGGATTTAGCATGATAATCCTGAGACTGTAATGATACATCACATCATTGTGAGACTGCAATTACATTCACTAGACTGTGCTTAGTAAGGCAAGAAATTATATATAAACATTTGGAAAAACATTTAGAAATCATAAGAGTTAACCACCAAAGGGCTAGGCTACTCTTTAACCCTCAGCCAGCAAAATTTCTGCTCAATTTACTCTGCAGGCTGGTTATTATTCAAGATTATTAATCAATAAATACTATTTGATAGCATACTATAAATCAGATGTCTAAGATCTAAGGATATATTGGTGCTCAATATATTCAAGGACCCTAATTTCATGGACCTTATATATTTATTCACATGTTGATAATAATGATAGTGAGCATTTTGAGGATGAGGAATAATCCTACACCCTCCTGACAAAAAGGTCCTAGAGAGTGTTGAGGGTCACTTTTTAAGCTGGGCAGGGTGAGCAGGGTCCTTGCTTTGATTTGAGTCATTGCTAGTGCAATTCTTAGTAATGTGTTACTCTTTATATAGCTGGCATGTAGGGAAAGATGTTAATTTATAGATTATGGTTTTGGTTAGAGCCTATACCAAGTTTCTATTTATCTCAATGATCTGAATACTATTCAGTCCATGTCTAAAAGTAATCTCACAGCTCATGAATGTGGTATAGCAACCTTATATGGGAAGTTCTGTCTAATCTGAAAACCAATATAATGTTAATCTGGCTTCAAACTAGACCTGAATCTATTCAGAAAACCACACAATGGTGATTCAGATGCCATTGTATTGTGCCTATGCTGATGACATGAGCAAAGTGATTGTTTCAAAATAGCTCAGCAGGTTTTCCCATTATAGTTCCCATTTCTCTTCAGAAAAGCTATGAATTTTTGGAACACTAGTATTTAGTTATCAGCCACTACATGTCAGATGTTGTACTGAACTTAATTATATTGTATCCTTTAAGACCATTACAAACTGATGGTATAGGAAATACCCCACCACCATCAACTTACTGATGATGAAACTGAGCCTTCAAGAGCTTGGGTTCCTTGCCCAAGGTCACACAGAATGTAGGTGAGCTGGCTGAGACTTAAACCAGGTCTATGGGACTCCAAGATCCATTTCTATTAATTGGATACCATGCTTTCTTCTAGATATCCTTCCTTTCCGTCGCTCAGTCGTGTCCGACTCTTTGCGACCCCTTGGACTGTAGCCTACAAGGCTTCTCCGTCCATGGGATTCTCCAGGCAAGAATACTGGAGTGGATTACCATTTCCTTCTCCAGGGGATCTTCCCAACCCAGGGATCGAACCCGGGTCTCCCACATTGGAGGCAGACGCTTTAATCTCTGAGCCACCAGGGAAGCCCTTCTTCTAGATATATCAATATGTAAAATTAACACTTTTTAAATGCAGATACTTATCCATAAGAACAGAATACTATTGCTTATCAATCATACAGTTCTTGAAATAACATTGACTTTCTATTATATATAGCCTTTCTATTATACATAGTAAAGTGAAAAACCTAAAAATTAAAATTTTCAATTTTTTTTTTCCTTCTAGGTCATGATCACTTAACAAAACTTAAGAGTCTATCATGTTCAGTGGTTGTAAAAATTAACAAACTAAGGCTTTTTCATAGTCTTGCTTGCTAAGCCTGATATTAAATACACAACTAAGAATGGCAATGATATTTTTAAGCATCGTATATGCATTTGAAATACTGGCAGAATTTCATATGCAGGAACTCTAATAATAGAAACCACTCCACAACCTTAGTTTTAATGTGTTCTTTTTATTCATATATTGGGTTCCCTAAGGGTTTTATCTTGAAGTGTTAACAGGGAAATCTGTCACCAGTAGAGGACTAAGTGAAGTCACGAGTCATATAACAAGCAGAACAGACAAGTAACCTTCACTTGGATACTTAAGAAAATACTGGCAGAAACCCTGATGCAATCAATTTGCAAATAACTTGAAGACAAGAATGTACTTAGTGGATAATGACTAATGTGTTCTACTTAAAACCAAATCCTTTTAAGCTAATCTAATATGGTAGATCAGGAGAAATGATAGATCAACTCCATCTTGATTGCAGCAAATCTTTTGATTATCTGCATGTTATACCCATCAATGAACAAAAAAGAAAAAAAAATTGTGACCTAAAACACATAGCTGACTATAGTCACTACATAATGTAAATATTTACATAACGTAAATATCTGGATGAAAATATCAGATGCTCTTATTTCTACAATGTCAAATCTATATGTATAAGCACAACATATATACACATATGTGTACATCATACACACAGAATATATGTACTTGAAAATATCTGAATTTTCAGTGTTTGTATTATACTGGAATTTTGCATCATATAAATTTGCTTAAAGTTCTATGTCCCAAATATACAGGATTTGAACTGTGAAGAAGTTCACAGGAATGCCAGAGAAATTGGGGAGACAGCAGGAAATACTTTCTAGGCATAGACTAGGGAGATGATCAGTAGTAACGAAGAAAGATGGACGGATACAGCATCCACAGCGAGGACCAAATCTATGTGCCTACAGACTGATGCAAGGATGCATTAGGCTCCTCCTGGGTCTCTTGGCCTACGTGCTGGATCCCACAGCTTCCACAAAGCGACTCTGGTCTGTGGGTGAATACCAAGTTGTTGTTGATGGAGATACAAACAAGGGACATTTTAGTCAGCCATGATAGTTGACAGTTTAAAAAAAAAAAATTACTGAATGATTGGATGATTGTACCTTGTTCTATGGCTAAACTTTTTCTAAAAAGTTAATTCTTCCTGCCTTTTTTCCCTAAAGTCACCAATTATTTTTTCATCACCTATGCTCAAACCCTCTGAGTTGTCTGTTAAGCATCCATCTCCTCACTCCTGCTCTTCAACCAATACTGGTAAATGTAGCTGAAGTGTCCTTCTACTCATTTTTATCTTTTTGAACTGCTTTCTATGGCCTAGCTCACACCCTCATCACCTTTTACTGGGCTTCTGTTAACTGTCTTCAAATTAGTTTTCCTACCTCCAGTCTCTCACCACTTTCATCCATCCTCCTGCTGCCAGAGGAACCCTCCTGAAGCACAGGTCAGATCATGCCATGTCCTTTAAAACAGGCCAGATGGCTCTGACACCATCAGGATAAAATCCAAATTCCCTCAAGTGCCATTCAGGCCATTCTACAATCTGGCCTCAATCTGCCTACCCACCATTTCCTCTCAGCAAATCCTTCTACATTTGACATGCCGATGTTTCCCACATGAATTCCTCAGAACACTACTTCCTCAGAAATTAATAGATACTACATTAAACATATTTTCCATGGCCAAATAAGTGGGGGTGGGAATGCTGGCCTAAGTTGAGCTTGGTAGGACTTCTCAGAGCCAAACTATTTTGAAAAATATGTCCAAACTATATATATATAGGGTATATATTTGATAAAACTGGAGAAAAACAAGGGAATGATGAATACAAAATTCAGGTTAGTAGTCATCTTCTGTGGAAAGGAGAGAGATGTGTATAAGGAATTTTAGTGATATTAAGAACTGCTCTGCATTTTAAGCAAGGTAGCAAGTATTTGAGTGAGTATATATATTGTTTATATATATTTATATATATAGTTTTGTGCATTTTAACATCTGAAATCAGGATGCTATTACAACTGCTGAGAGTCAATGACAATTGTGATGCAGTTGTCTTTATCTGAGAAACATGTTAACCAACTTCTTTTACTTACGTCCCGTTTTTTTTGCAGGCATAAGAGTGACAACTGACAAAAACCTGGGTGTGAAAGACCTGTTTTATTAAGTACAAAATAAAAATCTAAATGGCAAGAAAAAAAATTATCCATAACTTTGTAAACAATATTTACGTTTAAATTCAAAGGGATCTTTGTGGCTGAGCCAGATTCCCTTGATTTATTCCCTCATTATGGTCAAAGTAGATTGTAAATATTAAAATAAAATAGAAAGCTTGGTGTCTCACACCTAGTAGGTGCACACTAAATATTGTTTACTGGATTTCCAGTGACTGTTAATATTCAACTCAAATGACCCACTAACATTATTCACCAAATCTGAAGATTGAAAAAAAAAAAAAAAAACTAGGAACAAAGATTGGAAAGCTTACTTCACTAATATCTGGCCTGAGAAGGCAATCTGCACTTATGTGCCAATGGGAAAAAGATACTAGGAATTTTAAACTCAAGTTGGTCTTGCCCTTCTGCTAACTCTGCTTTGCTTAGTTGTGTATGATGCTAATTACTTCTGTTCTCAATATCCCTTCTTAAGGGACGGTGGCTTATGTTTTGTTGTTGTATATATAATAATATGTATATAGTGTTACTTAATCTGTTGTTTGATTAATGGTTCTGTTCGTGTAAGTGACACACTGATCACATCCTCAAAATACAGGTTTTTGGCTGTGGCACAACTGCTTACATTGCCATAGAACCTTAAAATCCTACCCATGACATTAAATTGGAAACTATTCTGCAATATGTGATTCTTATTTATTTGGCTCGGGGTCAGTAAATCAAGAAAGATTGAAAGGTGAATAAACTGATACATAAGAAAATCTCCAATATCTGTGTTTACTAACCTTCAAGTGTTGATTTGCTTAGTAGCAGTTCCAATAGCAGACATACATTAGAAATAAAATACTAGAAGACACCCAGGTTCTATTGGGTTGGCCAAAAGTTCATTTGGGTTTTCCTGTAACATCTTACATAAAAACCCGAATGAACTTTTTAGCCAACTCAATACATAGGATCAAACTTGGACTTCTCAGTTTCATGTAGACACTACATGTCCTGATCATCAATTTCTATGGAAATGTAAGTCTTTAATTATATAGGCAGTCTTTCTTACTGTTGGCAGTCATTTTTATTTGCATACTTTTCCTTTTCTGAAAGGGCTACTCCTTAGTTCGTTTGTGATCTCTATTTTTCTGTTGTCCATAGTAGCAACATAGCTCAAAGCCCTTGTTAACTACTTATTGAATTATCTTAACTATTTGTGAGGTGAAGACTTTGGGTAGTATATTTCCATTCTATGAAAATGAAAATTATTTAGAAATTCTATGCTCTGCTTAAATCTAATATCTTTATTATCCCTAAACCTGGACCAGAAATCTAGGGATTGCTGCATCTGCTATTTTTATTAAGAAATAATAAGACCTGAGACATATTTAACTGTCCTAAGTTATTATGTATCAAAAATTAAATCTCTCCAAGACAAATAAAACTGATTAAAAATTGTGAATGCAGCTCATTTTTTAAATTACACTTAAATCTGCAACCAAAAACACTTGTTTAGTGGAGGAGACATCATTTAATTGTTATGCAAATTTTTAGAATGAAAAAATTCATATAGATTTAATTAATTCTTATAAAGTGAAAAGGTTGGCTTGAAGCTCAACATTCAGAAAACTAAGATCATGGCATCTGGTCCCATCATTTCATGGCAAATAGATGGGGAAACAGTGGAAACAGTGTCAGACTTTATTTTTTTGGACTCAAAAATCACTGCAGATGTTGATTTCAGCCAGGAAATTAAAAGATGCTTACTCCTTCGAAGGAAAGTTATGACCAACCTAGATAGCATATTAAAAAGCAGAGACATTACTTTGCCAACAGAGGTCCGTCTAGTCAAGGCTATGGTTTCTCCCGTGGTCATGTATGGATGTGAGAGTTGGACTGTGAAGAAAGCTGATCACCGAAGAATGGATGCTTTTGAACTGTGGTGCTGGAGAAGACTCTTGAGAGTCCCTTGGACTGCAAGGAAGTCCAACCAGTCCATTCTACAGGAGATCAGTCCTGGGTGTTCATTGGAAGGACAGATGCTAAAGCTGAAACTCCAGTACTTTGGCCACCTCATGCAACGAGTTGACTCACTAGAAAAGACTCTGATGCTGGGAGGGATTGGGGGTGGGAGGAGACAGGGACGACAGAGAATAAGATGGCTGGATGGCATCACCGACTCAATGGACATGAGTTTGAGTGAACTCCAGGAGTTGGTAATGAACAGGGAGGCCTGGCGTGCTGTGATTCATGGGGTCGCGGAGAGTCAGACACGACTGAGCGACTGAACTGAACTGAATTGAACTGAATCTAATAAGAATATAAGTAATTGCTTCTTTTGCTAATTTAAATATTAGCAATAATCATCCCAATAGAGATTATTTGGAACAAAAACACAGTGAAGAATGAGCTTTTAACAGAATCTGGCTGTCTTCAAAGACCACAGTTAAAAGCATCAACTATTTAATCTTCTTAATTTTTTTTATGAAATAATTCTCAAAATGAATATTTTAAATCAGTGATCCAATTTAAATCTTGTTACAAAGCAGAAAAGTATGTAATCAGAAATAATTCTTCTCCCAAATCCTATATTAAAGTCAAAACCTTTTAGATACCTTTGAAAAGTATTTGGGAATCAGACCATAATTTTTTTTTTAATTATTTTTCTTTCTCATAGAATATGCATGTTCTACATGTTCTGTGTCACTTTCTCCTTGACAGTTTATGTAAAAGAGTCTCCAATTGTTAGGAGCCCTAACATCTGAGTAGCCATGATAGGCCTGAGACCTTGCTTAGGCCTAAGTTTCAATTTCCTGGAGACAGGGTGGAGGCTAGGTTCACAGAAACTCCTCCCTAAGAAAATCCCGCCTGGGCCAAGAATTAAGAAACTCCTCCCTAGAAAAATGCCGCTGGTGCCAAAAATTGGGCCAATCAGAAGAAAAAGGGAAATCCCCCAGAGAAAACCCCGCGTGTACAAGTGCGCCCGCATGCGAGCGCATATAAACTGACCAATGAGCTTCTATGCACGCATGAACTGGCCAATGAGCTTCTGCCAGCTTGATCTTTTGAACAAAAATAGGTGCTTATGTAACCTGAGACTATAAAAACCGCTGTGACCTGGGCTCAGGGCTCTTTTCCTCATTCCGTTGCGCTGGGAGGGGCAGGAGCCCTAGCTCGAGCTAGACCCCATTCTTGTTTTTGCATTGCTGTGAGTGTCTCATTCTACCAGTTAAGGGGGACCGGACTCAGGGCATAATACAATGCATTTGGAATTAAAAAATTACAGATAATAAAATTTCATTCTCTTTCTGGACTCACTAAAAGTCAGAAAGGGTAAAATTATCAAGTATACTCCGGGAGTTGGTGATGGACAGGGAGGCCTTTCGTGTTGTGGTTCATGGGGTCGCTAAGAGTCGGACACGACTGAGTGACTGAACTGAACTGAAACTACTTGAAGAACTCTCCAAAATATTTCCCTTAAGAAGAGTAATGATTTGCACTGCATTTTTCTGGGGGGAAAAAAATGGTAAATTGACCAGTTTGGCGTTTGTTTTATTAGAAAGATGAGAGTCTGCTGAAAAGTCTTAAAAGTGAGAAACACACTGTAGACTTGGAGGGAAGAGTTTCAGAAACTGCTCCATGACATTAAGGAACCAAAGAGAAGGCTTTTGTGGTTTTGAGACCTGGAGTTTCAGGAAATTCTCACTTGAGACCCAGAAGAGCTACCATTCTCTCTTGTTTTCTGAGGTGGCTCACTGGGTGCTTACTGATCTAGAAAGCTTGTTGTGATTTGACTCTTAGGTTCTCCAGAAACTAATAGAACTAATCTGTCTATCTATCTATCTATTGAGAGAGAGAGAGAGATTTTATAAGGAATTGACTCATGCAATTATGGAGGCTAAGACCCAAAAGTTGCAGTAAGCAAACAGAGGACCCAGCAGAACCAATGAAATAGTTTCAGTCCAAGTCCAAAGGGTTGAGAAGCAGGAGAGCTGATAACATAAGACCCAATTCAAAAGCCAGTGTGCTTGAAATCCCAAGAAAAGCCTATGTTTCAGTTTGAGTCTAAAGGCAGGAAGAGACTAATGTCTAAGCTCAATAGTCAGGCAGGAGTCCCTTTCACTGGCAGAGATCTGCCCCTTTGTTTTTCTATTCAGGTCTTCAAGTGACTGATCAGGGCCACCTGCATTAGGGAGGGCAACCTGCTTTATTTAGTCTACTGATTCAAATGAAATATTGATGGCTCAGATGGTAAAGAATACTTGCAATGTGGGAAACCCTGGAGGAGGGCATGGCAACCCACTCCAGTATTCTTGCCTGGAGAATCCCATGGACAGAGAAGCCTGTCGGGCTACAGTCCATAGGGACACAAAGAGTTGGACACAAAGAGTTGGACACGACTGAGTGACTAAGCACAACACACATTATCAAGAAACACCATCACAATCTGATAATACATACAGCTTTTTCTCATGTTACCTGAAAAAATATCGAAGTTATCTTTTGTATGATGTTCTCAAATGTGTATATTTTCATAGTATGATATTACATGGTAATATAATGATATAGCCGTTTAACTACATATGGTATAAAACAGTTTGGCCCTATAACATAGTGTAATAGTTAATCTCTGCCATATTTCAAACTGACTGGTTTTGCCTAGGGATAGATGAATAAGCCTATAGGGATTAGTCATTAAAGGTTTAAAGGAGCTCACTATCTTCCCAACACAGCCTAAGAGAATAAAAGAACTGGCTTTAAGATTAGAGGAGTTCAGGAAATGACCTAGCTGTGAGGGCAACAGGGCACAAGAAATGTGGCTTGAAATGCAAGAACTCGGCATTGCTTGGACTACCTTATTCCTCTGTCCCCTGGTTTGCATCAGGACCTAGGGAGTAACAAAATCTGCAAATCAAAAGAATATATTATGCCAAGAGATAAGATAAGCCTTTAGAAGCCCACAAGAAGCTAAAAGATACTTCCTCCCTGGAGAAAGAACTGCATGGGCCATTTGAAAACTCTGAGACTTACTCTATGCTCAAGATCAATAGATTTAATATTTGATAACAGCAGCCATGGTCGCCATGGTGAGTGAGGTTCTGGCTATAATTACAAGGTTCAGCTGGATGGATTGTAGGGAGAAATTCTTTACGAACAAAAGAGAGTTGGCACCCTTACAAGGCTCATCTCTAGCATATTTCTGACAGTCAGGGACAATTCAAAAAATGGTGCCTTTGAAGATACAGTAGAAATCAGAGTAACTGGGTCATTTCCTTCTGGGGCTTTCAAAGACTGCTTTTCTAAATCAGGCTAGGTTCTAAACAGTTTTCAGTGTCTATAGCTATAATTTAGGACTGACCGTGTTTACTTGACCTCACTTTCCAACATGAAGAATTAGTAAACAAGTAAAAATAGAATTTCCCCAAAATGAGCACGTTTTAGTCAAGGCAGATCCTTTCAGGCCAAACCCTGTAGCGTGCCTCTAATGAATGGGAAAGGTCAGTGACAGGATTTCTCTAAGATGGCATCATGTATTTTTCAAAAGAGTAAACCCGAAAAGGTGATGGAATGTCATGTTTCTGAGTTGTAAACTGTTCTGTATGCTTTGATCGGGAAGAGTATTATGTACTTGCTTCAAAAAAAGTGTTTCTGAAGATTTTATACAGCAAAGGAAACCATCGACAAAATAAAGAGACACCTACTGAATGGGAGAAAATATCTGCAATAGATATAACAGATAAGGGGTTAATATTCAAAATATAGAAACAGCTTATACAACTCCACATCAAAAAACAAACAACCTGATTATAAAATGGGCAGAAGACCTGAATAAACATTTTTCCAAAGAGGAAAGAAATTCAGATGGACAACAGACACATGAAAAGATGCTCAACATCACTAGTGATCAGGGAAATGCAAATCAAAACCACACTAAGATATCACCTCACACTTGTCAGAATGACTATCATCAAAAAGAACAAAAATAACAAGTGTTGGTGAGGATGTGGAGAAAAGGGAACACTTGCATACCACTGGCAAGAATGTAAATCAGTGTAGCTGATGTAGAAAACAATTTTCATATTTCTCAAAAAACTAAAAACAGAACTATCATATAATCCAGCAATTCTACTCCTGGATATATATCCAAAGAAGAAAAAAAAACACTAATTTAAAAATACGCATGTACCCCAGTGCTAAAAGAAGCATTATTTATAATAGACAAGACATGAAGGCAACACAAATGTCCATCAACAGATGAATGGATTTAGAAAATGCGGTACATATATCAATGGAATACTACTTAGCCACAAAAAAGAATGAAATTTTGCCATTTGTAGCAACATGGATGTACTTGGAGGGCATTATGCCAAGTGAAATAGGTCAGGCAGAGAAAGAAAATTACTGCATAATACCACCTACAGGTGGTATTTTTTGTATTAAAAAATACAAAAAAACTAGTGAATATGACAAAAAAGAAGCAGACTCACTGATATAGAGAACACATTGGTGGTTACCAAAGGGGAGAGGAGTAATATAGAAGTAGGGGAGTAAGAAATACAAACTATTAGGTATAAAATAAGCTACAAGGATATGCTGTACAATAAAGGGAATAAAATATGGAGTATTTTATAAGAACTATTAGAACTAAAAAAAAAAAAGAAAAAAAAAAAACTTTGATTACTATTCACAATGAAGTTTTCATGCATTGGTGGCAAAATGACAAAAATGAAGACAAAATTGTGACTTTTTATAAAGCTAAACATACTGGATCATTTTAATTAAATATATATATATACACACACACACACATTCAGTTGTTAACAATTATTTCCACTATAAAATACATGGCCCATCAATTATGTGTCTGGCCATTTATGCTAGACAAATGAACATTTATGTCCTCCCCAAAACCTCTATCTGAAAATTCACAGCAGCTTTTTCTGTAAGAATGAAAAGCTAGAAATAATCCAAATATCCTTCAATAGGTGAACAGATAAACAGACTGTGGTACATCCGTACAAAGGAGTACTACTCAGCAATAAAAAGGAATGAACATTGATACACACAATAACTTGAATGGATCTTAAGGTGCAGAGTGAAAAAAAAGTAGTCCAGAAACACATCTTACATGATCATATTTATGAAAGTCTCAAAATAACAAAATTATAGTGATATATAGTGATACATCAGTGTTACCAGAAGTTAGGATTGGGAAGAATGTATGACTATAAAGGAGTAGAACAAAGGAATTTCTTCATAGCGATGGAACACTTAGTATCCTGATTGTGGTAGAAGTTATACAACTCTACACACATGATAAAATGTTATAAAATCATATATTACCCTCAAAAAAAATCTGCATGAAACAGATTAAATTTGAGTCAGATATGTAGTTCCCTGATGGCTCAGACAGTAAAGAATCTGCCTGCAGTCAGGAAGATCTCCTGGAGAAGGGAATGGCAACCCATTCCAGCATTCTAACCTAGAGAATTTCATGGACAGAGGAGTCTGATGGACTACAGTCCATGGGGTTTCAAGGAGTTGAACCTGACTGAGCAACTAATACTTTCACTTTTTCATATTAGTTAATAGAATTATGCCCATGTCAATAATATGGCCCTCAGAGAGAAGGAAATGGCAGCCCACTCCAGTATTCTTGCCTGGAAAATCCTATGGATCACAGAGCCTGGTAAGCTACAGTCCATGGGGTCGCAAAGAGTCAGACATGACTGAGAGACTTCACTATCACTTTCTTTCAATAATGTTTTATTATAACATAATGGAGTAGCCATCATGGTCAACAAAAGAGTCCGAAATGCAGTACTTGGA
The DNA here is from genome assembly GCF_049115385.1 of Moschus berezovskii. NCBI lineage: Eukaryota > Metazoa > Chordata > Mammalia > Artiodactyla > Moschidae > Moschus > Moschus berezovskii. The sequence goes on along the minus strand of NC_142472.1, from coordinate 59,415,847 downwards.
TGTAATCTTAAAAACAACAGAATGATTTCTGATCTTTTCCAAGTCAAACCATTCAATATTACAGTAATCCAAGTCTATGCCCCAACCAGTAATGCTAAAGAAGCCAAAGTTGAACGGTTCTATGAAGACCTACAAGACCTTTTAGAACTAACACCCAAAAATGATGTCCTTTTCATCATAGGAGACTGGAATGCAAAAGTAGGAAGTCAAGAAACACCTGGAGTAACAGGCAAATTTGGCCTTGGAGCACGGAGTGAAGCAGGGCAAAGGCTAATAGAGTTTTGCCAAGAGAACGCACTGGTCATAGCAAACACCCTCTTCCAACAACACAAGAGAAGACTCTACACATGGACATCACCTGATGATCAACACCGAAATCAGATTGATTATATTCTTTGCAGCCAAAGATGGAGAAGCTCTATAGAGTTAGCAAAAACAAGACCAGGAGCTGACTGTGGCTCAGATCATGAGCTCCTTATTGCCAAATTCAGACTTAAATTGAAGAAAGTAGGGAAAACCACTAGACCGTTCAGATATGACCTAAATCAAATTCCTTATGATTAAACAGTGGAAGGAAGAAATAGATTTAAGGGACTAGATCTGATAGATAGAGTGCCTGATGAACTATGGACGGAGGTTTGAGACATTGTACAGGAGACAGGAACCAAGACCATCCCCATGGAAAAGAAATGCAAAAAAGCAAAATGGCTGTCTGAGGAGGCCTTACAAATAGCTGTGAAAAGAAGAGAAGAGAAAAGCAAAGGAGAAAAGGAAAGATATAAGCATCTGAATGCAGAGTTCCAAAGAATAGCAAGGAGAGATAAGAAAGCCTTCCTCAGCGATCAGTGCAAAGAAATAGAGGAAAACAACAGAATAGGAAAAACAAGAGATCTTTTCAAGAAAATTAGAGATATCAAGGGAACATTTCCTGCAAAGATGGGCTCGATAAAGGACAGAAATGGTATGGACCTAACAGAAGCAGAAGATATTAGGAAGAGGTGGCAAGAAAACACAGAAGAACAGTACAAAAAAGATCTTCATGACGAAGAAAATCACAATGACGTGATCACTCACTTGGAGCCAGACATCTTGGAATGTGAAGTCAAGTGGGCCTTTGAAAGCATCACTACGAACAAAGCTAGTGGAGGCGATGGAATTCCAGTTGAACTATTTCAAATCCTGGAAGATGATGCTGTGAAAGGGCCGCACTCAATATGCCAGCAAATTTGGAAAACTCAGCAGTGGCCACAGGACTAGAAAAGGCCAGTCTTCATTCCAGTCCCAAAGAAAGGCAATGCCAAAGAATGCTCAAACTACTGCACAATTGCACTCATCTCACACGCGAGTAAAGTCATGCTCAAAATTCTCCAAGCTAGGCTTCAGCAATATGTGAACCGTGAACTTCCAGATGTTCAAGCAGGTTTTAGAAAAGGCAGAGGAACCAGAGATCAAATTGCCAACATCCACTGGATCATGGAGAAAGCAAGAGAGTTCCAGAAAAACATCTATTTCTGCTTTATTGACTATGCCAAAGCCTTTGACTGTGTGGATCACAATAAACTGTAGAACATTCTGAAAGAGATGGGAATCCCAGACCACCTGACCTGCCTCTTGAGAAACCTGTATGCAGGTCAGGAAGCACCAGTTAGAACTGGACATGGAACAACAGACTGGTTCCAAATAGGAAAAGGAGTATGTCAAGGTTGTATCTTGTCACCTTGCTTATTTAACTTATATGCAGAGAACATCATGAGGAACGCTGGGCTGGAAGAAGCACAAGCTGGAATCAAGATTGCCGGGAGAAATATCAATAACCTCAGATATGCAGATGACACCACCCTTATGGCAGAAAGTGAAGAGGAACTCAAAAGCCTCTTGATGAAAGTGAAAGAGGAGATTGAAAAGTTAGGCTTGAAGCTCAAAATTCAGAAAACGAAGATCATGGCCTCTGGTCCCATCACTTCATAGGAAATAGATGGGGAAACAGTGTCAGACTTTATTTTTTTGGACTCAAAAATCACTGCAGATGCTGATTTCAGCCAGGAAATCAAAAGACGCTTACTCCTTCGAAGCAAAGTTATGACCAACCTAGATAGCATATTAAAAAGCAGAGACATTACTTTGCCAACAGAGGTCCGTCTAGTCAAGGCAATGATTTTTCCCGTGGTCATGTATGGATGTGAGAGTTGGACTGTGAAGAAAGCTGATCACCGAATAATGGATGCTTTTGAACTGTGGTGCTGGAGAAGACTCTTGAGAGTCCTTTGGACTGCAAGGAGATCCAATCAGTCCTAAAGGAGATCAGTCCTGGGTGTTCATTGAAAGGATTGATGCTAAAGCTGAAACTCCAATACTTTGGCCACCTCATGTGATGAGTTGACTCACTGGAAAAGACTCTGATGCTAGGAGGGATTGGGGGTGGGAGGAGACGGGGACGACAGAGAATGAGATGGCTGGATGGCATCACCGACTCGATGGACATGAGTTTGAGTGAACTCCAGGAGTTGGTGATGGACAGGGAGGCCTGGCGTGCTGTGATTCATGGGGTCACAAAGAGTCGGACACGACTGAGTGACTGAACTGAACTGAACTGAAGATGCTATCATTGGGGGCTGGGGAAAGCTACACAGCAACTCTCTGCACTAATTTTACAGCTTCTTGTGAGTCTAAAATTATTTCAAAATAAAACATAATGGAAACAAAATAGGGGTTCCCCCATTTACAGAGACATAAACTAAGATTCAGACAGGCTAGATAACTTGCTCTTATTTTAAAAAGCTTTTGAGTCAGTGAAAATGCCAAGCTGAAATTTGAACACCAGGACTGCTAACTCCAAATTCTGGGTCCTTTATGCCTATTAGCTATGTGTTTAGCTTGAGAAGGTAAAGATCCAGGTGATTAGTGAAAGTTGTCCAGGTGGATGGAACAACACGTTCTAAGTCAGGAAATAAACAAGAGCAAGAAAAAGAAGTACAAATCACTAAAGACTGGGGAATCAGGGAAATCAGAGAGACAAGAGCACTGAAGCTTGAGGGGACCGAGATCAGGGACAGAGGGAACAGGTTGATATACAAGAAGGTTATGGACTGTGGACCAGACGCCTGATTAAGAGATGGAATAATTCCTGACAATGACAGATTCTAGAAATGGAAAGAAGGTGAGTGGCCATATGCTAATGGAAGTAAAGGTCAGTGAGTGAAAGCTGATCAAGGAACTGCATGGTTAGGGAGTCAAATGAGTGGTCCACCCTGGATATTTGAGGGAGCCAGAATGATGAAACAGAGAGGAAGATGGAGCTTAATCTCTCCTACTAGGATAAACTTCCTAGAAATAAGGACTATGTTTTATCTTTCTTTGCTTTTTCCACAGGGCCTGCAATAACACCTTGGACTTGGCGCTCCACTGATATCTGTTGAACTAATGAACGAATGTTCTTACGCCTTGAGAATCTGAAACAGTCAATGAACCTTATTTAGCACCTATTTTCCATGAGGTAGTAGTTTTGGTTGATCAACATGACACCAAAATGACTATTAAGTTCCATTTTAAAAGTACACCAATTTCTCATTTGACTTAGTGAAAATAAAATATTTGTTAATTTTTGTTTAAGTGTCATATATTACGAAGGAAAAATTGCCCCATTGATTTCTGATTCTCGCTATCACTTTCTCATACATTCAAACCTATATGCACATACTCACACACATAGATACTCTTCTATGCAGAGAATTAAAACTGTAAGAAAGCACTCAAAGTTGGTCTTCCATGTCTTGATTCTAGAGCTGTGCTGTCCAATATGGTAACCACTATCCTCACATGACTATTGACATCTAAATTTAATTTAAATAAAATTCAAATTCAGTTCCAAGTTTCTCTAGCCACATTCCAGGTTCTCAGCTAGCTAAGTGTGGCTAATGACTAGTGTACTGGACAGTGCAGATGAAGAACATTTCCATCATCTCCAAATGTTCTAATGTATAGTGCTGCCCAAAGCAACACACAGTGACTCACTAATTTGTCTTCCCTGTCTCTTTCATACAACCAATAATGTTATCTTAAAAGGTTCATCATTCCATACCTCGGATGGGCCACTGACATCAAAATAAGGATAGCAACATCAATTAGGCTATTTTTTTTAGCACAATTAGGTGGAATTCAGTTATATTGGAACTCTGATGTCTTTAATATAAATGTATCAAATTTTATGGTTATGCTATTAATATCCCATGGTACATGTTTAATATGGTTAAGAGGTACAATAAGTAGAATAACAGTGTCCCCCCTAAAATTCCCACATATGAATCACCAGAACCTGTGAATACCAGTTATATGAAAAAGAGGAATTAAAGGAGCAGATAAAGTTTGCTAATTAGTTGATCCTGAGATGAAGAGACTATTCTGAATTATCCAGGTCCTTACCAGAATCCTTAGAAATAGAAGAGAGAGAGATTTAAAAAGTCAGTGTCAGAACTATGCAGAGCAAAAAGATTTGATTGGATATTGCTGGCTGTGAAGATAGAAGCAGGTCACAAGCCAAGGACCACAGGCAACCTCTGGAAGCTGGAAAGGGCAAGCAAACAGATTCCCCCATAGATGATCTAAAAAAAACTGAAGTCCTGCCAACACTTTGATTTTAATCTGCTCAGAGTGATTTTGGACTTTTAACCTCCAGAATTATAAAATGACAAATTTGTGTTGTTTTTATCTACTAAGTTTGTTGTAATTTGTTACAGCAACAATTGTTTTTGTTGTAGCTCTTTAGTTGCTAAGTCACCTCCAACTATTTGCAACCCCATAGACTGTAGCCCACCAGGCTCCTCTGTCCGTGGGATTCTCCAGGCAAGAATACTGGAGTGGGTTGCCATTTCCTTCTCCAGGAAATCTTCCCAACCCAGGGACTGAACTCATGTCTCCTGCATTGGCAGGTAGAGTCTTTACCACTGAGCCAGCAGAGAAGCCTCACAGGAATAATAGGAAACTCATATAGAAGTTTCCTAAAACTCGGTTTAATTGATATAACTTTTAATTTCTTAATTTCTTCTTTGGTAGTTGTGGGGAAGCAGAATTTTTTTTTTTTTTTTAAAGCAGTGGTTCTTCAGCTTTCGAAAGTTTTTTCCCTAAGACATTGAGGCTTCCAAATTGGCCAGTTGAGCCAGAACTTTGTAGGAGGGAGTGCAAATTTGGGCTGAGGAAGAGAGCAGACCTTTAGCTAAGCCCCCATGAAGAGAGCCGCTAACACAGAGTGGTTGTTTGCCTGAAAATGACACTTAAGTTCTCATCACAGAGGATAAAATTAGCTAATCTATTTTGTTTTAAGAAAAGGGCAAGGAAATGATATAATCTTTAAGAACATTATAAAAATATGCACAATTCTACTTATAATAGCACTAAGATAATTTTTCTATTGTGTTAAATTACTGGGATTTAATGTTATTCAGATGAGACTTTATTTTCCATTTTGTCACTTTTAAAAAATTCATTGTGTTTCTCAAAAAAAAGGCCAGTAAAATATTGGAAGTTAGTATCAAATTAGAAAAGTAGGTCTAGTGTATTCGAGGTGGGAGGAAATTGTTAGGATTTTTTCTAAAGTACAGCTTAGAGTTCTCATATGACCCATTAAAAAACTATGATTTAATGAGGCCTAAAAAGCTAGATTTAAAAACAGAAAATGTGAGTAACAAATAAAAACACCATTAAAAAGAAAAAAAAAAACTTCTTATTCTTAATATACTTGCCAAAAGCTCTGAACTTCCTTTGTTCACTCTCTCAAGAGCCTCTGAAACACTCTACATGCCATCTATTTAGACTCATGTATCTTGCTACCTTGGGCTTCCCTGGTGGCTCAGTGGTAAAGAATCCACCCGCCAGTGCAGGAGATTCGAGTTAGATCCCTGGGTTGGGAAGATCCCCTGGAGAAGAAAATGGCAACCACTCCAGTGTTCTTGCCTGGAAAATACTACGAACAGAGGAGACTGACAGGTCCATGGGGTTGCAAAGTGTTGGACATGACTTAGCAACTAAGAAACTCTAGCTACCTAACACACACTTTAAACTTAACATGTCTTAAACTAAACTATTTAAATTCTTCTCCACCCTAAACTTGCTTCTCACATTTTCCCTGACTCATTAAAGCTTGGAAGTTCAGTTATTCAGAGACTGCCTACCTCCACCCTCATCATTACACTTTCTGACCGAATTCTTACAATTCTTCCTCTCCTGTGTCTCTCTGGTGAACATGTTTCCTCCATATCCGTTTTGAGAGCATCCATTACTCTTGCTGGTTCTCATCTAAGTTCAAATCTGTTCTTCTAAACGATTTAGTCAATGAAAAGGATTTATAACTATTTATAACAATGAAAAGGATTTCTAGGGCATCACCTAATTTTTTTTTATTTACAAATATTTTTGCATACTTGCTATCTGAAAATCACTGTGGAAAGACACTACCCCTGATATCTAGAAGTTTAAAACTGAGTGGGAAAAGAAACAATAATTATAACAATAATAAAACAACTGCAGCTATCATTTATTGAATGTCTTCTATATTCTAGACATTGTTCCAAATTATTTCATATATTGTCCCTAATAATTATAACAGCCCTATAAGATAGGAATTATGCTCATTTTATGGAAGAGAAAACTGAGGCTGAGATATTACTAAGCTGCCACAATCTCACATTCCTAAGTGGAATATAAACCCAAGATTCTTGACAGCAAAATCTGTAATTGAATTTATTTTCTATTAATTCCAGAATAAAAGAATCTCAAATAAAATAGCAGCTAGTTTTGTAGACAATGATAAAGTCTAAGAGAAAAACTTGAGACTTTAAAGCTGTATTTATATTCCTTAAGCAACTTCCATATTTACGTCTCAGGTTCTTTCTATTTATGATTGTGGACTTTCTTTCTCCCTTATATACATTTGTCTTATAATTTCTAGAACTTCTTACAAAGAAAATATACAAAATTGTGAGCATTAAACGAAGGAATGGCTATTTGTTGCCTAGCACCCTGGAGAAGGAAATGGCAACCCATTCCATTATTCTTGCTTGGAGAATCCCATGGACAGAAAAGCCTGGTAGATGCCCAGTCCACAGGGTCACAAGAGTCGGACATGACTTAGTGACTAAACCACCACCACCACAGTGCCTAACAAAGTTCAGTTCAGTTCAGTTCAGTCGCTCAGTCGTGACCGACTCTTTATGACCCCATGAATCACAGCACGCCAGGCCTCCCTGTCCATCACCAACTCCCGGAGTTCACTCAAACTCATGTCCATCGAGTCAGTGATGCCATCCAGCCATCTCATCCTCTGTTGTCCCCTTCTCCTCCCGTCCCCAGTCCTTCCCAGCATCAGACTCTTTTCCAGTGAGTCAACTCTTCGCATGAGGTGGCCAAAGTATTGGAGTTTCAGCTTTAGCATCAGTCCTTCCAATGAACACCCAGGATCGATATCCAATAGATCCTCTCTAAAAGCAGTCAATGGCTTCTTATAGCAAAATGGCTAATAAGAGAGTGGGCTCTAGAATAATTCCATTGCTACTACTTACTAGCTGTGTGACTTCAGCTAAATTACTCAGCCTCTCTGAACCTCACTCCCTTGCATGTAAAATATGTCTAATGATACAATACTCATTTGGAGTTATAATGGAATTTAATTGGATAATACATGTAAATTACTTCACATAATTTAGTTGGAACTTGATAAATATTAACTTTCAGCATTTAGTTTTTCTCCAGAAAAGCAGAGTTGCAGTAAAATTTTTATAGTAAAAAAAAGAAATCAATGCCTGCTTTTAATCCACATCAGTCTATTTTGCCAGAAGCTCAACTGGTTCATTGTCTGAACAGAAAGATATCAAATCACAGGATTTGGGAATGCAGAGAGAACCTTAGCTAAAATCCAGCTCAATTTGGCAAAGTTTAGAGATGAAATAGAGGTTCATAAAAGGAAAATTGACTTCCCAATATTGCAAAGCTTGTCTGAGGCAGATCCAAGAGTAGAATTTAGATCTCTAGCTTATAATCTGATGCTCTTTCAACTACTGATAAATGCATACCTTTTTAGAAGTCAGTTAAGCACAATTTCATATGTAAGAAATTCTAAAATAAATCGCTAGTCATATTATCCCCAAATGGTCAACTAATTATAGTAAGTAAACTATCTATAGCTGTTTTAAAATCAAGTAAAAGTAAATTTACATGCTATTGAATACATGTCTATATTGCTTAAAAAGAGTTCAGAGTACTCTATACATGAGCATTCTTGTTGAGTTAAAAGTTTTTAAGGTTAAATGAGTTTTATAAAAGTGGTCATTAAATTCAGAAAGCAATGGACATTGATTAAAGGAAGAATATCAGCATAACTTGAATATAAGGATTCTAAAACCCTGAGTCAGACATATTTTCTGCCCTCAGGGAAATACTATTTCCTAAGGGAACAGATCACAGAGGGACTCACTACACACAGTCTTCAACAGTATCACCACCATGCAGCTGACAGCTTTAACTGTGACACAGGTTTATCTTGAAAAGACAATGAATATTCTCATTCATTGGATGACTATTGACTGAGCACTTCCTCTTCCAGGAATGGTGGTAGGAGCAGGAGCTGTAATAGTAAAATAAGATATGATTCTTGTCTTTAAGAATCTTGGGAGATAAAATTATAAGCAGACAAGAGATTAAGAAATTTTAGTCCAGGATAATGGACATCAACAACTAATGTTTAGGATGATCAGTATCAACAGCTAATATTTATTCAACACATATTATATACTGGGCAATCTGCCAGGTGCTTTCAGATTGTTTCACAAAACCCTATGTGATGACTGCTATTACTGGCCTTATTTTCTGAACGAGAAATCTGAAGCCAGAAGCTTATCAGAAAGCAGGGGAGGTAGGACTCAAATCCCAGTCAGCTGAGTTCAGTGACAACCATCGCATAAAGGACGGATGGAAAGCACACAGCATACAACATGGCCCACGGGCGAGGATCCTAGCCCAGACTTGGTGGATCAGGGACCATTTCCTAGAGAACACAACATGTACAGCTACACAGGGATTATGTTAGAGAAGGATAAGAAAGACCTTCCAAGTGGATAAATCAGTACAAGAGGACCTGCTTTCCCACTGTCCTAAAAATTGTATGTGGCCGAGTTCCTTCATGGTAAGCCCAACTCCAACTCTCCCCACTCTCCACTCCGAAGTTTCAACTGTAATTTGACGTTTTTCACTTGTGTTAAAAAACCAACGTCACTTTCCCTGCTGAGTCTCTGGCGTACCGTTCTTCTGCCTGGATTAGAACTTTGCTCTGAGGTAATGCTTAGTCCTCCTGCAGGTTTCAGCTCGGACACTGTTTTCTCCAAGGAGCCTCCAAGAGCTCCATTCAGATCTTCTCAAATTGTATTTAGGGTCCTTACCATGCATGCCTACAGCCCCCTGCATTTCTGTTACCACAGAACTAAGTGGACTGCGAAATTCACATTCAAATATCCGCTTTCTCCAAGGAACTGCAAACTCCACTGAACAAGGTCTGCTCTTATCCATCACTGTAATCCCAGAGCCTGGCATGATGCCAAGCACTTAGTAGGTACTCAAGATTATTATTTGTGAAAAGATCTAAGTTTGTGGAGTAACATCCCCATCTTGTGGTCTTTTAGAAGACTCCGGTAAAGTCATAATACCCTGCTGTGTTTTCAATACCAAAAGCACAGGTGGGCACTTATAATTCCTGTTCCAGCACTGGAGGAAATGAAAGTGAGAGTGAGAGCCCACCTGCCAGGTCAAGGGTTTCTATTCTTAGTTGACACAAGCAGGAGAAATAATGGGCAGGGAATAATCCTGAGAGTAAGGTTGTAAATAAAAGTGAAAGAACACTCAAACCTGACAAATCAGTTGTCTTGCCTGCTTCCAGTTTTGAAGCAAAAGATTTTATTCAGGTTTAACATCTGGAAGGACATTAACCAGACACATATTTTCTCACAGACTGAGTCATTCTCAGTTAAAGATTCACAACCTTCTTAGAACAACTACACCTCAGATGGAAGGAGAGAGCAATATTTCAGAGAAAAGGCACCCAGCTAGTAAGTGGCATTGCCAGGCTAGAACCCGAACCACCTGGTTGCTGGTCCAGGGTCTAATCTCTACTAAACCCCAGTTTTGTTTGTTAATAATTAAACAATCATTGAAAGACTCCCTGGTGGCTCAGATGGTAAAGAATCTGCCTGCAGTGCAGGAAACTCAGGTTTGATCCCTGGATTGGGAAGATCCCCTGGAGAAGGAAATGGCAACCCATTCCAGTATTCTTGCCTGGAGAATTCCATGGACAGAGGAGTCTGATGGGCTACAGTCCATGGGGTTGCAAAGAGTCGGACATGACTGAGTGACTAACACTTTCACTTTTAAACAATGATTAGCTAGTGTTCTGTGGGATGAGTGATGATGGCTTTTTTTTTTAATAATCAGTTCATCATATTTAGTACATAACTTCTCTATAAACGGTCCAGGAGAGGGTGGTGGCAGAAAAATTAAAACAATACCTCTAATGGGACATCTTGAAAATGTTGCAGAAAAAGAGCAATAACATTAAAGCTCTACAGAGAAATTAAAGTGGAAAATTTTACATGCAAAAGCATTACATTTTGACAGACCAGGTTATTCATCTGGAAAATAATAATCTAAAACTTCAAAATCTTGCACCATGGAACAAGGAATGAAGCTTAAAGAAAAACTAGTTCTTATAAAAATGAATAAAACACTGTAGACATTTTTTACTTCCCTCAAATAACCATCATTAACACTTACTGAAGCATTTCCTGTGTGCCATAAACTGGATTTGCATGAATTATTGTATCTACCCTCACAACCACCACCACTCTGTGAATAAGTGTCATCCCTAACTTCATCTTAAAGATGAGGAGATGGAGCAAAGGTGGAGTAACGGTCTTGTTCAAAATCTCACAGTAAGCAAATGGTGGACCCAAGATTCAAGATGCTAGGGCTTCTGCTTTTGGGCCCTTTGCAAAACAAAAATTTCAGTCCTTGCTTTCTGTCATTTGTCACCCTTCAGTTCAGTTCAGTTCAGTCGCTCAGTCATGTCCGACTCTCCGCGACCCCATGAATCACAGCACGCCAGGCCTCCCTGTCCATCACCAACTCCCAGAGTTCACTCAAACTCATGTCCACAGAGTCGGTGATGCCATCCAGCCATCTCATTCTCTGTCATCCCCTTCTCCTCCCGCCCCCAACCTTTCCCAGCATCAAAGTCTTTTCCAGTGAGTCAACTCATCGCATGAGGTGGCCAAAGTATTGGAGTTTCAGCTTTAGCATCAGTCCTTCCAATGAACACCCAGGATTAATCTCCTTTAGAATGGACTGGTTGGATCTCCTTGCAGTATAAGGGACTCTCAAGAGTCTTCTCCAACACCACATTTCAAAAGCATCAATTCTTCGGCGATCAGCTTTCTTCAGAGTCCAACTCTCACATCCGTACAAGACCACGGGAAAAACCATAGCCTCCTTTTGAAGATATGTTAAATTGATGACCTCACTTCTTTGCAGACCTTCTATCAATGTTTCCTCAGTCTTTTCCCTAATAGAAATTTCTGGTAGGATAAGCCAGGGTGAAGACAAACAGCACTGGAATTGGAGTTGAAAAACAAGGGCGCTGAAACTTGGATCTTCCATCCTATCAGGTCACTTAACCTCTATCAAGTTTTTCTAATCTGAGCAATGGGAGCAACACCCGCTTCACAAAGTTGTTGAGAGAGTATAATGAAACAATTTATTTGAGAAGGCCTGGGACTGAAAAGGCCTGTGAGTGTTCACACATTTGTTGGCTCAGATTCCACAATTGCCCTTGGGGTACACAGTACCCTCTGTAATTGCTGATGCTCCCCTGCCCCCATGTAAGAAACTTGGGTGTAAGGAGTTATACTGAGACAGTGGGTGGATAGAAGGAACTACTTTGTGACTATTTCTGAGCACTGTTGAAGGCCCCACTGAGTCCAGCAAAATATTTTCCCTCAACTTTGTCTCCTAGGCAAACCAAATCTGGCACTTTTCTGACCACAGGTCTATGTTTGTTTAACTCAAATTTAGGAGCCAAATGACTCCTTTAAGTCATCACTGACTGTAGAGGAAGCAAACAAGCCCAGATGAAAACATCCTTCATTTATTTTTCAGGCAAATTCCATCACCCAATGATGAGATTCAGTCATTCAACACACCAAAAACCTCTACTGAGCACCTACTATGTTTGTGTTAATAAAATAAAATACCAAGTGTTCAGACTATTTGGAAACTGGGATGGTTCATATAAATTTTAAATATTTTTATTTTCTTCCCAATAAATCCCCAAGAAAGAAATTCAGAGTGACAAGCTTAATCCATTCGTGAATAGTACAGAAATCACTCTTCAAGGCGATGACTTTCCCTCCCTAATGAGGCCTCATCCTCTCCCACGTCTCCCTCACTCCACTGCTTTGAAAACGGGTACCTCTATGTTCAGGTTCAGCCACTTATATATAGTTAAGGTTATGAATATGTGTTATTTACCACATATTCTGCCCAAGGATATAACACACATACTAGGCTAATGTTCTCTTATCTCTTGATGAAAAAAAAACAAAAAATGATTAAAGGAATGAATGAAGTCACCTGCTCTGAGTGTTAACAAAAATTAGAAACCTAAGAACTTTGAATACTGTTGTAAGCACTGAGTGCTCTTAAATATTATTTGGTACAAGCAGGTAAGCCTTAGGGACTGGCCTCTAATTGAAAAAAACCTCTTAACTGTTCCCTCTTTTACTAATGTGTAAAATAGTGGTATTGCCCCTTCCCCACTCATCCAGGGGTGAGGGAAACTGACATGGAGGCAAAAGTGCTATAAGTGAAGAGAACCACTCCAATGCTCCATGAAGTTGGCCTCGGGAATCTCTTCTGCCTTCTATATTGTTTGGTTTCAGAGAACTGGAGAGTGGATAACGAAAGGTAGAGTGGAGTGGCAGGCAAAATAATGCCCCTAAGGTGTCTACATCCTAATCTTTGAAACCTGTCATCATGGCACCTTACGTGGTGCAAAACCTTAGAAACAAATTGTGCAGATGTGATTTAGTATCTGAAGATGGGAGATAATCCTGGATTAACTGGCTGGGATCAATGTCATCATTAAGTGTCCTTAGAAGAAGGGACAGGAAAATCAGAGTGAACAATAGAAGATGGAATAACAAAAGCAAACAGTTGGAGTGATGAAAGGAAGGGGCCACAGGACAAGGAAGGCGGGGCATTTCTAGAAGCTGGAAAGGCACAGAAATGGATTTTCCCTCAGAGCCTCTGGAAGGACCCAGTCTCCTTTGCACCTTGACTTTGGCCCAGTGAGGCTTATTTTGACCTTCATAAACAGCTAGATGATAAGTATGTGCTGTTTGAAGCCACTGAGTTTGTGGTAATTTGCTACAGCAGCCATGTGAAACTAATACAATGAGAAGTTATGTTCTCTACTAAACAAAGGACTGAGGGTCAAGAGATTCTGGTTGTGGTTTTACGTTTGCTAGTGCTAGCTGTGGGACTGTAAACAAGTCATACTACCTCTCAGGACTTTAACTTACCCCGCACCATAAGGTTTTACTCTGTTAATTCTTAAGTCCTGTCTAGCATTGAAAGTCTATGATGGACATGATGCTAAGTGTGCAGAGCCACTTAAATTAACATCTTTCTCATCCTCAGACGGTATCTAAAATTCAGTTTACATTCTCCCTGCCGTAACATAACCTCAGGCAACTGTATAGCGAGATCATAAATTGTAGACATTGGCACTGAAGACACAGCAGCATACAAATTATATTTCTAAATCCTGGAATGCATTTGCTTGGTACCCAAGATTTTCTTTTTTAAAGATGGTGCCTGCCTTAGGTAGGTTTATTTTGGAAAAGGAGACTTTCAGTTCTGGCCAAACATATGGCCTGGCAGTTTCACTGCACCCACTGAGTGTTTATCTTCTCCACTCCTGTGCAGTAATTTTAATAAAAGCCCTGTACCAGCCTGCACCCCAGGTGGTGAGCCAGCCCCACCTGTCTCTTCCTGACAGACTGTTGAACGTGGATGCCTTCCAGCAACTAAAAGTCATTATTTGGCCTTCAAAACCTTCCTGCTTTTGCTCCAGGTAGCTGTTGCACAATGTTTTAAATTTAGAAACATGATGTCAGCTCTTTCTTATTTTGCCATCTTCGAGATGTTGTATGACTTGGCTTTTTGAACAAAATAGATGTTTGTACCACTCTCCATTCTCAATACATAAAAGATTAAATGGATTAAAGGAACCCCACCATTTTAACTGTGTTTATCTTCTTCAGAATACGTAAGTCCACCCAGGCACCTGGTGCTGGAAGTGGGCTGAGGAGAATAGCCAGGCGATGCATTAACCTTCACTAGCCCTGTGCAGAGGAATTTTTGACTGAAATTGGGCTGTTAATTGCTTTAACTTGCTGGATTCGCTGAGGACATTTTCACCAAAATCAAAATAGAGGCCAAAATATTCTGAGTATACTTTTAAGAACCAAACTACAGGTATTTAGCCACTCTGACATGAGAGCATTCACTGTACTTTGTCAACTTAAAAGATAGCTCCTTTCCTTGTGAAGCTAGAAAGCATAAGGATAAGAGAGAGGTATACTCCTTTCTCTCAGACTTACAGAGGGTGGCTTGTTTGTTTTTTAATAAGGACCATTTTGAGAAATCTGGAGACTTTGGATGTTTGGATAATAAAATGGAAGCCTTCTAAAATTTGACTTTAAAAGGGTGATAGAAACTATTTTAGCATATTAATATATAAGAGATATGCTGGGGGATAGTGAAACTTCACAGTGTGGAAAGTGCTGATCTTTGCAATACTCCTCCTGAAGGCCAGACAATAATGAAGTCCTGTTCTCTCTGCTCACTTTACCTGCAGGACCTGAAGTACCCACTTCACCTTCTCCTGCGCCTGGGTCAACTCCATCCAGCAGTGGAACTAGATGAAGAAAAGGGTGACTAGCCCACATGGAAGGCACAAACATAGAACTCTGCTGCCACTAAACACAAGAGAAATTCAACAGTATTCTTCTCTGTAGATAAAAATTTATCTCCCTGCAAAGGGTTTAATTTTCCATGAGTGAAAGTTATTCTACACTTTTTTCTACTTTTTACTTTGTTATGAGAAAAAGTAGGTGAGTAAAGAAAACAATCATACAAAAACTTTTAAGAATATGCAGTGTTTTCCACATAACACTTAATTTTTTGTGACTCATTGTCCCTAGATAGAAATCAAATGTTATGTTTGAATCATTCTTGTAAAGGTCAAGGCTTTGGGTTGCAAGAAGCAGAGACCCAATATCACTAAGTTCATGACGCAGAAAAGCATTTATTGAAGGGATGTTGTGTTGCTAACTCCATCAACAGGACGGCTAGAGAGGCTAGGCTGAGAAAATGGACAGGACCAGAGCACAATGAACAGCAGGGTGCCAGGAGGCCACCACTGGTTACCACCACCGAAACAACTCAGTGTTGCCACCACCAGACACTGCATGTCATTGCCTCTAGAACTTTGACACTAACCACTGCCCCTGCTCAGCTCACTGGCATTACTGAACTAGCATCAAGGAATATTTTTCATTGGCATGGAATTTTGTGCCACTCTCCCAGGAACACTGAAATATTCCAGCCCAGGTAATGGAGTTCTACTGCAGCACCAAGAGCCAGAGAGCAATGGCTGGTCATTTCAGATTCTGTGAAAGTCAGATTCAGAAAGTAAGGCCTTCCCTCCACCAAGATTCACTCTCTGAAGGATTTCCCACAAACCAACAGTGCTTGGATGCTGGTAGCCAAACAATAGCAGATGTCTAACACAGCCCAGTCCTCTTCCTATCTGATATCTACATAAACTCTTCATTGGAAAATACTCCTACCTCATACACTAATGCAATACTCCCCAAACAATTCAGACACCTTCAGCTCCTCCTAACAAAGGCGGGCAACCTTCAGCCTTGCCAGTTACTGTCTTTAGTTCCAAGTCTAAGATCTGAGTCATGTTCTTCTTTTTCTCCATTTCTGCTAGGTGTCTGTTTAATGTTCCTGCAGGCATATGACCTTAACTGTAAATTTAACCAACAAAACTTA
This sequence comes from Moschus berezovskii, assembly GCF_049115385.1. Classification (NCBI taxonomy): domain Eukaryota; kingdom Metazoa; phylum Chordata; class Mammalia; order Artiodactyla; family Moschidae; genus Moschus; species Moschus berezovskii. The sequence continues at coordinate 59,399,692 of NC_142472.1, read as the reverse complement.
TTTTAAAGTGGTTTGAGAAAGAGGTAGGAAAGAAAAAGAAAATTAGTTAGACTATCCAATAGTTCAGCAGGTAAAGAATCTGCCTGTAATACAGGAGATATGGATTTGATCCCTGGGTCAGGAAGATCCCCTGGAGACGGAAATGGCAACCCACTCTAGTATTCTTGCCTGGAAAATCCCATGGACAGAGGAGTCAAGTGGGCTACAGTCTATGGTGTCGCAAAAGAGTCCGACATGACTAAGCAACTAACACATACAAATCCACACATCATGTGGCAAGGAAGGAAATACTAGTCACAGGCTATAGCTGATAGTTACTGGTTCTCTCATCTGTTGCACAGATTCTTCAGCGAGCACTGTTAACTGTCATGGGGTCTTTAGTCACATGGACAACACAAACCTTCTTTCCCACCTGGGGGAATCTCAGCCCTTGTGAGTTAACCCAGAAGGGTCTGCTGCATTTTTATATTAATGTACTGCTCAACGGAGTGATAACAGGATGCTTCCCAGGGAATTATCTAAACTTATCTCTTTCTCTTTTGAATAAATGAAACCTCATTTCTTCTGGAGAGTCAGAATCCATCATCCCAGTTAGCACCATGGTCCTCCTTTTCCTGCTCTCACAGAAGTATGAGTCATCTACATGGTTAAGCTTAAGACACAGAGAACAGACTTACAGACAGAGCAGGGGAAGATGAGGGTATGGGATGAACTGAGAGAGTAGCACTGAAACATATCCATTACCATGTGTAAAACAGATAGCTAGTGGGAGTGTTGCTGAATAACACAGGATGAGGGAACTCAATTCAGGGCTCTGTGACAAGTTAAGAGTGTGGATGTGGGTGTGAGGGAGGTTCAAGAAGGAGAGGATATATGTATACTCACAGTTGATTCACGTTTTTGAATGCCAGAAACAAACATTACATTATAAAGGAGTTATTTGCCAATTAAAAATAAATTTAAAAATGAAAAAAAATAATAAATTGTTAAGCTTAGCTTCCAACTCAATCATTGTATGCCCTCTAGAAAAAGCACTTGTCCCCAGAACACTAACATTACTAACAGAATCCGCTCAGGATACTGGGACAGAAAACAGCACCTCCCTTCCAGTTTATTACTCCTGGACATGCACATTCTAACTGCAGAAGAAAGAGCAGCATGTTTCAGTTACTGGTTCAGAGTGCATTCTGAATTTTGTAAGACGGGATCCAGCTTCACAAGGTATTGGCAGTAAAACTGAGCATTGCATAGTCTACCTCACCATTCTATAAAGCTTACTGTTTCTAGTGAAAAAGATATAAATCCACTTAACCCTGTGGGCATCAACCATTGTTTTCTTTTACTGTAGCTTAACTTCCAGTTGGCCTTTCCTACCATAATAGTCCTTACTTCAGTTCTCGAGTCAAGAAACTAATGAAGATACCTGATAATTACTCAGGATAACTATTCTGACTGTGTATAATACATGTATTTATCTTTTCATATATATGCATCTAAACAGGAACTAAGTAAAGAACCATGTTTAGAAACTCACTGGACCTATTGTGAGGTAGACTTGGGTCAAAACTATTATCTGACATTTTAAAATCCCCATTCTTCTTGGTGGACCTCAATGGAATTTGAGTCACTTGAGTTAGGACCACTGTGAAACCTTCCTGGAATGCCTGGGCCCATTTACCATGGCAAATAGCTATACACCCTACACAACTAGTGTGTAACATACCAGTCATAAAGAGTTCACACTTATAACTCTCCAGCATCTTCTTTCTGAAGGGCCCCAGACTTACCTTCATGCAAGGGCTCCATCAGGTCTGAGATGTGGCTCAGGGCTGGAACTGGGTGAGGAGCTGTGGTTTCCTATCATAAGAGCTCCAGTCAGATCCCTTTCACCACACCTAAAGGTAGATTTCTTTTTTATTTTGACACATCAAGAAGGACCAAAGACAGCTTCCAATTAGGAATCCCATGATCAATTACCCACCTCCAAAATCTGTATAGGTCACACTCTTCCAACTATTATTCCAACTGCCCATGAAGGTAATGATGTCACTTTTCTTCTGCCAGTTAAATGCCATTACTTGGCTTGGGCATCTAGGTGCTTCCCAATCCCACTGAGTTTATGAGACCACAACTCTGGCACAACCTCTTTGTGACCCCATGGATTACACTGTCCATGGAATTCTCTAGGCCAGAGTACTGGAGTGGGTAGCCTTTTCCTTCTTCAGGGCATCTTCCCAGCCCAGGAATCGAACCCAGGTCTCCCGCATTGCAGGCAGATTCTTTACCAGCTGAGCCACAGGGAAAGCCCAAGAAGCCTGGATAGGGTAGCCTATCCCTTCTCCAGCAGATCTTCCCAACCCAGGAATCAAACCGGGGTCTCCTGAATTACAGGTAGATTCTTTACCAACTGAGCCATTAGGGAAGCCCACTGCTATTTCAGCCTACAGAAAAGAACCCCTGAACCACTTCTCAAAAGTACTCACCTCATTGACACATTACTCAAGACTGTGGTGAAGACAGTTTCATCTGAAACCTCGAGGAGCTCATCGTGATTGGAGTCATACTTGTTTAATCGACTCAAGCACTTCTATCTTTGGTAGACGTAGGTAAAATAGACCAAGTATTTTCTGATAGATCAAGCTTACTTACTCTAGATCTCTGTGAAACCATTTTCGTTCAACCAGCCAAATCACCATTTAAAACCATTTCTAGTCATTTGGTCCAGCAACAAGATACAGAATCTCTGAAGTGTGGGGTTGCATTGATAAATCCAGTCTGATCTGTAATTATGCTCTCCTCTCCTTGATAGGACTTTCTCAGAATTAATTTCCCTGCAGATTTTGCTGATATGAACTAGTAAAGACCTGTAATCCTTTTCTTAACGTTACCTTCTACTCCTAGGTTTTCCTTTGCAATTTCCCAAGCTCCCACTCCTCCACCACCCACATTCACAGCATGCACTCTGGTTCCAGCCTGAGAGACATCACAAGGGTGGGGGAGTGCAGAGGGAAGAACTGCTTCCCACAAGGCAACCCCCTCAAGGAAAGGTACTGTGAAATAAGTTTCCCTTTCTTTCTGAAGTCAATGATGCATTTGGAAATATTTTTGCACATTTTTCACAGAATTTTCAGGTGTTCTGAACTGAGAGGATTACTCTGGACAGCAAAGCCACCATATTTCTGGAAAATTCTCCTATAACATTTGATGCCAGTAATCATTCTCTCCTTTTGAAAATCTCCCTCCTTCCATATGTGCTTTCATTCTCAAATTTTGCCCTCTTCCTTAGTGTCTGAGCATTCTTCACCATCAAAAATGATCTTTTCTCTTCTCTATCTTCTTATCTCTTTTCAGTTTCAGTTACAGTCAATTACTGATGTTTTTGTTTTCATCTATAGCCACATGCCTAGGTTTTATCTCTTCTGAACTCCAACCCCACATTTCCAACTACATGCCAGACATCTCAAAGTTGCCAGTGAAAAAGAATACCTCTATCTTTGGTATGCCATGTTTTCCAACAAAACAAGCTCACATCATCTAGGCTGGGTTCTTGGAGTCATATTTGAGTCATTCTCCTGCATTCACTATCCCATCTATGCCAATTCCTTTCCAATATTTCTGTAAATTCTCTAGTATCTATCCCATTTCTTTGATTAAATAATTTTCTGCTTTTCAAAGGCTTCCCACTGCTTTGAGGAAGAAAAATTCTATAAACTTCAGGCTATCAGTGATCCACTCAGTCTTTCCCCAGCCCCACCACTCTGTAAGCAGATCTCTAGTTGACCCTTTGACCCACCACCCATACTCCCCAAAGCAAAGTGCCTTCCCACAGGCACCTTCTATTTCTTACACTCACTCTTTTTGAATTCACTTCATCATCTCTGATATATTACTACCTCCATCTTGTAACTACCATTCCTCCCCTTTCAGCTGGCCTAAGTAAATAATCCAAGGACTAAAGGATACATTAAGTGGGAAAAAAACGACAGAGAGAGAGATTTCAACAATTAGATGTTTATGAGGTCATGGATAGAAGAACTGAGGCTTAGCAAGCTACTTTCCTGGCTAAGTCACAGGAGTGAGGAGGGGAGAAAACTATGAAAACTTGGAGTATACGTCTCAAAGACACAGAACAAAGGAAATCTGTGCCCCGTGCCCAGTAGAACCATGAATATTTGCAAGATCCCAGAGTTCCCCATCTCAGCATACATGGGAGAACAGAGTCGACACAGCAATGAAGTGAGAAATCTGAAATAGGAGCCTTAGGTGGTCACATAGAGGGCTGGGATGCACATTCAGTGTCAAACAAAAGAATTATTCCACTGCACTAAAGAAGCAAATAGCATGACTGAGGGGACTCAGCATTGGCATCTCCTCTGTGACTGAGAAAGTTGGAACAAGGAAGACGCAGCAACTGCCTGTGTGAAATAACCCAAAGCCAATGGGAATAAGGGTGTCTCAACCGAAGCCAGAATGGCTTGATGACAAAGACGCACACAGCATATAGCCCTTCTCAATGCCTGAACATCACAAAGCCTCTCTGCCTTCTTCCAAATCCCTCTCTCCTCCCATGAACTCAGCCTGGGTTGGGGAGGAAACGGGTGCTAAACTGATGAAGATGTAACATCTACTACCTAGCAGAGAATGAACCATGAATGGAAACTAAACTCAGTTACAAAAAACAATTATTTTTAACCATCTGATTTTATGTTTGAGATTCGTATCTACATACATGTATTATGTGTATGTGTATATATAAAAGTTTTTCAGTCACAGGTCACCAATGTATGTCTTAGTCCACTGGCTGTTATAACAAAATACCACAGACTGGGTGGCTTATCAGCAACAGAAATGTATTTCTGACATTTCTGAAGGCGGTGAAGTCCCAGATCAAGACACCAACAGATTCAATGTCTGGTGAGATCTCGCTTCCTGGTTCATTGATGACAGTCTTCCCCCTGTGTCTTCACATGAAAGAAGGGGCATGGGAGCTCCCCAAGATCTCTTTTGAAAGGACACTAATCCCATTCCGCAGTGCTCTACCCTTATGACCTAATCACCTCCCAAAAGACCCAACTCCAAAATATTGTCACATAGGGGATTAGATTTCAACATATGAATCTGGAGGAGAGGGGAACACAAACATTCAGCCCATAACAATGTGGTTATAAATATCATGACAAAAATAATCTGTCAGTAAAAAGGAATTTGTTAGTCATGTATGGATGTTAGAGTTGGACTATAAAGAAAGCTGAGCACCAAAGAATTGATGCTTTTGAACTGTGGTGTTGGAGAAGACTCTTGAGAATCCCTTGGACTGCAAGGAAATCAAACCAGTCCATCCTAAAGGAAATCAGTCCTGAATATTCATCGGAAGGACTGATGCTCAAGCTGAAACTCTAATACTTTGGCCACATGATGAGAAGAACTGACTCATTTGAAAAGACCCTGATGCTGGGAAAGATTGAAGGTGAGAGGAGAAGGGGACGACAGAGGATGAGATGGTTGGATGGCATCACCAACTCGATGGGTATGAGTTTGAGTGAACTCCAGAAGTGGTGATGGACAGGGAGGCCTGGTGTGCTGCAGTCCATGGGGTTGCATGGGGTTACTCAGACACGACTGAGTAACTGAACTGAACTGAAAAAGGTGTTTGTGGTTGAAGGAACATCATTCTAAACACTCCTAGATGCAAAATCAAAACCAACTAACAGACAAACAAACCAAAGTTCTCTGTGGGAAACATTACTCTTGAGGAACTCCAGGAAGTCATTTCACAACCCTTCTTGAAAAATTCATTTAAGAATTTATTATAAATAAGAGAATCTGACAGCGTTGGGAAGTAATTTGTAAATTCCATTCTATGATGAAATTGTGCAGCTGGAAACTTGAAGAATGAACTAAGATGATCTTAGAAGTGACTTCAAAACAGCAACCCTCATTATATCTTTGGACCCTGATTTTCTTACTCCCTATCTAATTTCAGGACATTAAATTGCCAGTTGCAAAAACACATAAAAGTATTCAGAAATTTAAGACAGAACTATCAAAGGTATGAATCAAAATATACACATATCAAAATATAAAACGTTAAAAGTGTATAAACATATATGACATAACTACAAGTATTATGCATTATATATTTATATATACATTCTAATTTTTATATCAATAGTTGTCTCATTTTTAAAATATTTAAAATATCAAGACATATTGACATATGTCTACATGTGTACATGAATCAGTGGGAAACATACTGATTTATATAAAATCATTGACAAAAGCAGCTTATTGATGCAGAAAGTCAGCAGAAAATATAAGAACACATCTAATTATAAAGGATGGGAGCTATAAATGAAAAGATTTGCATAAAGATACTAAAGCTGAATTAAGTCAAAGGAAGTCTCTAAGTTCTTTTTTCAAAAATAACTTAAATATATTTCTCTGCAATTATATTTCACAATATATTAATTCTCTCTTCCTAAGGGATTCCATTTTGCATGGAACCTAAATAAACTTCTTGATAAAACTCTGCTGATACTGGATTTAATTACCAGACCTAATTCTTCAGTAGCAGAAGTAAGCCAAAGAACTGGGGGAAATGCTGAATAGAGATCCGAATGACCTGGCTAACTGGAAGGGAACAACATTTTTGATTAAATAAAAGGACAAGCACTTCATCTTAGAATGTCCAAAGGTGAGATATGTAGAACTAAATAAATCTATTACACTGTTTAATCTATTACACTAAATAAACTATTACACTTCTCCAGTAACCCTATGGAGTATCTTTCCATATTATAACATGTGAAATATTAAGAAGCATATTTTTGCAGGCATTTTTCTAAATCTAAAGTAAAACTTAATGTTTTTTAGAGCCTTTACAATACGCATTTCTACTTCTCGTAAAAACAATTTCTTACATTTTCAGGGTTACTTTTACTGTAAAGGTCACCAACTGTAATTGGTTGCAGCATTTTGTATGGCACAGTTGGAGTTGGCAAGAGACTGTTAAGTGAAAAATCACTTTCGGAGCTTCTGAAAGGAGTTGTGCTTGTCCTTACGAGATGAATTGCCTCTATATCTATGAACTATAATGATTCTACGTTTATTTCAAACATATAGAAATGTTCATTTTTCTCTTTGCAAAGCCATCCTGCAATCAGCAATAATTAACATGCTTATTAAAAAAGAGACCACCTTACTGATACTATTAATTCAATGCTATGTTAAAATCAAGTTTATTATTACTGCTCTAACAAATCTTGAAATTAACATATAGTCTTTAATTGCTATATTTCACTTACACAGCAATATGTTTTTAAATAGCATATGATTTGTTTGAATGTGTTTCTCAAATAATGAGAGAGAGAAGAAAAGGGTTTGGCTACTTTAATAAGCCACTGCAGAGCTTATTTTATGAAAATGAAGTATCGCTAACCAGGAAGAGGTTATTTAAAGAGCTGTAAAATGGTTGTTGCCAAAGTAACCTCCCCCTGATTTGAAGCAAATCATGACAGGCAAATCACGCCACAGACAGAAACATAACACGGCTCATTTCTCTTTCTTCTCTCCTTGCTGGAGCCTAGAGGGAAAGGACAGTTTCTCTATCCTCAGAGCTGCCTGGACCACAGATGGCGTCAACTGTCACTTTAAGAAGCTGAGGGATAACAAGGTGCACATCCAGAGACAGGCAACCAGCAAGCCAGACAAGGAGTCCGGAGATCAAGTCACAGGATGAAAACCTGCAGTACCTGGGAATGTCTAGCTTGGAGAGGAGGACAATCAAGAATTACAAAAACTAATTTCAATATTTAGAGCTCTGTAATACCGAATATGTCTTAAAAAGGGTGTGGTGGCAGACAACAACATACATCTGCATCTAAGCAAGTGTCTGAGGGCAGCCCCCAGTCCAACTGCAAGCAGTCACAGACTTCTGTCCTCCTCCTCCACATCCCCTGATTTTCTTGTGGGGGACTTAGTTACTTCAGGTTTCTCCCTTGGCTCTTTTCCCTCATCCAAAAAATATATGTACAAATTGATGTACAAAAATGTATAGAAATAGAGACATAGTCTTATTCAGCCATCATTATACAAGGGACAGAGTTTGCTTGGCCTGTCTATAGGAGATTTTATTACTGATGTCAAACCATAAATATATACATGCACAATATGTATATATATCATGTATATAATGTTTTGATTATAAAAATACTTCATGTTCCTTATAGGGAAAAATTAGAAAATGTAGAATACAGGAATTATGTATAGTCTCACTGCTAAAATTGTGCTTATTTTCCTCATGACTTTTCTCCCCCAGTATTTTAATAAAGCTGTGATCTTTGCACACAGTTGCTTTTATATACAAGTCTCTTTACTCATCAAAACATAAAGATTTTTGTGTTATAAAAATACTTCTAAATATTCAATAATTTTATAGTTTTACATTATATTATTTTCCTATTCTTTTTGGAGCATTTATAATTATGCCTATTATAAATATATTATAATTATCCCTATTATAAATATATTAGGGCTTTCCTTCCTAGTAGCTCAGATGCTAAAGCATCTGCCTGCCAATGCAGGAAACATGGGTTCAATCCCTGGAAGATCCTCTGGAGAAGGAAATGGCAACCCACTCCAGTATTCTTACATGGAGAATTTCATGGACAGAGGAACCTGCCAGGCTACAGTCCATGGTATCGCAAAGAGTTGGAAATGACCGAGCAACTAACACACATATAAATATATTGGATTAATTTGTTATTAATCCATCTATTTTTTTTCCCCTCAAAATTCTTTTTTTGCCTCATGACCCTTTCTTTTAGGCCTGTAGGGAAAGGACTGTTTCAGGGAAAGGACATCTTAGGGAAAGGATGAGAGGGCAGGTGAAAATAGTTCATCCTTAGCTTCCAAGTTTTAAAGCAGACTTTTGAAACTTGCAGCAAAAAAAAAAAGCAAAAAGATATTTTTAGTCTCAAAAGCCTGACTTTTGAGTAGCAAATAAAACCATAATGTATTTGTGATACTGCATTTATGTCATGAACAATAAACTTGAATGTATGTGAAATTAGGCAAAGTAGTTTAGAAGGGATAACAATTTACGAGGAAAGAAGTGTGAAGTATAAGAGGAAAGCTAGAGAGTTAGATGGTGCAGGTCTCTGAAAACAGATTCTGAACATTATTACCAGGGCCAAAACTCTTGGTAGGGGATGAGGGGAAAGAATCCCAGATAGGTTTGGGGATCTGAGCATTGAGACCAGTGCCCAGTTCCAATAAAGACTATGCAAGACGTAAGCCGTAACGGGATCCCGTTATCACCACGGCGAGGTGACAGTGGGTAGAGACGATAGCATGAGAGGCACCTGAGAAAACTCCAAAGAGCAAAATTTTGCATGTGCCTCCTTGAGAGGTGGGGTGGGGGGTCACTAAAAAGGAACATACACTCTCATCACATCCCAGTGGCTGAAGGGTGTGCAATGGAGAACAGTAACTGGAGAACAATGGGAACCCCAGTGCCTCAGCAGACATCACACTGGGACAGTCACGGAGACCAGGTAATAACAGGTAGAATGATGTATCTTGCTAGGTGCCAGCCTAGAACATACCAAGTGCAGTCTCCTCTCCGTGGTTTGAGGCAATGGAACTTCCCGACAACTGAAGTGCAGTCTCAAAGCGGGGATCCTCAATTGATTCAGGGTGGGGGAATTCTGAATTGACTGAGAAAGCCGTAATTTGAATGAGTCTAACATGAAGGCTGAGAATAAATCTCCAAGTGGAACGAGAAGCTTAAAGTCAATGTTAATTTAAGTTGTAGAAAAATAATTACATTTTGCACACCCAAATTTGTCACTACTGCATAATTAATACCATAGTGTGAGAGTTGGACTGTGAAGAAATCTGATCGCCAAAGAATTGATGCTTTTGAACTGTGGTATTGGAGAAGACTCTTGAGAGTCCCTTGGACTGCAAGGAGATCCAACCAGTCCATTCTAAAGGAGATCAATCCTGGGTGTTCATTGGAAGGACTGATGCTAAAGCTGAAACTGCAATACTTTGGCCATCTCATGTGACGAGTTGACTCACTGGAAAAGACTCTGATGCTAGGAAAGGTTGGGGGCGGGAGGAGAAGGGGACAACCGAGAATGAGATGGCTGGATGGCATCACCGACTCTGTGGACATGAGTTTGAGTGATCTCCGGGAGTTGGTGATGGACAGGGAGGCCTGGCGTGCTGTGATTCATGGGGTCGCGGAGAGTTGGACACGATTGAGCGACTGAACTGAACTGAAACAGCTTCATAGCAATGATAACTTTCAATGACAAGACCCTTTCAAGTTGGGTTCAGTCATTTAATTTTTGATCATTTATTTCTTTAACAAATTGATTGAGCACCTATTATTTTCTAGGCACTCTGCTAGACAGCTAAAGCAGAAAACGAAACAGATGGAGCTGTTCCCAGTCTTTCAGTTCAATTTAGTTCAGTTCAGTCGCTCAGTCGTGTCCAACTCTTTGCGACCCCATGAATAACAGCAAGCCAGGCCTCCCTGTCCCTCACCAACTCCCAGAGTTCACTCAAACTCATGTCTATCGAGTCGGTGATGCCATCCAGCCATCTCATTCTCTGTCATCCCCTCCTCCTCCTGCCCCCAATCTTTACTGACTTCCAACTAGGAAGACTGACAATGAAGAAGCTATCACAACAAATTACTGTGGTCACTGTGACAAGGGAGGAGTCCTAACCTACTCTTCTAGGAAAAACAGCAATGATTCAGAATTAGTAGATGGAAGGAAAGGAAAAGTATCCCAGAGAAAGAAAACAGCTTATCCAAAGTGCCAGAAGTTAGAGAGAGAAGGATGACGTGGCCACACATTGTCAGGCATGCATTCAGCATTTGAGGACATATATTATGTGTGTTCCGGAGAAGGCAATGGCAAGCCACTCCAGTACTATTGCCTAGAAAATCCCATGGATGGAGGAGCCTGGTAGGCTGCAGTCCGTGGGGTCGCTAAGGGTCGGACACGACTCAGCGACTTCACTTTCACTTTTCACTTTCACACATTGGAGGAGGAAATGGCAACCCACTCCAGTGTTCTTGCCTGGAGAATCCCAGGGAAGGGGGAGCCTGGTGGGGTCACACAGAGTCGGACATGACTGAAGTGACTTAGCAGCAGCATTATGTGTGTTATAAATGGAGTTTCAAATTCAGAGGCTGTGATGCCATAGTTTAAAGAAAAAGGTAGGACTAAGAACTAATATTGGAAAAATAAATTCTGTGAACAACACTTTCTCCTCTGTATTTAATAGCTTACTGTTTTTAATTTTTTATTTCCACTTAAATAGGTAAACAGATACCTCTTTTTTTCCATGATTGAAAAAGAGACAGCTAACTGCCTGTCTCAATATTCATTTTTCACTTTTTCTGATTAAAAAAAAAAAAAGAATTAGTTGCAGTCATATGCCTGGTTTTTCTCCAACCCAAGATATGACCAACAGAAATAAATTCCAAACATTGAGAAGTATAGGAGGTACCTCTAGGAAATCTTCTTTAAAATTTCCTTCTTTCTGCAGCCATCCTAGAATAAGACCATGATGTCCAGATCTCCAGCTGCCATCTTGAAATGTAAGGACAAAGTTTGTACTCTAGGGCTTGTATTAATAGAATGAAGAGTGGGAAGTATCCTGACTATCAATAATTGTTTAAAACCACAAGACTAGCCTACTAAATTGCTTTTACTTCAGAGAAATAATTTGTCATGTTTAACCCATTGTTATTATTTTATTTTTGGCTGTATATGCAACCAAACTTAATCCTATCTAATCCTAATACAATATGGTAAGGAGTTGATTTAGGATAGCTGAGAAGTGTTCTAAATTTACAGCAAGGTCCAAAACACAAATCAGATAACTGTAAAGGTAAAAAGAAACCTAGAAGTCATTTGGTCTGTTTTGTAAACCAATCATTCTCTGGGGTGAGGCTGTTCAAAGGCACCTCCTGACAAGATTTTGTCAAAGTTTAAGCTTCTCAAATGGTCATGATCCAGTCCTTGGTACCTCTCCATCCTGATTTCCACATAAATTATGTTCAGGAATTACTAAATATTTTCAGTATCTGATGCAACATGTACATCATTAAGCCCATGTGATTATTTTGTACTGTTCTACTTTCTGTTAAAAATATGCTTCCCCTGCTTAGCCACTTTGCTCAGAAATCTCCTTCTCCATGAAAGCTGCCTACCTCCAACTACCAGGCAGATTGATTGCCTCTTCCTTTGTACTGAAAAATGAAAATTCTTCAGTTGTGTCCGACTCTTTGCGACCCCATGGACTACACTGTCCAAGGAATTCTCCAGGCCAGAATACTCAAGTGGATAGCCCTTCCTTTCTCTAGCAGATTTTCCCAACCCAGAGATTTAACCCAGGTTTTCTGCATTGCAGGCAGATTCTTTACCAGCGAGCCACAAGGGAAGCCATACTGGAGTGGGTAGCGTATCACTTCTCTAATGGATTTTCCCAACCCAGGAATTGAACCCGGGTCTCCTGCATTGCAGGCAAATTCTTTACCAACTGAGCTATCAGGGAAGCCCTTTGTGCTAACTTTACAATATATATATATATTTTTTTCTAATATTAATATATGTAAATAAGTTCAGTTCAGTTCAGTCGCTCAGTCGTGTCCAACTCTTTGCGACTCCATGAATCACAGCACACCAGGCCTCCTTGTCCATCACCAGCTCCTGGAGTTCACTCAAACTCATGTCCAACGAGCTGGTAATGCCATCCAGCCATCTCATTCTCTGTCGTCCCCTTCTCCTCCCGCCCCCAATCCCTCCCAGCATCAGAGTCTTTTGCAGTGAGTCAACCTGTATAACGAGGTGGCCAAAGTATTGGAGTTTCAGGTTTAGCATCAAGCCTTCCAGTGAACACCCAGGATTGATCTCCTTTAGGATGCACTGGTTGGATCTCCTTGCAGTCCAAGGGACTCTCAAGAGTCTTCTCCAATACCACAGTTCAAAAGCATCAAATCTTCAGCCATCAGCTTTCTTCACAGTCCAACTCTCACATCCATACATGACCATTAGAAAAACCATAGCCTTGACTAGACGGACCTTTGTTGGCAAAGTAATGTCTCTGCTTTTTAATATGCTATCTAGTTTGGTCATAACTTTCCTTCCAAGGAGTAAGCGTCTTTTAATTTCATGGCTGCAATCATCATCTGCAGTGATTTTGGAGCCCAAAAAAATCAAGTCTGACACTGTTTCCACTGTTTTTCCATCTATTTCCCATGAAGTGATGGGACCAGTTTTCTGAATGTTGAGCTTCAAGCCAAACATTTCACTCTCCTCTTTCACTTTCATCAAGAAGCTTTTTAATTCCTTTTCCTATTTGGAACCAGTCTGCTGTTCCATGTCCAGTTCTGACTAGCTTCCTGACCTGCATACAGGTTTCTCAAGAGGCAGGTCAGGTGGTCTGGGATTCCCATCTCTTTCAGAATGTTCCACAGTTTATTGTGATCCACACAGTAAAAAACTTTGGCATAGTCAATGAAGCAGAAATAGATGTTTTTCTGGAACTCTCTTGACTTCCCCATGATCCAGCAGATATTGGCAATTTGATCTCTGGTGCCTCTGCCTTTTCTAAAACCTGCTTGAACATCTAGAAGTTCACTGTTCACATATTGCTGAAGCCTGGCTTGGAGAATTTTGATCATGACTTTACTCGCATGTGAGATGAGTGCAATTGTGTGGTAGTTTGAGCATTCTTTGGCATTGCCTTTCTTTGGGATTGGAATGAAGACTGACCTTTTCTAGTCCTGTGGCCACTGCTGAGTTTTCCAAATTTGCTGGCATATTGAGTGCAGCACTTTCACAGCATCATCTTTCAGGATTTGAAATAGCTCAATTGGAATTCCATCACCTCCACTAGCTTTGATCGTAGTGATGCTTTCTAAGGCCCACTTGACTTCACATTCCAAGATATCTGGCTCTAGGAGTGTGATCATGCCATCGTGATTGTCTTGGTCATGAAGATCTTTTTTGTACAGTTCTTCTGTGTATTCTTGCCACCTCTTCTTAATATCTTCTGCTTCTGTTAGGTCCATACCATTTCTGTCCTTTATCGAGCCCATCTTTGCATGAAATGTTCCCTTGGAATCTCTAATTTTCTTGAAGAAATCTCTAGTCTTTCCCATTCTGTTGTTTTCCTCTATTTTTTTGCATTGATCACTGAGGAAGGCTTTCTTATCTCTCCTTGCTCTTCTTTGGAACTCTGCATTCAGATGCTTATATCTTTCCTTTTCTCCTTTGCTTTTCACTTCTCTTCTTTTCACAGCTATTTGTAAGGCCTCCTCAGACAGCCATTTTCCTTTTTGCATTTCTTTTCCATGAGGATGGTGTTGGTCCCTGTCTCCTGTACAATGTCACAAACCTCCATCCATAGTTCATCAGGCACTCTATCTGTCAGATCTAGTCCCTTAAATCTGTTTCTCAATTCCACTGTATAAGGGATTTGATTTAGGTCATATCTGAATGGTCTAGTGGTTTTCCCTACTTTCTTCAATTTAAGTCTGAGTTTGACAATAAGGAGTTCATGATCTGAGCCACAGTCAGCGCCTGGTCTTGTTTTCGCTAACTGTATAGAGCTTCTCGACATCTTTGGCTGCAAAGAATATAATCAATCTGATTTCGGTGTTGACCATCTGGTGATGTCCATGTGTAGAGTCTTCTCTTGTGTTGTTGGAAGAGGGTGTTTGCTATGACCTTTGCGTTCTCTTGGCAAAACTCTATTAGCCTTTACCCTGCTTCATTCCATGCTCCAAGGCCAAATTTGATGGTAGGTATTGCGAGGGGGCATCAGAGGGCAGACACACTGAAATCATAATCACAGAAATCTAATCCATCTGATCACATGGATCACAGCCCTGTCTAACTCAGTGAAACTAAGCCATGCCATGTGGGGCCACCCAAGACGGGCGGGTCATGGTGGAGAGGCCTAACAGAATGTGGTCCACTGGAGAGGGGAATGGCAAACCACTTCAGTATACTTGCCTTGAGAATCCCATGAACAGCATGAAAAGGCGAAATGATAGGATACTGAATGAGGAATTCCCCAGGTCGGTAGGTGCCCAGTATGCTATGGGAGATCAGTGGAGAAAGAATGAAGGAATGGAGCCAAAGCAAAACCAATACCCAGTTGTGGATGTGACCGGTGATAGAAGCAAGGTCCAATGCTGTATAGAGCAGTATGCATAGGAATCTGGAATGTTAGGTCCATGAACCAAGGCAAATTGGAAGTGGTCAAACAGCAGATGGCAAGAGTGAACGTAGACATTCTAGGAATCAGTGAACTAAAATGGACTGGAATGGGTGAATTTAACTCAGATGACCATTATATCTACTACTGTGGGCAGGAGTCCCTTAGAAGAAATGAAGTAGCCATCATGGTCAACCAAAGACTCTGAAATTCAGTGCTTGGATGCAATCTTAAAAACGACAGAATGATTTCTGTTCATTTCCAAGGCAAACCATTCAATATTACAGTAATCCAAGCCTATGCCCCAACCAGTAATGCTGAAGAAGCCGAAGTTGAACGGTTCTATGAAGACCTACAAGACCTTTTAGAACTAACACCCAAAAAAGATATGTAAATAAGTAGTTACTGTCTAATGTAATATTGTTTATTTCTGTATTCCTGGTGTCCAGCACAGTAGTATATAGTAGGTGCTGAATAGCTAATTATTGAGTTGACTTGCATTTCTGATTAGGAAATTAAAGACTTTGAAAAAGTAATCAAACTAGGTATTAACAAAGCAAAGAAAACCAAAGTTTACATTGTAAGTCAAAAAATGAAACCAAAGTATCATTTTTATATGTGATAGAGGTCAAATTTGAAGATCCAGCTTATATCTTGGGACTCACTAACAATGAGGTCCACAATCGGGCAGACTTACCCAGTTAGGCATAGAAGCACTGGCACAGGGTAGGACTCCCCATATGGAATAACGAAGGAGCAGGCATGCTCATTTCCAAGAGGAGAAAGACAGGAGCTGAGCTGAGCATGCCCTTATTCCTCCAAAATGGACTCATAGGCTAAGAATCTTCTCAGAGGCACAGTGATTGATGGGGTAGAGGGAAGCCCAGAACTTTAACTACTTGAGCTCCTCTCACAAGAACAAAACATTGGGAGTAGGGACGAGGCACAATCCCCAGATTTTGATTCCCTTAACTCGTGGGGCTTGAGCATGAAGCTGTGGATACAAATAATCAATTAAAAATCTATAATAGGAATAGGAGAGAGCTTTACTCAAGCCAAACTGAGGACTTCAGCCCAGAAAACAGCTTCTCAGTAACTCTGAAGGGACTGCTCTGAAGAAGTCAGTACACATATAAATTTTTTGGCTGGGAAATACATGTAGTCAAATATATATCTTGGTTAAAAATTACTGATAATCACAAAGAACAGATATCTCAACTTAGTGATTTAGTGTTTTTCTAGGTATAGAAAGATGCAAGAATCTGGGGTCATTTAAATTTTTCCTTAGAGATGGATCTTAACTTTTTAGGAGCTCCAATACTTTCAAAGGACAGAGTGCTTCAACCTGTTTGTTTTTTTCCTGTTCTTTTCCATTCCTAATTCCCCTCAGGGCAAACTGTCAGTGGGGTGACAGCAGTGGTGTGATTTAACCTTTTGTATGACTGAATGACAACCAACACTCTTTTCTTTAATGGTTAAAGTAGATGTACATGTATGTTTGATGGGCTGTAAGACAAGCTGTTTTAAGTCAGCATAAAGTTCAAGCCAAATCATGTTCAAGCCAAATCATATAAGCCCAAAATGATTTCCTCATACCTCAATATGTGGAAATTTCTTCCATCAAAACCCATGGTCAGCAAGAGTTGTAGATGTCTCCCTCAAGAGACCTTTCATGTGGCCAACTTCATGAGACCAAACTCTACACCAGTCTCTGTTCTTTTGGGTTTCATCCTGGATCTAGTGGCAGGCAGCTTAAAAGTTGTCCCCTCAAGAATCTGCAATGGGTCAGATTTACATATTCAACTTAGAATCAATTTAGAATCCACTCAATACCAAAAGTTGAAAATGTATCCTCTATTCTATTTTCTGCCTCAAATTACATCCATATATGCTGTCCAATGTAGCATGGCAAAGGTTCTGCAGAGATTAAATCCTATCTTGAAGATACTCTGATAATAAAATGCCTATGAAGTAATGCTTCAATTTTGAGTGCAATTTCCTTTCTATTATTACATTCCAAAAAAGAAATTAAAGTCCAAAGACTAAATTCTTTTACAACTTGAAATTCAAAGGCAAATCCAAGGGAACTAAAGCCTAAAATTAAATTCTTGTGTGTTAAAGTTCAATTACAAAACAAAAACCATTCCCACTTGTTATTGTACTGAGGCTCAGCAAAGGGTATTTTTCTGCGTAGGTAGAGTGGGGTCCATCCAGCAACTACAATAGTTTCTTTCTGGAATGGATTTGGAGTTTCCAAAGTCCATAGTAATTCAATTACTATGAATAGCTCCTAGACCCTCAGGAGCCTCACTTCTAAAGATCCCTAAGTCGCCCAGTCATGTCAGACTCTTTGTGACCCCACGGACTATACAGTCCAGGCCAGAATACTGGAGTGATTAGCCTTTTCCTTCTCCAGGGGATCTTCCTGACCCAGGGATCAAACCTGGGTCACCGGCATTGCAGGCTGACTCTTTACCATCTGAGCCACCAGGGAAACCCTAAGAGTTAACAGGACACAGAAAATGATGACAGGCTTTTTTCAGATCCATCTAATTTGGGAAGCAATCTCCTACCCTTAGATCAATTACAAAATTACATTCCCAGAACCAGGACTACCAAGACTCTAAGAAAAATCTGATGATGTATGAGAAAAAAAGAAAATATTCTTGGATTCAACTTACTAGGAAGTCTGTCATTCAAGACTCACTGTCTGGATTCTATGACCTGCTTACTTAAGCCAAAGGAGGAAAATTCTCCCAACAAGAAGCTCTTTTGAGACTACACATTTAGCACTTTCATTTGTATTTACATTTCTCTACATTTATATTTTTGTGAGGGAAAAAAAAAAAAAAAAACTATGCTTCCTGCATCCTCACAGAGTGTCATCTGAGGCATTTCTGCCTCCTTGCACATTTAGATTAACTGTAATGGGAGCAGCTCTAATAATAGGACTTCAAGTACCTTTCTTTCACATCCAGCATATCTAGGACCTCTTAATTTCATTTTCCCATTAAGCCTTGGGCCCCTAATGCTGCCCCAAGGACAGGTTCTATGTAGTGACACAAGAGTACCATGTCTCAGAAAAAGGTTGTTTTGGTCCTGTGCCACAGTGGCTGTCTCACTGCCTCTGGCTCTGGGACTGCAGGGGCAAAGAAAGTCACCCCTAGAGAAAAGGTCCCCTAAATTCCTGATTTGTTTTGGCTGAAGATCCACCCTGAACAGATTCCTGCACGAAGTGATTCTGATGCTTCTGAAGCTGTGCCCCTAGGGAAACTAGTTTTGAATGTCCCAGTGTCTGAGTAGCTTTTTTGTTCAACTACATCTTTTTCTCAAATACTGGGACAAACCATTGGTACTGAATTTCCCTCTGCTATTTCTCTACTTATTTGAGGAATGTTATTCGAGCCTCTTAACAATTTAATCTACTTCTTAAAGTGGCACTTTCCTTCTCTAATCCATGTGGGAGCTAATGCTGCTTGCTGAAACTTGGCAACCTCTCTTCTATTTATTTCATCTTTGTGGTCCAGACAGCTATTTTTAAAACTACTCTGAATTCTTCACCACCATCATCATCATCATAGAGAAGAAATTAGCAAGTTCTGGGTTCATTGTGCAAATTTTGTCTACCTTACTCTCAATGAGATGGTTAATTTCTACCTAGAAACATTCTTCCATCCGATGACATTTAATCAAATCCTGGACTTGTTCTCCGATTGTCACATCTAGACTTCATCACATTTTTTCTCTACTTTCTTTTTGAATCCTCATTTCATAAATATATTCACCAAGGTAAGTACCCTCAGAGACATGGGAATTTCTGCCACCCTGTTTCAACTGTTTCAACACATCATCACCCATTTTTTTTGGAAACCAGCCTGAAAAATATTTTGAATATTTCACAAGGATTTCCTCCCTCAAGTCTGCCCCATTTTTTTTTTTTTTTTTATATAACCACTTGGTATAGCTGTCCCACTCTTTTAAGGAGTGATCTGCCAACTGCTCCAAGTGAGGACCTGTGGTTTTCCGAAGTCATCCCTCAGTGAGTTGGCCTTTCTTGAGGGAATAACTCAGGTCTGCTGTTAAATTTGTTCGAATTCTAGTGATCATTTCTGATCTAATAACATAAATATCTTTTCTTCTTTTCAAGCAGTGGGAATATGAGCAGTTTCAATCCCCTTTTATATTGGTCTAACTTATATGCAGAGTACATCATGAGGAACACTGGGCTGGGAGAAGCACAAGCTGGAATCAAGATTGCTGGGAGAAATATCAATAACCTCAGATATGCAGATGACACCACCTTTATGGCAGAAAGTGAAGAGGAACTAAAAAGCCTCTTGATGAAATTGAAAGAGGAGAGTGAAAAAGTTGGCTTGAAGCTCAACATTCAGAAAACAAAGATCATGGCATCTGGTCCCATCACTTCATGGGAAATAGATGGGGAAACAGTGGAAACAGTGTCAGACTTTATTTTTTTGGGGGCTCCCAAATCACTGCAGATGCTGATTGCAGCCTTGAAATTAAAAGACGCTTACTCCTCGGAAGGAAAGTTATGACCAAACTAGATAGCATATTAAAAAGCAGACATTACTTTGCCAACAAATGTCCATGTAGTCAAGGCTATGGTTTTTCCCGTGGTCATGTATGGATGTGAGAGTTGGACTGTGAAGAAAGCTGATGGCCAAAGAATTGATGCTTTTGAACTGTGGTGTTGGAGAAGACTCTTGAGAGTCCCTTGGACTGCAAGGAGATCCAACCAGTCCATTCTAGAGGAGATCAATCCTGGATGTTCATTGGAGGGACTGATGCTAAAGCTGAAACTGCAATACTTTGGCCACCTCATGCGACGAGTTGACTCACTGGAAAAGACTCTGATGCTGGGAGGGATTGGGGATGGGAGGAGACGGGGATGACAGAGAATGAGATGGCTGGATGGCATCACCAGTTCGATGGACATGAGTTTGAGTGAACTCCGGGAGTTGGTGATGGACAGGGAGGCCTGGCGTGCTGTGATTCATGGGGTCGCAAAGAGTCGGACACGA
This sequence comes from Moschus berezovskii, assembly GCF_049115385.1. Taxonomy (NCBI): domain Eukaryota; kingdom Metazoa; phylum Chordata; class Mammalia; order Artiodactyla; family Moschidae; genus Moschus; species Moschus berezovskii. The sequence continues at coordinate 59,379,401 of NC_142472.1, read as the reverse complement.
CTGAGTGACTGAACTGAACTGAACCTCATTTTTAAGATGCCATTTTCCTCTTTACTCTTCCTTAAAATAGATTTTAAAATCTCTTCCTCCAGCTTAATTAGTCTGTTCCTTTCTTTTTTTAATCTTTGACTGCTTCTGAGTTTGATAGTAAAGCTAAATTACATTTTTAAAGCCACTGCCGCTTTTCCTGTTTTCCTAAACATATGAATTAAAAGGCAAACAGTTACAGGCACAGAAAATCTTTGTTTCTTTCTACCTTTGGGTTTGTAATCATGTCCTTTAGTTGATTTTCTATTTTAAGGGGATGGTATTTTCTAATAAGGGCTCACATCCCATATTTGTTCATTCCATCAAATACAGGGACAAACATGAAGTGACAATTTGGGTCTCAGCTATCAAGCCAGGATTACAAGTTATGACATTAACATAGAGCCAACTTGAGATTCTGTGATAGGACAGTGAGTCTTAAAAGTTGGAGGAAGTGTCACATGAAATCAAGTTTTGTCCATCCCTCCAGAGGGCCCTCTTTGATCCTGAAGTAGAAAGAGAACCTAGAAATTCCTATCAAGATCATCTAAATAGCCTTGGTACTAACTGTATAAAGCTAGAGCATCTCTAGTGTTCTGTTCACAGGCAGAACTCAGCTGCCTTGGGGTTTATAAGTGGCAGATATTCTTTTAGCCACAAATGTGTCTAAGAGTTATAAAACTCTTCTCTACAATGGACTCTTCACCTCAATCAACAAAAAGTGAGGCCTATGCAGCAAGGAAAGTAGTCTACCTGAAGCCCCTAACACAGTTAAGAGGGTTGTGTCTTAATTTCTCATATAAGTTGAGTAAGTCATAAGTCATAGTCACCTGTTAAGCTCAAAATACCTCATGACAGTTAAAGACTCAGAATACAGAAGTTCAAAGCCAAGTACAAAAGTATAAAAAATACATTTGGCCTAAAATAAGTCACTATAAACCAGGAAATGTTCCCCTCCCCGAAGTAAAGTCCAAGACCCATTGGCAATGTGGGCCCTGGATGCACAATCTTCCCCTATTTCCTCCCTCGAAAATTTCTTACCTTTGTTTCTCAATGTTGCTGGTGAATAAACCAAATTTGGAGATCTCTGAGGGCCCCTCCCCAATAAATAACACCCTTAATCTAGGGAGGCCTGGCGTGCTGTGATTCATGGGGTCGCAAAGAGTCGGACATGACTTAGCGACTGAGCTGAACTGAACTGAAATCTATATTCAGCTTAAAACAAGTTGAAAAGTACAATGAAACAGAAAAGTAGGCGGCCAAATATCACCTGTTACTGATAGAGGGCAGGCTGCAGGATACAGTTTGTTGGGGGCTGAGGATGTCCAGTGCTAGACATAGATAGGTCCTCCTGTATGTATTCAGGAAGCCTGACTAATTAAGGTTTATAACCAAAAGCACACATGTTCATTCCAAAAACGAAGAAAGTTGGAGCTAGTCAAGCAGGTTCATTTATTCTTCCCAAAGTTAACAATCAAATAAGACACCTGATCTAAGAGCTGGATGGATAAAGGATAGAAAGAGATCTCAAACAACATTAATATATTAATAGATCTTACTTCATAGAAAGGAAATATCAAATTTGGGGAATAATTATTCCCAGGTAACAATGCCTAGAAACAAGGTTAAATTCTTTGCTCACTGGTTTTCACACTGAGAGCAATTTTTCTCAAGATATTTGTGAATTCTGATAGGATAACATTCCCATAGTTTTTAGTACCATATTGCATTACAATTTAATAAATCCCACTCCAAATATCAGTGTTTCACAATATCAATGTTAATTCATTTTCATGAAATTTGGTATCAGAAAGTCAATTTTGGAATTCAGTCTTCTTCAATTCCACAATTTGGGGAATGCATTCATAGTAGATCTGTTATTTAAATGTCTGGAAATTGATTTCCCACAAGATTATAGGCCAGATTATTACCTACCAACTAATTTCCCAAAGACTCAACTTCAGTAGGAATAAGTGCTTGAAGCATATGTATAAATGGCTTAAAAATGACCTTACACAAAAATATTTAATGATTAGATGCATTTTATTATCAACTAAAGAATTCAATCTTTGCAAAGCAGGAGATAGGCAGTGGGGAAAAATTAAGAACAGATTTTCCTTTATGACATGAGGAAGCTGACTTCTTTCGACAATTCAAATGTCATTTTCACCTAACCTTTGTGTAAAGACAGCAGATACCTGTGTTAAGCACTCAACTTATTCAAGATATAGCATTATTTATACACATGTTCTTTAACAATCATTTATTTTCAATGTATAGGTCTTGAGCAGTTTATTAATTTATTACTAAGTATTTTAGGATTTTTGATGTATTGTAAATGGAATTATTTAAACTTTATATTCCAGTAATTTACTTCAATTACATAAGAATACAATTAGTTTTTGTATATTGACTTTATATCTTGTAAGCTTGCTAAATTCACTTATTTGTTAAAGGAACTGTTTAGGTTTTTTAGGTAAACAATAATTTCATCTGCTAAAAAAACCGATTTTCCTCCATCCTTCTGTTTCCTTCAGTTCAATCCAGTTCAGTCGCTGAGTCGTGTCCGACTCTTTGTGACCCCGTGAATCACAGCACGCCAGGCCTCCCTGTCCTTCACCAACTCCCGGAGTTCACTCAAACTCATGTCCATCGAGTCAGTGATGCCATCCAGCCATCTCATTCTCGGTCGTCCCCTTCTCATCCTGCCCCAACCCCTCCCAGCATCAGTCTTTTCCAATGAGTCAACTCGTCGCATGAGGTGGCCAAAGTATTGCATTCAGCTTTAGCATCAGTCCTTCCAATGAACACCCAGGACTGATCTCCTTTAGAATGGACTGGTTGGATCTCCTTGCAGTCCAAGGGACTCTCAAGAGTCTTCTCCAACACCACAGTTCAAAATCATCCATTCTTCGGCGATCAGCTTTCTTCACAGTCCAACTCTCACATCCATACATGACCACTGGAAAAACCATAGCCTTGACTGGACGGACCTTTGTTGGCAAAGTAATGTGTCTGCTTTTTGCCTGTTATATATTTTTCTTGCCTTATTAAACTGACTAGTTAATTATATACAGGCTAAAAGGCTTGGAAGAAAAATGTAATTACTTTGAAATGCAGCAAAAATATAAGACAACTAAAGAATGGATGGATGGATAGATATGTGATAAAGCAAATGCAGTTACATGTCCACTGTAAAATACTGGTATGAATTTTGTCATTTTTCAGTTTTCTGTTATGTTGGAAACTTTAATAAGATGATATTAAGGAAAATAAAAACCAAAGCAAGAATCCAACTTTGAGAGAGGGTCTTAGGACAAGAGAGACAAGGATAGAAGACATTGTAGGTTTCTACAGACAGGTGAAAATCAATAAAATCCAAGGCACGGGACTACAAACAGATGAACAGCTTCTCTACTGTATCAAGAGAAAATATGAATACACAGAATAAACAGGATACATACAAATAAACATATAGTAATACAGGATGCATACACATTGTTTTGGTAGTTGGCTGATAAGGAGATAAGTTTATCTGCTCTAAATGAAGTTTTGGCAAAGGCATTACAGAGACTTGATCAGAGAAATGGTGAGTTTGCAGGGCAGTATTAAGGGCCTATTTCTTGGTTGGTGGCTGTGAATGTATTAGAGCAGAGTCTGTGCTCACCTACCTAGATCCAGTTTCTTCATCTACAAAACAGGATAATAGAGGACAACTTCAAGATTAAGAGACCTAAATAACAGAATGCCTGTAAAGAATCTAACACAGTGCCTCATATAAAGGTCCTTAATGTTATTCTGGAAAGACTATGAAGCTCTTTCTATGCCTGCTGCTGTAAATTATCTTGCACAGCTGCATTTTAGGAAGTTGCTAAAGTTTCTTACGCTATCTAACAGAGAAAGTAACTTCAGTAGAAAATCAGCATCAAAAGAGCTGAAACAGGCACAGAAAGTACCAAGCCCCAAATGTACCCTACAGTGTTCGTAACCAGCATTAGGCTGCAATTTAAACATGAGTTAAGGTTTTTTAAGGATCACTTTTCCTTTACTGAGAGGAAAGCAAAAAGTCTGCACACTACAATCACCTGATAAAGAACACCTCATGATAACGTTTCAAATTTACACAAATTTCCATAGGAACTGTAAACAGGGAAGAAACCTAAGAGCAAAGAGCTAGTAAAATTTAGTCCATCAATTTAAAAAACATATGACTTTTCTGAGAACTAGGCACAAGGAAAATTGCTGCCAAGGGTTGATATTCTAATTTTTAAGAAATGTGTTTCATGATTTGGAGTGCTATAATTTGGAAATAACATTTACATTCCTATTACTCAGATCTGCTATCAGTTCAGTTCAGTTGCTCAGTCGTGTCCGACTCCTTGCAACCCTATGAATCACAGCGTGCCAGGCCTCCCTGTCCATCACCAACTCCCGGAGTTCACTCAAACTCATCTCCATCGAGTCGGTGATGCCATCCAGCCATCTCATTCTCTGTCGTCCCCTTCTCCTCCTGCCCCCAATCCCTCCCAGCATCAGAGTCTTTTCCAGTGAATCAACTCTTCGCATGAGGTGGCCAAAGTATTGGAGCTTCAGCTTCAACATAAGTCCTTCCAATGAACACCCAGGACTGCTATAATTCAAAGTAAAAAACAGTACTTAAGGAAAAAACATAGCAAGAAGTTTGTGTGCCTATTGCACAACATCTTTTATATACAAAAATTTGTATTATAAAGACATAGAACTAAAGGGGAGTGACATCAGCATCATGGCAGCTTAAGATGTACCTCATTTTTGTCTGCCTGCCAACAACAAAATTTGGCATCCACCCACAGGCAGAAATGCCTTTGAGAGCCATGGAATCCAGTGCCGTAAACCAAAGGACCTGAGAGGAATCATGCTCATTTACTGTGTTTCCGTGTCTGGGCTACTGTAAACAGTGTTGCTATCAACATCTGCTAAACTTCTAATTCTGTCCATTTTAAAGAACTACAGAAGATAAGTGATTTACACCCAGGAATCAACGCCTTCACATAACTGTGGTAACGAAGAGTTGAGGGAAAAAAGAATTCAGAGGCTGGGGTGGCTGAATACACACGGCAGAAATGTGGAAAGGGGAGAGTTACACAGAAAAGTTCAACAGAAATCTGCATAATGGATGCCTTGCATCTTTGGCTAATTATTATACTGCAAACACACTGAGTGTAAGTTCACATTGAGCATTTCTCCAGAGAGAAAAAACAAGCAAACAACAAAATGCAACTGGAGAAAGACCTGCCGGAAACTAAGCTAAATACTTACCAGAGCTCACATGGGGCTGGAAGACAATGAGTTCTGGTGACTCAGGATACAGACTTCAATCATCTCTGGAGCATTCAATCTCTGGGACATACTTTTTACTTCCCTTCCCCACCCCCTCCACGCAAATTAAAACAGTCTTAGCTCTCCCAAACCTCACTTTCCCAGTTCTTCTGTTATAATATCAATATCCCTCCTAGTATGAAGCCACCAGGACTAAGACTTCCAGTTGAGCCCTGATTAGTATCACTTGCTCCCATAAAAAAAGGAAGCATCATTCCTCTTAACCTAAACAGTTTTCCAGGTTTTGGTTTTTCAGTGAGTGTGTAGCTGTGTCTTTGCCAATTAAACACTTCCTGATTGCTTAGCACCAACTGCTACAAAAGCAGGTCTTCCAATATTCTTATATAGAGCTTGTTATAGACTTTTGTCAAGCAAACCCTTTGTTCCATGAACCAAATTTCTGAATAAAAAAATGTTCCAAAGGACAGGACCAACAATATAAGAGCATACTTGTTCAAAGAATAATTTCAACAGTAATATACCTTTGCTATATGATGGATATACTTCAGGATTCTCAAGCATTAATGAAAAGATCTTTATTTCTTAATAGTCAACCTTATACCAAATCTGAATCACTGAATTAAAAGCTGGATTTCTACTTTTAACAGATATGATCCATGCAATTTTCTCCGTACCTGTGCTATTATAATTCAAAATTAATTCCTATATATGCTACAAAAATATAATCCTCGGTTGAGGGGAAATATGATTAAAGATAATAACTTGCCAAGCAAAAATGTATGTACATGTAGCCAAAAATGGTCATCTGGAGGTAAGAAAACAAACCCAGATTTTTTAGGTTAATTTCCTTCAGCAGGGGAGAGAGTGGATGGAAATGGAGGATCAATACTGCATACTTAGAAAACATACTTTTAAAGTAAATTAAAATCATGTTCCTAGACTCCAGTTTCCAGTTGTATCCTTTCAATACACTTCAATAGTACAGGAGCAGTTATTTAACTCAAAGAATAATGATTAATAATTCAGAGGAATTACTACCTTCCCCCCTCCAAAAAAAAAAAACACCACAAATAACACATAATTAAGTAATGTTAGTTTATTTTACCTAAAGCTCTTCCAATATAAATTGAACATAAATGATACTGAGAAATATTAGGAATAATTACTGAGAGATGTCAGAACATCATGCCTTCCAATCCATCCTCCATGAACTTCTTATAAAGTGCCATAAATTTGGCCACAAATGCTTCCAAGTGATAAATGGCTTTGCTACCCAGTTGCAGACGATGTTCATAGTAAGCTGCCATCTGGGCCACTTCTCCTTTCAGTTGTCCATCACAATTATGTAAAAGTTCTGAGAGAAGGCCCTAAAGAAAGATAAATAGCAATTTTAAAAAGTAATAATTAAAAAAGTATTAGCTAACACGCTTTACTTTTCTCATTCAAAAAGGAAGTGAAACTTAAATATTGATATGTTTTTATTTTTGATGGACCAGCAGACTTCATCTGAAAGAACATACTATTCTATAGAGTAAAAATGTGGTGGTTATCTATCATATTTCAACCTCAAATACTTAAATGTACAAGGGTGCAAAGATTTAAGTACAAAGATGCTTACTGTAGCATTAATAATATAATAATATACAATAATCTGTAGACAACCTGAAGTCTAACACTTCAGGTTTTAACACAGGGGTCATACTCAAAAAACTGGTATAGTCATACAATGAAATCCCAGTCATGTACCAAAAAGAATGAGGTAAATCTGTACTGTCATGAAACAGCATCCATACTACACTGCTGACTTTAAAAAGCAAAATAGTGTAAGACACTAAAGCTTTGTGAAACATACATATATGGACTCAATTCAATGTGACTTAAAAAGAATAAAAAGAGATTTTATGAAAACAGAAGGGGGAACCTTCACTTTTCACTTCATATATTTAGTATCATTTGAATTTTTTCATGTAATTTTAATAAATACAAAGAAACAAAAAGTCCTGTATTGCCTAAGATATAACAGTCAATCTACAATATCTTTCTAGCTAGAGAGTTGATTAGGTTTAGACCAGACCTAAAGTTGTCCCTCACAAATCACTTCTTTAACCTCAATTTTCAAGTGCACTGAGGCTTGCTGTCTAAAATATTAATACTATTACCCGACTACTTGCATGGATCCATCTTTCAATCCTTCAAGTTTCAGATTAAACATACCTTCCACAGAAGCCATCACTGACCTTTCCATAACTCAGCCCTCCATTTTTATCATTTCACCTGGTCACTGCCTTTGTAGTACTTAAGACCATTCTGAAATCCTCTTGCTTCTTGTTTCCCGTTCCATCTCACCAAAATGTAACTTCTCTGAAGGAGGCCCACAGTTGTCTCCTTCAACACACCCCTAATGGTGACTGGCACACCTTATAAGCTCCATACAATCTGGACTTTGAGTATCTGCTGAACTAATGATTGAACAGAAATAACTGACAATATATCTTTGTGCAGCAAAAGCCATGATACCACATAATCAAAGTCCAAATTGTATGGTTATAGACTATAAGATTTGAATACCTTCATTATTATTTCAGGAGGAATACAATGAGTTAGAAGCTCATACAGTCTTCCACGAACTTCAAGGAGCCTAAACAAAACAAAACAATACTTTGTGATGAAAACAGGAGATCATTTTTCCAAGTACCTACTGTGCCATCTTACTTTAAGAATTAAACATCCCAATACAAACATTTTCTTCAACGGCTAATCATATTTAAGATACACATATGGGAGCTTTTTCTAACTTTAGTTCATTTTTCTAAAATAAAATTATAGAACTGTCTTAAAGTCAGACATTTATATTCATTTACATATATATACACACACCCACACAGTATTTATATATATATACACTGAAAATACAGAAGACTTCACGCATAGTAAGGGCTGAGCTTATTCATACCATGAATTTTAATATACTTTAATGATACATCAAGTAATATTTTTCTTTCCTTCTCCAGATAGATGATACATAGTAAATGAGAAAATGGTTATGAAAAGATTAAATAATTATGAAAAGATTAAACAATGTCAATTACAGAAGAAAAGAAAATATAACCATGAATATATAACATAATGTTATCACCTTAAATGCAAAGTAAAAAAAAAAAGCTATGGCAGAGAAACAAAGCTGTTTTGTCATAGAAGGGGCAGTACAAGACGGTACAGGTGGGCACAAACTAGGCTGGCTAAGTGAATATGGCCATTTGTTGGAAGGCTCTGTAAGCTCATAATTCTAGGCCCTTCTCATAACATTTTCAGGAAGAAAAAGGGTTAATGAGGGAAATATACATGTAACAAAACAACAAGAAGGAAAGTGACAAATTTTAAGTATATTTACAAAAATAACTTAATCTTTCTAAATATACTTACCTACCCCTGAAGAAAATTGTTCTGAATCTTTACCAAAATAAGATCGCATTATGGTCTATATTTCAGATCAATCAGGGAAGTGATTTTTAAAAGATTTCTTCAAAGCAGAAGTTAAGACCCCCTTCCTGAAATTCCAGGAATATGAAGTTGTGCCACAATAAAACTAAAGAAGTGAAAAAAAAGACTAGCATTTTTTTTGAGAAACTGCTATGCACAAGACATTCTAACAATAATTTAACTCAGTCACCACACCAGCTATGGTGAGGTATCATCTCCATTTTTTTTTTTTTTTTTAAGAAAAACTAAGGCCCGGATGGTTTAAATAACCTGACAAAGTTGACCATAGCAGAGCCATGATTTGAGCACAAATCTGTCTTAGCCCATACCCTTCCAGTGTCTGCCAAAGCATCTATTTAATCTCTTATCTGTATGAGGTTCACTGCAGTACACTATTTCTCACAAACACAAGTCTCTTTCACTGAAGAGAACATGAAGTTCAGAGAGGTTAAGCTTCCAGCAAAACTTATATAGTTTCAGCAGCATTACCTCAAGTCTGATTCCAAAGGCCTTAATGTCTCTTGGAAATGACAGTATATACCCCAAATAAAATCTGAGTCTAATGTATTAATGACAGATGCTATGAAATTATTTTAATAATGATGCATATAGCTTATTTCTGAAAAGTTAATTCACAATACATTTACCTATAAAACTGTACTATAACAATACTGTGTGCATCTCACATATGTTCTCATGCTTCTCTTAGTCTGAGTTCATTTCTAATGATTTCGTTCTAAAAATTTAATATATTCTACATTATTAAGCCTGTGTCATTATCTCTTGGAGGTTACAAGTGATAATGAGTACAAATTATTCTATCAGAGAAACATGGTATTCTAGAACTGACTCTGCCTCTTACTAACCAAATGTCACTGAAAAAAGCAACAATCTCCCAAAGAATCAGTTTTCTATCTGTAAGATGGTAATAATGCATTCCTCAGAGGACTGTTCGGAGAAGGCAATGGCAAGCCACTCCAGTACTCTTGCCTAGAAAATCCCATGGATGGAGGAGCCTGGTAGGCTGCAGTCCGTGGGGTCGCTAAGGGTCGGACACGACTGAGCGACTTCACTTTCATTTTTCACTTTCACACATTGGAGAAGGAAATGGCAACCCACTCCAGTGTTCTTGCCTGGAGAATCCCAGGGACGGGGGAGCCAGGTGGGCTTCCGTCTATGGGGTCACACAGAGTTGGACACGACTGAAGTGACTTAGCAGCAGCAGCAGAGGACTGTTATTTGAATTAAATGAAATAGTGTAAATGTCAGCATAATAATTGCTCATCAGATATAAGCTGCTATTCACGTGATAAAGGTGGAGCAGAGAACCTGCCTGCAAGGCAGGAGATGCAAAAGATGCAGGTTCGGATCCCTGGGTCAGGAAGATCCCTGGAGAAGGAAATGGCAACTCACTCCAGTATTCTTGCCTAGAAAATTCCACGGACAGAGAAGCTTGCGGGGCTATAGTCTACGGGGTCAAAAAGAGTTGGACACTACTGCACACATATCACAGACACATATCACATTAGAAAATAAGAAATTTTCTAAGATGTATTAAAAAAAGAATCAAGACTGTAAATATTACAGCGAGACTACAAGGTCAAAAATCAGGAGTCATTGGTACTGTGCGGACCAATGCTCAAACTGACACTGGCCATCCTAGTATTTCTGGACAGCTTCAAGGCTTTTGGAAATTAAGAGGAATATTTTGTTTTAAACACACAATGGCATCAAATCTCAAATCTGTTAATCTAAATAGGGAACAGCAGCACTTCTTCCTGGACAAATTCATTTATGAGCTGTCAAAATTTGTTTGGAAACTGGAGGAACGGGCAGCAGCAGAATCAAGAAAAGTAATAATCAACTGAAGTCTTAAAAATACACTTAATAATATCAAATATTGCAACATCTTCACCTAAATCTCTAAGTGGGAAAGTTCAACTATTATCATCAATTTTTCTTCTTTAAAATCAGAACAAAAACAAGAAAAGTTATCTTTGGTGCGGAAGTATTTTACGAAAGTGAAAAGCTCCTAAGACATGCTTCATTTGAATTTTATTTCCTTAAAACTTGAGATTTCTTCACTACCTGACAATATTTATAAAATAGAATGTATACTTTTTCCTAAAGTCAAGGTTTCTTTTCTCAAGAATCTACTTAAAACATCTGGCACTTTTCAAAAACTATTTCTTCAACTAAAATAAATGAAGAGGAATTCAATGCAAACTTTGATAAAATATCAAGTACTGATTTTCTATGACTATTCACCTCCTCTATTATGGTTGTCCAACAGTACATACTGCAATTTCCTTTGAAGAATTTCTTATAAAAATAACAATTCTCAGATATACCACCCAAGAGGAGAAACACAGTATATTCCTTCTCCCAATTATGTTCACGTAAACCAGGGAAGCTTACATTTCAGCAGTTGCACTCAATCTAGTCTGTTTCCTAAAATAATCAATAATCCTCTCTAAAGTCCAAAGATGGGTTTCTTATTTCAGACAGGCAAAAAAAGTAGGAGACTGTGTCTCAGCGAGCTTACGGGACCTTCTCAGTGAGCTTACAGGACCTTCACCAGACTTTCCAAAAGTACCAAGCCTTAAGTCTGTCATTCTCGATTTGGAGAAGAACCAACTGCCCTCCTCCTCAATCAAAGTCATAATAAATCCAACAGGCTGTGGTTGAAGTACTTTCAGTATGGTCTACTACTGAATAAGAGACCCAAGAAGTAAACAGAAACATCTGTGCAGCAAATATGCACAAAACACTTCCTACATACTGACGGCACATACACAATATTATTCTTAATGGAGCCTATCATCACACATGAGCATGGGGTCTTCTAGTTCTCAAACCACTATCACACAATCTCTCTTCATTATACAAATGAAAAAGCTGAAGCTCTAAGTTTATAAAGTTACCTGCTTAAGGACACTTAGCTAAAAATTAGTAGAACTAGAAGTCTACCCACAGTCTAGTGTCTTTCTATAACACATCAATTACAAAGTTATACAGTGTAATCTTCAGTATTAGAAAGCTAGACGCATCATGCTATGCATTAAATCATCCAAGATTCTGAGGGGAAAAAAAACATTAAACTTCCAAAATTTGTTTCAATTTATGCGTAAATTCCATACTTACATGCCAGTAGCTTCTTAAAAGCCATGATATCATACACCAACTATTCTGTACCATTAGATGTCTAAAACCCTACTTTTTCTTAAAGTATAGTATTTTAACATTTAAATTTAATTATAATGCTAAATCGCATGGTATCAGTATAAAACAGCTAATCTAGAACCTAGAATACCTGTACTATCTCAGTGATCAAACTTTTATGATGATCTCTTATAGTGGTTACCTCTGTGGAGTCTGTTGACTGACAATAGCATTGGCAGTCTCCCTCAGATACACCTCCCAATCTGTTTCAGGGATTTCTTGATCTGCAGTAAAAGGATATCTACATGACAAAAAGAGAACACAATAAATTAAACGAAAGTGGGCTGATATCACAACATGATTCCTGTAGTAACGGACCCCTTTTACTCACTGCTGCACTCTGCAGGCCTCACACATAAGCAGAGCTTTTCTGAGATTTCTGCAGGACTTCTCTGCAAGTCTATGAGCCAGCTGTGGAGGAAGATTTAGACCCTCCTTCTTACACACAGTAGATAACACATGGCAAATCTACAATTAAAATAATTAACAAAAATGAGCAATCTGTCAAACTGCATGCTGAGACAATTTCTGTTAAGAATATTGTTACAGAACCCCAACCTTTCTTTTTTATCCAGAAAACTAAGATCATGGCATCTGGTCCCATCACTTCATGGGAAATAGATAGGGAAACAGTGTCAGACTTTATTTTTTGGGCTCCAAAATCACTGCAGATGCTGATTGCAGCCATAAAATTAAAAGACACTTACTCCTTGGAAGGAAAGATATGACCAAACTAGACACCATATTAAAAAGCAGAGACATTACTTTGCCAACAGAGGTCCGTCTAGTCAAGGCTATGGTTTTTCCAGTGGTCATGTATGGATGTGAGAGTTGGACTGTGAAGAAAGCTGATCACTAAAGAATTGATGCTTTTGAACTGTGGTGTTGGAGAAGACTCTTGAGAGTCCCTCAGACTGCAAGGAGATCCAACCAGTCTATTCTAAAGGAGATCAGTCCTGGGTGTTCACTGGAAGGACTGATGCTAAAGCTGAAACTCCAGTACTTTGGCCACCTCATGAGAAGAGCTGACTCACTGGAAAAAACTCTGATGCTGGGAGGGATTGGGGGCAGGAGGAGAAGGGGACGACAGAGAATGAGATGGCTGGATGGCATCACCAACTCGATGGAGGTGAGTTTGAGTGAACTCCAGGAGTTGGCGATGGACAGGGAGGCCTGGCGTGCTGTGATTCATGGGGTCACAAAGAGTCGGACACAACTGAGCAACTGAACTGAATCCTACCCTAATCCACTTTCCTTCAGCAGGAAGCCAGGGGTCTAACCTAGCTATCAGGTAGAGTCAGCAACTAGATGGGCACCTGGAGAAAGATCTGGTCCCAGTTACATGCCTGCCAGTCTCCTCGAGGCAGCAGGGAGTTGGAGACAAAGGGCCTCAGGTTGGTGGCAAAGACACTGCTCACAAGGCTGCCAAGTTGAGCTGCACAAGCCTAACTGGACACAACTCAGGCACTAAGATGTGAACTGTACTCATGGGAGAGACGTAACCTGGTGGTCCTGCTGCTTTATAAACATTTTATAAACTCTAAAACTCTCAAAATCTTTACAAGTGAAACTCAGAATACAATGTCACTTATTATCCCTACTTTGCATAAAATCACCCCAAACCTATTAACAGCAGAAACTTGCTTATTGTGAGAAACTGGCATTTTTACTGATAGCTATTAAGAATGATATGACTGAAGTGACTCAGCAGCAGCAGCAGCATTAAGAATGATAAAGGAAAAAAAATAAAGGAAAAAATATACACGTTATATTGCTTCAGACTAACTTTGGTCTCTGAACTAGAAATTCCCAAATCATCTTCTTGCAAAATCTATTTCCTGAATATTCAAGTCTTCTCTATAAGCCAATTAAGTCAGGTTGAGGTAGAACCCACTAAATAACTAGCTTTCCCTTAGTTTTGTAAAATCCACAATTACTACCTATTTAAAGTAAAAGATGATTTTAAGAAAAGAACATTTTCTATATACTGGTATCTGGTATTTACTACTATACAGGTAATGGTTTGAGTTAGCACCTAGGCCATAGCTATTTCTGAATTGCTGACACAGTTCACTATGTTTTCACAAGAACAAACACAATAGGATGTACACACAGTATGCATGTAATCTGAATTGAATTCTTCTGAAAAATTTAACTTGACTTACATCCTCAATGCTGGGAGCAGGCACACGAACTGCAAGGCACCTACTACGAATAGGTGGTATCACTTTAGATGTAGAATTGCAACACAAGATCAATCTGCAGGTGGACATATACTTTTCCATGGTTCTGCGCAAGGCATGTTGAGCATCTTTAGTGAGTTTGTCAACTTCGGTCAGTAACACAACTGAGTCAAGGAGAAACAAAACAAACTTTTGACTATTTATCTTTCTCATTATTCAGAGTGAAATCCTAAATAGTAAGCCTAATATACTACTTTTCCCTTGGAGAAGACATACAAAAGTTACAGGTATGGTGGGAATAATTTTATTTTTAAAAATTCTAAGATAAAACACCAGGATAATGAAGTTAAAGAGGTTATTTTGTTGCAGAATCTACTGTAGTTTTTTTATACTTACATGCAGTAAAAATCAGCAAGACAAGGATATAGTGTCCTGCATTTACCCAAAATATTTCACTCAGGGGTGTACTTCTGTAGAAAATCTTAGCATTATAAGGAATATACTTTGGAAAACACTGTCACAAGAGATGTAGCAAATAAGGGATAAAGATATCTAGTTACTTGTGTAATAAGATTCTACCTGGTCATAATCAAGGATCGGCCTTAAAGTGTTTAAGAAATTCAGTATACAGGGACTGAATCCAGCTGTTGCATTACACAAAATTACTTCAAGAAGATGACAGTGGTAGCAGTGCAGCATTTGAATCTCTCCCATGAAAGAATAGACTACAAGATCTAACACAACATTTACACTGAAACTAGGTGACAAGCTGTCCCCAAGAACCCTAAATATAAGTAAGTGAGAACAAGAAACTACGTGTGGGAGGAAGTGGCTAGGATCCACCAGCTTTTTGATATCTTCAGAACAGGAGAACCTTAAATCACCCACAAAAGCACACTGAATATATGGGCCAATCTAAGAACAGCATCCATAGGGTTCAATTCATGGACAAGAGCTAAGGGAAGCTGATGCAATAAGATCCGACAGAGCAGTGGACTGAAAATAACAAAATGAGGCTCTCTTCCAAGACAATACTTCCCAATGACAAATTCTGGAAATCGAACCCAAACTGAATAAAATAGAAAAAATAAAAACAAGGAAATCAATCGCAATATCTGACAAGGATAGCACTAAAAAAATAATGCAAAACTGAATCACTGCTAGGCAGAAAACAGCAAAATATTTTAAAAACTGTAGTGAGGATTACTCCAGAAATACAAAGCAGTTTCATTAGACGATACAGTAATAATGAGAACTAATAAGAAAAATTATAAGACCACAGAAGAGTATTTGAAAAAAAAAATTTCTATTTTGAAATGTAGAGATTAAGGAGAAAAGATAAAAAATAGGCTGGAAAACGTAAGATGATTCACAAAACAGTAAAATGAGCAACGAACAAAAGATAAAATTATCACATTCACTAAAGAAAAATTACAGCTTATTTTCTCCACTAAAACTGACAAGGATTAAAAATAATAAATGTCAGAGAGAAATGGGCATCCCTAAATACTGCTGGCAGTAGCACAAATATATACATTTTTTCAAATGAAGAATTTGGCAAAATATGTCAAAAGCATTAAATACTGGCATATCTATCAGAAAACTTGTTGTAAAAATATATGATGTTATGCACATAATACTGGAAATGTTAACAGTAACCGTCTCTGGATGGTGGGATTACAGCTGATTTGAATTTTCTTTTGTTTAGCTACATATTTAATAATGAACATATAACTTTGGTTCAAAGAATCATTATTTTCAAATCATGCAATTCCCTATTTTAAATTGCTTTTCCATTACTCATCTAAATATTTTACTAATTCTATTTTACTAATTCCAAAATAACAAATAGGTGCCACAAACAGTTCTCTTTTTGACACAATTCAACTCCATTAGACTATAAACTGCTAGAAGCACAGAGATTATGTTTCTCTTCTTCACTTTACATATTAAAAAAAAAAAATTGGCATAGTACTTGGCACAGAACAGGTTAATAAATATTTGCTAAATGGTTGGAATTTACATTCCTCATTACATTTTCCTCTTATACCCATTGCTTATAATTTAAGTGTCTGCCTCATCGAAAAAGAAAAAAAATTATCACATACCTTTAAAATCTTTTTGAGAACTTGTTTCAAGTTGCTGTGATTGTGCCACTGTTTTCAACATCTCCTGAATTACTACCCGATCACTATTTCCAGCATCACTATACAAAATAAAAATAGTGATAAATATATACATGTAAATATTTAATAAGTACTAACCCTTATTCGTAAGCTAAGAAAAATCATGAAGATCTTCAGTGATTTAAAATTTTAAGCAAATTGAGTGACACTACATTCACAAAACTTTAAAAGCAAGTGTTTTAGGATCACTAATGACTGTGTATATCACAATAAACTGTGGAAAATTCTGAAAAAGATGGGAATACTAGACCACCTGACCTGTCTCTTGAGAAACCTGTATACAGGTCAGGAAGCAACAGTTAGAATTGGACATGGAACAACAGACTGTTTTCAAATAAGAAAAGGAGTAATGTCAAGGCTGTATATTGTAACCCTGATTATTTAACTTATATGCAGAGTACATCATGAGAAACGCTGGGCTGGAGGAAGCAGCAGCTGGAATCAAGATTGCTGGGAGAAATATCAATAACCTCAGATATGCAGATGACACCACCCTTATGGCAGAAAGTGAGGAAGAACTAAAGAGCCTCTTGATGAAAGTAAAAGAGGAGAGTGAAAAAGTTGGCTTAAAGCTCAACATTCAGAAAACTAAGATCATGGCACCCAGTCCCATCACTTCATGGCAAATAGATGGAAACACAGTGGAAACAGTGGCTGACTTTTTCTGGGCTCAAAAATCACTGCAGAAAAAAAATCACTGCAGATGGTGACTGCAGCAGCCATGAAATTAAGACGCTTACTCCTTGGAAGGAAAGTTATGACCAAACTAGACAGCATATTAAAAAGCAGAGACATTACTTTGACAACAAAGGTCCGTCTAGTCAAGGCTATGGTTTTCCAGTGGTCATGTATGGATGTGAGAGTTGGACTATAAAGAAAGCTGAGCTCTGAAGAATTGATACTTTTGAATTGTGGTGATGGAGAAGACTCTTGAGAGTCCCTTGGACTGCAAGGAGATCCCACCAGTCCATCCTAAAGGAAATCAGTCCTGGGTGTTCACTGGAGGGACTGATGTTGAAGCTGAAACTCCAATATTTCGGCCACCTGATGCAGACAGCTGACTCATTTGAAAAGACCCAGAGGCTGAGAAAGATTGAGGGCAGGAGAAGGGGACGACAGAGGATGAGATGGCTGGATGGCGTCACCGACACAATGGACATGGGTTTGAGTGAACTCCGGGAGTTGGTGATGGACAGGGAGGCCTGGCGTGCTGTGGCTCATGGGGTCACAAAGAGTCGGACATGACTGAGCAACTGAACTGAACTGAAACATACTCCTATATTCAACTACAATTTGATTAACATAACTGAAAACACCAAACGTGGTCTTAAGTTTCAGTTCAGTCGGTCATAACTTTCCTTCCAAGGAGCAAACCACTTAAAAAGAGCCATAGCTATTAACAGTATCAAATACTTTGACACTTCTGTATCCACTATAGTTAACACCTAGTCACAGCTAGTTTCTTAGTTATCTACAACTACTCACAATATAAAAATAACTTGTTAAAATAAATTTGATCTGTATTCTTCTTCTCCATCCCCAAACAGCAAAGGTGTGAGAGAGAACAAGCCTAGACAAGTTGTTCCCAGTATCAGCAGAGTTGATTCAAGGTCTTAGAAAGGGGATGGGATAAGCAAATGGAGTTCAGGATAAAAAAGAGAACTCTGTCAGCTGTTGACTTATAGGCATTACCAGTCATTTATACCAAAATCACTGCTTTAGCACTTAAGCCCTGTACCTCACAAACCAAAATAAGTTTAAGTTGATTGTCAATTCCAAACACCTGAAAAACAAACAGCTTAATCTCCAATTGACTATTCATGCTACAGAAGAACTCTTAATGAGAAAAAGAGGGCAAAGAAATCAGCTTTAGTTTATTTTCCCAAACAGTCATCAAGTCCTTCTCAATATTATTAGATCAATATACCCTCTAATGAAAAAACTGAAAGAAAATGGAAAGAATGAACTAGTAACCCAAATTCACTATATAAAATATTTTACAAACTTTCTAGACATACTATGCTTACCAGTTCTGAATAAGTCAATATAACAAGAACTTACTGACTATTCAAGGTACTCTGTGTAACACACAGAGCTTTATAGAGCAAGAATATTAAAAATTTTTGACTTGGGGGACAGTTCTCAGAGAGAAGGGAAAATGGAAAGGTTCTAGGCTCCCTGTTTGACACAGGGCAGCTTCATTTTCATTTGTTTTATATTTTGTCTCTCCATACATGATTTTATATCAAAAAAGCATTCTACTCTTTAAAAAAAAAAGTCTCAACACCATTATTCTAAAAATGCTTATTTCTATGTAGTAGCCACTTACCTAGGATTAACTTCAAGGTGGTAATTGCTTGCAATAGTGCTAATTTCAATTTTCTTTTTAGATGGAGTCTATGGACAAAGAAAATAGTTGTTTTTTTTAATGCTTATTGGCTATATCTCCTATTATCTGTATTTCATTTTTTTAATTATATAAACAATTTATGCATATTAAAAAAAGAAAACTTTAGATAATCACCACTAATGTTAGCCCCATTCTTAATGTGCAGGTAAACATGTATGTTTTTATATACACTAGGTCATATCACACATCCAGTTTTTAGTGGATCACTTTTTTCCTTTACCTCCAGAAACCTCCAAACCATCCCCAGTTAACAGCAGATGATTATAAACAATCTGCATATGCCCTTTCACAGCCTATTCCACAATAATACACAAAAATAAACACATACTATTAACAACACATTATTGTATAGTGTCTGTGTTTCTCACAAAAATTGTTTTTTAAAGGAGGTAATCATATATATTTCTTTCTGTTTCAAAGTGAAATGCTTACTGTGATGGTCTGATGTTCAATTCTCAATTTTTCCACTCCAACACCATAAAGTTCACGTAGAATACACATAATTCTTGTCTTTTTTCCAGCACCTGATGGTCCATACACTAACAGATGAGGAAAGTCACCACATTGTACCTAGAATAAAAATGATAAGGCATTTTCCCTAGAGAAGCCACTGCTCCTACATGTAGAAACTACTTTTTATGTATGAAATATCTTATGTCTCTATGAAAGTTCGAAAACATGTATGTGTGAATGAAGATAGAGACAGACATATCTTTAACTGTGAAATTGATGATTCCCCTGGAATTAACGTTATATAACTTATATATCTAGCACAGTACATGTACAACACTATATGCCAGAAAGCAAGAAATCCCAAACCTGGCTATCAGATGTGCTAAAAAAACTTTTAATAAACGACTGATTAATTCCAGGACTCCATCCACAAGATTAAGATTCAGTAACTGAGACTGTGAAGACTGCCGTAGTTTGCACTTCTACAAAGAGTCCCTTGGATAAGAAATGAGTGCATCTGGTTTTATTTGGAAGGTAAAGGAAAACTTTGTAGGGGAGAAGGAAAGCAAAGTGGGGAAAGGAAGGCAGCCAACAAGTGTTATCAACTTAAATACCACTCTGGACATCTGGAGCTTGATCCTGCTGGGGATACACCTGAAGCCAGTGTGAAAATACATTACCGTATTAAACCGCCCAAGGAATGGGGAAGCTGGAGTATGATACATTACTTCTCCTCAAACCTTTGCTAGCTTAGGAAAGAAAATGGGGGAGAAGGCGTTAATTCCCTGGCATTTCAAGTCTGCTTAGAGGTTTCAGCAAGAAAAAGCCTCCAGCAAGTGCAGATGCAGGGAGCTGTAAGTTGGTCTGTGTAATCTCGGAAGTTAAGAGCAAGAGAATGGAGTAGGACGCTGACAGTTCTGTATTACAGAACAAGACTATGTGTTTTAAATATGTTCACAGGTGATTCTGATGCTCAGTCAGGCCTGGGGATCAGTGCTGAGGTTATAAAGATGACAAGAACACAGACCTTAACTTCAGATGCATAAAATCTTGTGGAATGTAATTTTATAAATAACCACTTAAAAATAAAGAAGTACCAACAGAAGTGCTGTTAAGTGAACTTTAATACTTTACAAACATATCTATCGCTGGCACTGAAAGAAAAAAGTGTCAAGGAAAGGAACTATTCACCTAATACAGTGCATGGAAAAAGGAGGTGCTCCACAAAGCAATAGAGAGACAATGCTCTGTATTCAGCAATAAATACAGCCTTCATTTTTAAAATTTCGATCTCAGCAAAAATAAGTTATGCTGCAAGTGTTTCAGTTTTATAAAGTTGAAGATTAAAACGTAAACAGGTGAATACTTTTGAAAAGCAAATCTATTAACTCAAGACTAACATACTAAATATATGTCCAAATTATTCCAAAGCCTATACAATAAAAAACGGGACAAAGAAAATAAAATATATCCCACGGTTAAGAAAATCAAAGAGGACAGTCCTCAGGGAGACTTTCTTTTGTTTGCAAGCACAGTCCCCGAACCCACAGTCTGTCTCCGTCCCTGTTTTACTTTTCTCCACAGCACCTGACACCTCCTAAAGCCGGAGGGCGAAGCTCCGCTCTTGAGGGGCGCGAAAACCCTGAGCGGCGCACCTCCCCTCCCCCGGCTCTCTCCGCCCCGTCCCGCCGACTCACTAGGTTGCGCAGCTGGGCCGCCTGCTCCTTGTGATAGTCCAGCTGTCCCAAGGAGCAGGGCCGGTATTTGTCCACCCAGAGGCTCATTCCAGCCCGAGTTCCCAGGGTCAGATACTCAAATGTCCGGCGCGCGCGCCCCGCTCGCAGACCCGCAAACAAGTTTTCCCGCGACCTCCAAATCTCGCGACAACACTACCGACGTGTTCCCGTAGTTAGGGACGGAAAGACTACGGAAGCCTAGTTTGGACAGAATTGGTCGCGATGTCGGACCCGCCTACTTATTAATGTTCATTGTTTCATTTAATAATTTACTCTTTGCTCTCACCCTCATCATAGTACAGGAGTTATTAAGCAAAACTGGAAAATTGGCTCTGATACTCTAGGAGGCAAATCTGGGTACTTCAGAGAGACCACCCTTCTGAACTCATTTCATTCGTTCCTTCATTCACTCGTTCCTTCCACTGAAACCTACCAACTACTTACCTTGTGGAGTTCTATATTTGGCACCGGAATAAATCCGGCTTGGGACTTGTCTCACGTGGCAGAGACCAAAACAAGCTCTATTGAGTAAACCGCTAAAATTAAGAGCTAATCTCCATTACCTTTCCTGAACTCCATTCCTCAAGATTCTTCCTGGATTTAAAGCTAAGGAATCTAAAAAGTCGGAAAAAGCTACAGAAACGTGACCACTAAAACTGCACCTCTTAAATGCACTTCTCTCGATGTATGTAATTTTAATTACGTATTTAACTTACACTTTTACTTTACATATTGTTCAGAATCCTAAACACTGCAACGGGACAGGAATTAATTTCCAATATGTGTAATAACCTTCTGTCAAGGTCACCCTCTCATTCGCTTATGACACAAGAATTTATTGTATTCTCTGAATCATCATATTTACTGAATTATTCATATATGCAGGAAATTACTCAGCACAATTAATAACAACATCAAGTAAAAGACACAGTCTCTATTCTCAAAAAACTTTTGAAACAACCTGGGAGACTTCCACCTCAAGACCTTTCCACTTAGGATTTCATCCCAGTGCACTTCTCTGGGGCAAACCTGTAACTGGTTCTTGCCAGAATCAGGAGTAAGATTCTTCTTCAGGCTGGATCTAATTTTGTTTCTTTAAAGAGGAAGAAATTCCATGGTTACAAGAAGCTGAGAGACCAGTTAAGGGCATAAAAGGATATATGTAACTTTGGCTTTACCCCTGTGCTTATGAGTTTTCTTCTTTTTTCTTGGACAGATTTGGACCTTCTTTTTCAGAAAGCCTACCCAGAAAAATTTGCTGGTATCCCGGCCTCTATTTATTTAATAAAAATGAGAAAGTTCTGACCCTTTTTCTTATAATTCGTTCTCTGATTGTCAATGATCAATTATAATTGGTAAATGTAACTTATAAAAAAGCATCAGTTAAAATTCCATTCCCTCATTTAACACAAGACTAATAGGCAGATCCCTTTCTGCACTTTAGAAATAAAATTAAATACTAAGAGAAAAGTTTGAAGAGATATTATGAATGGGAAATTCATAGTAAATTGTGGCAGAGACAATGCTCTGTATTCACCAAACCTCTTTCCTGTTCCTCCTGGGGACAAGAATGCTTGTCCTCGTCCTTAGTAATTAGTGGAATTATGTGACTGAGTTCTGGCCAATAGAAAGTAGGCTGCAATGATCAATCCTATCTCCATTCCTGTCCAATTTAAACTTCTGGGTTCTCCTGCATACTTTCTCTGTTCTTTGGCCAGTTAGATGCAGAAAATTCAGAGGAGGGTTTTGAGGCCCTAGGGGACAGTTGAGGCCCTTGAGAGTAGGAAACCTAGTTCCTGCATCTTAGGCCAGAGTGATCCACCCTCTTCCCCAAACAAAGTGGGTAATTTATGCAGGAGAAGATCAAATGGATCATCAGTGAAAGATTGAGAAAAGTGAAACAGAGAAGAACGTAAAGCCAGAGCACCCTGTATTATCAAGATCACATCCAGGGGCAACTGGGGCTTAACCCTTCTGGGGACTTTTTGAGGAATGTATAGAGTATATCTTTGAATCATCTATTTAGGAGGGCTGGGGAGAAGTTCTTATACCCTACTGGTTGAGGTTTTCTCCCCTGAGGATGGTAATTCACAACACACAGTTCTGTACTGGGCCTATGTACTAAGTAGCACCCTGCTTGTACCCATGCTGTCAAAGGACAAGAAGCTGACCATTTTTTTCTTATCCATTATCTGTTTCCTCTTCCACTTATGCTCCAAGAACATAGGTATTAATGAGCTTGAGCTATTTTTAAGTGCGCAATTCAGTAGCATTAAGTACATTTATTCCCATTGTTGTACAATCATCACTATTATCTGTCTCCAGAAATTTTTCATCCATCCCAAACTGCAATTCTGCACATATTAAAAGCAACTCCCAGTGCTGGTAACCCCCAGGCTACAGCAACCAGCATTCTACTTTCTGTTCTCTATAAATTTGACTAATCTGGGTACCTTTGTAAGTGGAGCCATATAGTATTTCTCTCTTCATCTTTGGTTTATTTTACGTACTTTAATGCCTTTAAAGTTCATCACTGTTGTAACATGTATCAGAATTTCATTTCTTTCAAGGCTGAATAACATTCCATTGTAGGTATATACCATAATTTGTTTATCTACTTATCCATCAATAGACGCTTGGGTTGTTTTAATCTTTTGGCTTCTGTGAATAATGCTACTATGAACATTAGTGTGCAAATATCTGTTCAAGCTTCTGATTCCAGATTCTCTGGGGCAAATGGCCAGAAGTGGAATTGCTACAGTATATGGCAATTTCATGTTTAATTTGTTGAGTAGCCCCTTCAGTGTTTTTCATGACAGTTGTGTCATTTAATGTTCCCACCAGCAATACACTGAGGTTACAGTACCTCCACATCCTCATCAACCAGTAAGCCTTTTTAATTTTTGCCATTCTGGTGGGTTGATGGAGGAATAAGTAATGGTGTTGAGCATTTTATCATGTGCCTACTGGATATCAGAATATTCTTTTGTAAAATGCTATTCAAAGTTTTGTGGTTTTTTTTTTTTTTACTAGTTTGTCTCTTTCTTAATGACTTGTTTCTTTTCAAACATATGTATTGTAGATATCTTTTTCTATGTGTAACTTGGTTTTGAACTCTCTTAATGGTTTCTTTTGATGAACAGAAGTTCTTAATTTTACTGTAGTTTAGTGCATATTGGAGAAGGAAATGGCAACCCACTCCAGTGTTCTTGCCTGGAGAATCCCAGGGAAGGGGGAGCCTGGGCTTCCGTCTATGGGGTCACACAGAGTCGGAAACGACTGAAGTGACTTAGCAGCAGCAGCAGCAGCAGTGCATATTGGAGGAGGAAATGGCAACCCACTCCAGTATTCTTGCCTGGAGAATCCCATGGACAGAAGAGCCTGGTGGGCTACAGTCCAAAGGGTCACAGAGTCGGACACGACTGAGCGACTAACACTTAGGGCATATTGTTTTGAAAAGATGTTTAGTGCATATTGTTTTAAAAATCTTAACTAAGATTCCATTTGGGATTGCTAGCTACAAGTATTTAAGCCCATATTTGAATACTGTACATTTCATCTCTTTGATCTTAGGAATCATAAAATATAAATAGTCCCACTTGAGCACATTACAAACCTGTCACCCATTTTACTCAATCCTTTATATATGAAGCTGTAATTTTAAAAGCGAAAAAGCACTTTTATCCGCATGATTTAACGGTGATATATATTTAACATATCTTCAATTGCCCTTGCTACCTTCCTGAAAGGTAATATATTAAAACTAAAAATAGTCACTCATAACTGTTAAAAGGAAGGATTTATTTTACACAAAGTGGCATAAAAATACCAACTATAACTTTAAAAACACAAAATGTGATTAAATATCTAGTATTAAAAGAAGTCAGTGCCTTTATTCCTTTGAGGTTCTATGGCTCTTGTCACTGATATTACTTCATCCTAATGTTTTAGAAATGAGTAATCTGTAACCTCTGAGAGAGGGACCTAGAAATCAGGAGATCCCACAGTAGAAGAGGGCAAGAGGGCATTGTACACAACAGTGCAGGAAAGTCCCAGGCAACAGTGGCAGAGCCAGTGTGGCAAAAGAGCTATTTAGACTGGAGCAAGAGGATGGCTATCTCCAGAAGATGAAATTAGCATCTGATGTGCCAACACCTCCTGAGATGAGATTTATACATATGCAAGAGAGTCTGGGAATAAATTAACAAGAGGTACACTAAAAACTAACCAAAGAGAAAACAGGACAGTTACCAAGAACCGGGAACATAAAATGTATATAAAAGGAATATGTAGTATCTGCAAAAAGGAAATGTTATAGCATTTTATCATGTGGCTCAATTGTGCATAACACATATTCAGAATAGTAAGAACACCATATACTTATCTAACCAGAAATTACGATATAAATGCAGTGGGAGGGGAAGTGTGTCTAGGTGTGAGAAGGGGGGGATGTAAAAGAAATATGACTTCACTTTCTATAGTAGGCAATCAGCAGCCAAATTTTCAAAATCAAGAAACCACAATATATATTATTAAGAAATATAGAGTTAACACCAACACACACACACACATGCACACACATACGCATGCACACACATATGCACACACACACACAAAGAGTTGAAAGTGTTTTTTTCTGGGAAGCAGAAATAAGGTGGTTGAGCAGAGATCAGGAACAGGGATCATATTTTGCATAACAAGCACTGTGGAACCTTTAACATTTTCACTATGTAATTTGAAAAGTAAAGTTTAAGTCAATACGGTGATTAAAACAAAGTGAACCCAAAGTATGTACTGGCCTCTAATGCCACACAAAGTGAAGTTATTTCTTTTGCTAACAGTTTTGAATGGGACTTCTAGGGAGACCCACCTAATCAGGTAGGTCAGGAAAGGCTTCTTTGGGAAAGTAACATTTAGGATGAAGCTTGAAAAGTGGAATGAGCCAGAAAGGGAGAAGAGTGTATTTTAGAATAATGGACTAAGACTTGCATGGGCCCTGAATAGGGAAGCTTCCAGGGTCATACTGAAACACTTGTTCGGTCAAAGAGGAGTGAACACAGAGGAGAAAGGCATGAGAAGAGTCCGAACAGGCCAAGAAAGAGACTGCGCTGAGTGCCTGGTTTTAATGAGGATCTTTCTGGCTTATGTCCTGAATCATCTCCAGTTACCTCCTCACAGGTAAGGTAATAGGATTAAGCTGGTTCTTCTCAACTCAAACATCCAAATGGTTCTAAAACCCCGAGCAGTCTACCCAGGGATTTTCGCAGAGATGAAAAGCTCTCTGCTGGGCATCAGGGCATGACTTCACCTCACCCCTGACTTCATCTTAGCTCATAGTTTGATTCTGGGTGAATGGACTCAAGCGCAAAATTAAAGGTTGGGCTACATAATTCCTAAGGGCCCTGCAAGCCCTAACACTCTTTTCACCTTCCACTTTTCTCTGTATTTTTGCCAAAAGGAAGAATTCCCTCTCTTTAAAGAATGCACACTTTTGTGTGAAACTCCTTCTTTTACCATGATCTTCATCAGTTCCTAAACTTCCCAGTTTTTGAGATATTTCTACAAAATGGAACAGCATACCAGCAAATGTTGGTTTTAGCAACTGGAACATGGAGATGATAGTCTAGGATGCCTGCCAGTCTGTTATGACAGCTTAAGATCAGTTTATTGCAACACTGTTTATGGAAAATATAGATTTGTTTTTTTCCTCTCAGAAATTAACTATTATATTTTATTAACTAGATAAAATAATTTAACAGAATTATTATGCTTTTCCTATAATCACAGCAGCTCATTAACTGATATTATTTGATGTGTTCTTCCTGATTTCCATATATCCTCTACATTCCTGTTTATAGGGGTTACAAACCAAAATGCTAGCATGGTATAGACAGGCAAATGCAAGATCTAAGCTTTGGGAGAATAAAACAGGTAGAGAAGACAGGAAGTTTCTTCCCACCAAAAGGGGGTGGCAGCCCCTCAGCTTCACTTTATCACCCACAAGCAGGATCTTGAACCATTAGTGATTGAACTTCAAGTGTTTTGAAAGAAGCTCCGGTCCAGATTTCTTTTTAGTACAGTTCAATTCAGTTCAGTTCAGTCGCTTAGTCGTGTCTGACTCTTCGTGACCCCATGAACCACAGCACACCAGGCCTCCCTGTCCCTCACCAACTTCCGGAGTTCACTCAAACTCATGTCCATCGAATCGGTGATGCCATCCAGCCATCTCATCCTCTGTCGTCCCCTTCTCCTCCTGCCCTCAATCTTTCCCAGCATCAGGGTCTTTTCAAATGAGTCAGCTCTTCACATTAGGTGGCCAAAGTATTGGAGTTTCAGCTTCAACATCCCCCCAATGAACACCCACAACTGATCTCCTTTAGGATGGACTGGTTGGATCTCCTTGCAGTCCAAGGTACTCTCAAGAGTCTTCTCCAACACCACAGTTCAAAAGCATCAATTCTTCTGTGCTCAGCTTTCTTTATAGTCCAACTCACATCCATACATGACCACTGGAAAAACCATAGCCTTGACTAGAAGGACCTTTGTCAGCAAAGTAATGTCTCTGCTTTTTAATATGCTATCTAGGTTGGTCATAACTTTCCTTCCAAGGAGCAAACGTCTTTTAATTTCATGGCTGTAATCACCATCCACAGTGATTTTGTACAATCTCCTAAGAAAAGCAAAGACACTGTCCAGGCAAACAGAACTCATCCACAGGCCAGATTCAGCCTGCCTCCTTGGCTTGAAAACTCTGCTTGTACCTTGTAACATTTTGTTCAAACCTCAGAAAGAGAAGAAATAAATTCAAAACTCAAATCACAGCAGTATCTGATTTATTTCCCCCTGCTTGATCACCAGAGAAAACTCTGGTGAAGGCAGAAACAGAAACATTTGACTAAAAGAAAGGAGGGGCTGTTTGATGGCCATTGATGCCAACAACCTCTGCCTCAGAGTATCAGGAATTCCTGGCAACTGATGACTATTATCTGAAAGACTATAACTCTGGTTCAAAAGGTTAATGGAGTTTTGCTTGTTTGTTTTGCAAAAATGTATAATATAAGAAAACACTTACCTGTATTTTTCATATTTTAAGACAAATCACGTTTTCTATAAATAATAACCTGTCCACAAATGGACAATGTAAGGCAAAGCATATCTATTTAGTTATTTATTTCCACAATAATCTGTTATATGGAAATCAATTTCTCTGTTCGATTTTTGGAATGAAAAGGCTCAGAAATCCCTTCAGTTTCATTTATTCTAAGATTTGGACAATATATGTTACTGCCAATAATTATAAAAGGCTTTTATTATAAACAATGTATTATATAAGTCAAATTGCAAGGATTAGTAATAACTTCTAACAGAACCGTTTTGATTTTCCTTATACTCCGTATACTTTTTTTATGTCTCTGAGATTTCTATTCAAACATTCTGCTATATTCCTCATCCATCCTACTCCCAACTTGGAGGAATTATTGCATTTTATAGGAACTGCTTACCCAGAGAGGTGATTTTGAATTATCATATCTTTTCCTATGGTGCTTTTTAATATTAGTCATTAGAATATAGTTTCAAAATGCAGTTCTGTTCATTCATGGGTTACATGTTTGAAAACATCTCTATTTTAGATATTTCCCTAGGAACCATTAGTATCTCAAATTTACTCATAATTTTGTTACTAATTATTGTAACAAAAACATTAGATATGCAATTTCTATGTTCCTTTTCACTGGTTAAACTAGATACATTCTAAATAAAGTGGGTTTTTAAAAATTCTAAATAAAACAGCAACTATTCAAATAAGAACATGGTTTTTATGGTATACAACTAGCCTGGTTCAGACACCTTTTTAAGTGGGTATATAAAAAGAAAGCTAATTTAACAGGAATTTATATTTACAAGCATCCCTCCCCTCAAAATTGAAAATCATAACCAGTTTAAAAACAACACTGATCTGACACTAATATCATGCATCATTCTGCCAAATTACAAAATTCCAACTGCTTTAAGTAGGATAAGCAATCTAGCATAAAAACAGACCCTCAAATCTATAAAGGTTCAACAAAGACAAGACTTTCCTTTTTCAGTTATGAAAGACCAAAAATGAGTGGTCCTGAACAGCAGGTGGCTCTCTTCCGATCAGTAATACCGGGTCGCAGTTTCCTTCCCTCTTTTGTCTCTGCCATCGTC
The DNA here is from genome assembly GCF_049115385.1 of Moschus berezovskii. Taxonomy (NCBI): domain Eukaryota; kingdom Metazoa; phylum Chordata; class Mammalia; order Artiodactyla; family Moschidae; genus Moschus; species Moschus berezovskii. Next base: position 59,350,192 of record NC_142472.1, on the reverse strand, counting down.
CCCAGCTGGCTTCCACAGCCACTACTCGGGTCTGCACCAAACCCAGGGAGGAACAGGCCATGCAGGACCACACGTGGAAAGTTCCTGTGGGCCAGGGTCAGGAGCGGCATATGGCACACCCCATTGGCTAGACTCAGTGGCTAACCCACACCCGACTCAAACCGAAACTGGGAAAACAGTCCCCCTCTTTCAAGCTCCTGTCTGCAGCCCTTCAGCACTATGTCTGAGAAGTTCTTGTGATAAATTAACCTCTTAACTGTTATTATAGTTGTAGACAGCTTGTGGAACGATTGTCATGTGTCAGTATGTCAGAATGCTGTGCTAGACCCTGGAGTAGAAACCCAAGGAGGAAGGAGTTGCGGTCTTTCTCTTCAAGGACTTTACTCCATGACCTGGGCTTTCATAGAAGACTCTGGCAGAGAACTAAAAAGGAAATGGAAGAGGACCCACACTTGTATTCAGAGAGAGAAGTGTTTGCTTAGACATTTAGCTTAAGGCTTCACTCTATCCTTGCCACTCAAAGGTTGGTACCTGAATTAGCAATGTCTGCAACGCCTAGGAGCTAATTAGAAACACAGATGCTCAGGCCCCACCCATCCTTCTTGTCTTTATTTTAATAAGATCCTTAGGTGACTTTTATACACATTAAAGTTTGAGAAACACTAGCCTGTATCTCCATTAAAAGAGTTTAATGTTAGTTCAGAATTATTACTCTGTCTACACAGAATTCATACTTTTGTGTGCACAGATTGACCACTGCCAGATAAGAAAAGGTCTTTTGTATCGTGCTGAGGAATTTGTATTCACCTCATGTGACTTGTTTCAGAAAAAGAATATAACCCAAGAAATAGTGTGGATGGTGGATTAAATAGAATAAAAGATTATTTGTAATAATAAATAGGATCGGAATAAGTAGATAATGAAGCTGGGAGACCGGTTAGAAACATGCTATGAATGTCTATTCTTGATATGATATGAGCCATTTCTAAGACAGTTCAACAAAGGACAAGTATTTAGAAAATAATTCCGGAATTTGGGAATAGAGAGGAGAGTTGTCAACAATGTTTCTAAATTACTTGTTTAAATGACTAGGTAATAGTAAAGTTATGAGTTTTGAAAGTTCAAGTGCAGTTTAAATAAATAGAACTGCTCTAAATTTTTATAAAGTCGGGCTTCCCTGGTGGCTCAGTGGTAAAGAATCCACCTGCCAGTGCTGAAGATGTGGGTTCAATCCCTGGGTAGCGAAGATCCCCTGGAGAAGGAAATGACAACCCACTCCGGTATTCTTGCCTGGAAAATGGGCAGAGGAGCCTGGCAGGGTACAGTCCATGGGGTCACAAAAGAGCTGGATACAACTTAGCAACAAAACAACAATGAAATTATAAATGTAATATTATATAGCCCAAGCCCTTAGTGAATGTAGTAAACACACTGAAGAATGCAGACCATCTTCACCCCTCCTCTACTTTTACTTATGTTATTAGCGATTTGAAATACATTTTTCATTGGACAAACTAAAATCAAAATATTATAGAACCACTGAATAAAGAATAGCTCTGCCAAGCAATCATTTCAAGGAAAACCTGCTTTTACTTCCTAGGGGTGTTGTTACTAAATGATTTTTGTCCCCTAAGAATGTTAAGTGTTACTAAGTGGAAAAGTAGAGCTTTCAATTGGCCCCCAGGTGGTTAAGATTCTTTTTCCTGAGTCTTGAAATCATTACTGTTGTTCCCCAAAGTAAATTCTAGAATGCAGCAGAGCCTACAGAAGCTTTCGTTAAGGACTGTTTAAAGGCTGCTTCCCAGAGATACAGATTACAGTGCCCCACGGTGGTCTTCAAAGTAACAAGATGCCTTGTTCTGCAAACCTTAAGACATAAAAAAAGACAGTTTACTTAAGTCATAACAGACACACCTTGGAGATCTTGCAGGCTGAGTTCCACTGAAATAAAGCCAATATAGCAATAAAGCGAGTCATTGAATTTGGGGGTTTCTCAGACAGTAAAGAATCTGCCTGCAATGCAGGAGACCTGGGTTCAATCCCTGGGTTGGGAAGATCCCTTGGAGGAGGGCATGGCAACCCAGTCTAGTATTCTGGCGTAGAGAATCCCCATGGATCAAGTTGCCTGGCAGGCTACAGTCACAAAGAGCTGGACACAACTAAGCGACTAAGCACAGCACAGTGCATATAAAGGTTATGTTTACACTATACCATAGTCAGTTAGGTGTGCAATAGCATTATGTCTTAAAATAAACCTGTACATACCTTCATCTACAAATACCTTATTGCTAGAAAAAAAAATGCTAACCCTCATCTGAGCCTTCATCGAGTCACAATCTTTTTTGCTGGTGGAGGCTCTGAAATATTGTTAGAATTAACAAAATGTGACACAGAGACATGAAGTGAGCAAGTCCTGTTGGAAAAAATGACACAAACTGGGCTTTCCTGGTAGCTCAACTGGAAAAGAGTCCACCTGCAATGCAGGAGACCCCAGTTCAATTCTTGGGTTGGGAAGTTCCCCTGGAGAAGGTATAGGCTACCCACACCAGTATTCATGGGCTTCCCTGGTGGCTCAGACAGTAAAGAATCCACCTGCAGTGGGGGAGACCTGGGTTCAATTCCTGGGTTGGGAAGAGACCCTGGAGGAGGGCATGGCAACCCACTCCAGTATCCTTGCCTGGATAATCCCTATAGACAGAGGAGCCTGGCGGGCTGCAGTCCGTGGGGTCACAAAGAATCAAGCATGACTGAGAGACTAAGTACAGACTTGCTCGAGAGGTAGGGTAGCCATAAACCTTCGATTTGTAAAAAACGCAGTGCCTGCAAAGTGCAATAAAATGAGGTGTGCTGTGAACAACTGTGTTTATTTCCTGGGACTGCTGTAACAAATTACCACAAACTTGGTGGCATGAAACAACAGAAACGTAAGTTTCACTGTTGGCCAGAAGTCTGAAATCAAGCTGTCAGCAGGGTTGGTTCTTTCTGGAGGTTCAGAGGGAGAATTTACGGCATGCCTCTCCCCCAGCTTCTCTTCTGGCAATCCTTAGCATTCCTTGGTTTTAAATACATCATTCCAATTGCTGCCCCTGTTTTTCCCCTCTGGTTTTTCTCCTCTGTCAGTAGGTCTCAAATCTCCCTCTTCTTTTTCTCATAATAACACTAATTATTGGATTTAGGGGGTCACACAAAATCCAGGATCATCTCATCTGGAAACCTTTAACTTAATTTTATCTGTAAAGGCCCTATTTCCTTTGCCATTTGCAGCAAAACTGATGCACTTGGAGGGAATCATGATAAGTTGAATAAGTCATACAAAGAAAGACAAATACTGTATATATCACTTATATGTGGAATCTAAAAAAAACCCACAAACGAGTAAATAAAACAAAAAAGAAACAATCTCACAGGCTCACAGGATACAGAGAACAAACTAGTGATTACGGGGGGGGGGGGGGGGGGAGGGACAACATAGAGGCAGACAGGGAGAGAGGGTCATCGTGAGGCCATGTGACATCATGTACGTGAAACCTCTGAAAGCCATCAGCCGCCACAGAATTTGAAGCATTGTCCATTCAATAAATTAAATAAATACCCTATTTCCAAGTAAAGTCATATGTGCAAGTACTAAGGATTATGATATGGATATAATTTTCAATTCAACCCACTACAACAACCAATCCCAGGTGGATGTCAAGGGGACCAGAAACAATGAGACCCAAACTCGGGGTAAGTGTTCAAACTCATGCACGTAAGAAAAGAAACAAATCTTTATTCAGAATAAAATGCTCTTTTGTACTCTCCATTCAGACTTCTTCTTTAAGCTGATGGAAATTCCTGTTTTTATATTTTTCCTCATGCTGCATTTTTATACTATAATTTTTTTCATTGAATAGTTTAAACTGACGAAGGTTTTCGGAAGTGTTGAATCATCATTACTTTTTTTTCTTTTTCTTCAGCAATAAATCAAAGAAAAACAGAACATTGCCTGCTTTGTTTGCATACCTTTTCCTCTCTTATTGCAATTTTATTCACTAGGTGACTTTACCCTATGGAAATTTACCATTTCCATATTTTCAGTTAACTTTTATTTACAGTTTTGAAATAGGACTCTCTGAACCACGAAAAAGGCAAAAAATCAACTGAAGTTCTTTGATAACTACATAAAGCAAATATGTGTATCTGCTTAATAGCTTAATAATATTAAGAACAGTCACTGGGACCAAACTTTAGTTTTACTTTAAGAACTTAAAAGATCTTTATAAGGGAATGAAAGTGCTTTAAAAAGCAATTTGCATTTTGGCAACTTTTGTCTATAGATCTCTCATCAGCAGGTGACAAGTAACCTGGAATCTAACTTTATATTTTTAACGATATTTACAGTTGAAGAATAGAAACAGAGATATTTGAGAGAATTCAAATGTAGAGTCTACATAACTATTTAAATGTCTTCCCGTATTGTATAGCTGAATTCATTCCAAAATATTCATCAAGTACCTGCTCTGAGTTGAACACTGTTTTCAGGATATTGTGAACAGGTAGACTTGGTCCCGTTTTTCACAGGATGACATTCTAGCAAGGAGCAGACAGACAATAAGTAAGCACCAGGATCATTTCAGATGTTGACGAGCACGGTAAAGACAATCACACACGGCAAAGTGATTGAGGGTGGCACAAGGATGTAAGGGGAGAGATGTCTGCGTTAACTAAAGTAATCAAGAGAGCCCTCCCTCAGGAGATGGTGTTAGAATTGACACTAAAGAATGAAAAGGTACTTTTAATACTGAAATGTCTGGCATTGTTATTCAGTTCAATTCATTCGCAAAGTCACGGCCAACTCTGCAACCCCATGGACAGCAGCATATCAGACTTCCCTGTCCACCACCAACTCTCAGAGCTTGCTCAAACTCATGTCCTGTCCGTCGAGTCAATGACACCATCCAACCGTCTCAACCTCTGTCATCCCCGTCTCCTCCTGCCTTCAATCTTTCCCAGCATCAGGGTCTTTTCTAAGGAGTCATTTCTTCACATCAGGTGGTCAAAGTACTGGAGCATCAGCTTCAGCATCAGTCCTTTGTTATTAGAATTAGTCCTTTGTTATCAGGCATTGTTATTAGCAAGACCAAATTCATTCACTCTCACAATGAGCACAAAAAGTCTAAAGGAAAAGAAATGATGCCAAATGCTTCAGGACAGGATTTGAAAGTAGAAAATGTTTCCAAGCTGATGATTCATCATAGATCTAGTGTGTATGGCCAGAAAACACATTATATGTATGGCCAGAAACCAGCAGGAAAGCATTCCAGACCCAGGCCTGTGGTCCTATTCCCAGATGCATTTTTACTCTATAGATTCTGGGGATGTTAGCAGCACGATCTTAGCAGTGAAGAGCAGTAAGGGCTCAAACTGAAATCCTGGGGAACCCTTTCTCCAGTCTGCCTTTTCCTGATCCACAGTCAGCACATAGTTGTTCATGATCAAACCTCTGTGGTCCCTAGGGCTTGGAGAAATTGGCCTGAAAAAGCTTAAAAGGAGGAGGAGGATTTAAAACAGTCTAATTTTTGGTAGAGAAGCCAAAAAAGGCTTTCCAATGTATTATGCCAGTCTCTGAGTGCTGCACCTGGATAGAACAGCCCAGCAGAATACCTATCTTGAAGTTATGGTCAGATTTTTCATTTGTATTGGAAGTCAAGCTTTGGAATCTATTCAAGACCAAACCAATGGTCACTTTCATTGCTGTTTTTCTTTTTTTGTTTCTCATTCTTCTTTTTAAAAACTCAGTTATGTTCAAGTGTAACTTACATGGGGTTTCCCAGGTGGTGCAGTGGTAAAGAATCTGCCTGCCAATGCAGGAGATGCAAGAGACACAGGTTCAATCCCTCAGTTGGGAAGATCCCCCAGAGTAGGAAGTGGCAACCAACTCCAGTATTTTTGCCTGAAAAGTTCCATGAACAGAAGCGCCTAGTAGGCTACAGTCTATGGCGGTCACATAAAGTCAGATACAACGTGGTGACAGAGCAACAACTAAGGAAACCAAGCCCCACACTCGTTTTCAGGGCTTCAGGCTGGAGACCGGGTTTGGCACTGCTCGGGATGTTTGCGTGCTTATGATTCTATCTGATGTATCCTGAGGCAGTACATGTCCACCTTTGGCATTCTTCAAGGCCCTTGTGCATTTTAAAATTAGCTACAGTGCACTGTCTACTTGACACATCCACTATGTGTCTGACCCCACTCCGTAGGGAAGCCATTCAGGGACTGGCAGGTGTCAAGCCACATGGAAACCTCAAGGAAAAGAGATTTCTCTGTTTTAGTCTTATCACCATTTTACTGGAGACCCGAGCCTTGAGGCTGGGACTGCTTTGTAGCCAGAGACCAGTTTTTATTTCAAACAGAAGCTTTGGCTGAAACGTGCATGCTATGCTTCTGGGAAGTCAAAGCTAGACAAATGTTAGGTAGAAAATGCTCCACTACGCAATGTCTTTCCGTCTTTATGGGGTGGCTCCTATTGCTTCCCTCATTCTGTAACCTCAATTTAGCCATTCAGTCTGTCAACAAATACTTCCTGAGGGTACTGATTTGAGATCTAGATGGTGTAGTGAAAACACAGAAGTTCAAGGGTTGTGTTTGGCCTTTGCTTGCCTTTTTGGGCTCAGGGCCTACCTAGATGCCTAGTAGGCCCAATGCTCAAATTCATGTGCCAGATAAAGGGATACATTTAGCAGTGAATAAGACAGAAATAGCTCTTTGCTTCAACACGTTTACTGACCCTTGTCAGAAGAGTTTTAAAACTTGGCAGAAAAAAATCAGGCCACAGCAACCTCTGCAGTTTAGTTTTACCCTACTTTAGTCTTTTGCTTTAATCTTTAATACTATAATATCTTTTAATTTCCCATTTTAGACCCTTGACCAGAAATTCTAAATGCTTCTTCCTAAAGTTGGAAGTAGAAAATACTATTTCAGTACAGAATGATCAGGGAAGGTTTCTCTGAAGATGGGGAGAAGCATGCAGTCTGGGAAGGTGGCACTGCAAATTGAAGTAGATGATACAAATAAAAATCCAGAGGCTAAAATCTATAAAAACAGGATTTTGTGATAATACAGGGCTTTTCTTTATTAGAGTGCTTTTGATAACCAGTTGGGTGTCTTGTATGGGTTTGCTTCTGGGTTCTCTGTTTTGTTCCATTGATCTATGTACTTACCCTCTGCCAATTATATTGACTGTGTAGTGAGACTTAAAATCAGATAATTTCTCCAACTTGATTCTTCTTTTTCAAAACTATTTTATCTATTCTATATTCTGTGCCTTTGCATGTGAATTTTAGAAGGTTATCTGTGTCTATGAAAAACCTTGCTGAATTTTAATAGGAATTGCACTAACTGTACAGATCAATTTGGAGTTAAAAGTGTTTTTATATATGTGAAATCATTTTATCTTCTGGAAAACCATGGTAAAGTTCTGACAATGACAACATACACACACACACACACACGTAAGTTCCAACGATATTTGGGTGTCTCCACCAAGTAAGGCCGTGATGAATCCAGGAAGCTTTCTTGCAATAGGAGTGACCCAGAAGTACCAGGCAGGGGTGCAATGTTACATCCCAGGTAAGATGTCAATATAACAATGCCAAAAGGTGACCCTGCTCACTTGATGGGGCTTTATCAGGCAAATTCTACCCTAGCAGCTTACAGCAAATTTTCCTCAGACTAAGATAACCATTGGAAATGACAATTTTCTTTCTTTACCTTGGCTTATAATTTTCTTTGAACTACATGGAAGTCTCATTTATAACAGTTTATGGTAGAGCAGGACTTCCCTGGTGGCTCAGACAGTAAAGAATCTGCCTGCAGTGCGGGAGACCTGGGTTCGATCCCTGGGTTGGGAAGATCCCCTGGAGGAGAGTATGGCAACCCACTCCAGTATTCTTGCCTGAAGAATCCCCATGGACAGAGGAGCCTGGCGGGCTATAGTCCATGGGGGTTGGACACAACTGAGCGACTAAGCACAGCACACAGCACATGGTAGAGCAGTGCTCTGAGATTCCAAATCTTTGAATAAAAACAAAACAAACTAAAACATGGTAGAATGGCATACCACTAAATTCACTGTTTCAAACTAATGCAAAGCACTGAAAACTCAGTTATATGACAGCCAGACCCTGAGGCTGGGAAAGATTGAGGGCAGGAGGAGAAGGGGACAACGGAGGATGAGATGGTTGGATGGCATCACCAACTCAATGGACATGGATTTGGGTGGACTCCGGGGGTTGGTGATGGACAGGGAGGCCTGGTGTGCTGTGGTTCATGGGGTCACAAAGAGTCAGACACGACTAAGCGACTGAACTGAACTGAACTGAATAGTCTTACCGGTATTTTACTATTATTTAATAATAAAATCATCATTCAATATTTAGTTATTGTAATCTGTAATAAAAGGGACAATAGCTCTGAGGGAATATAAAATGCTGCAGCCTCTATGGAAAACAGTATGGGGTTTTCTTCAAAAATTAAAAGTAGAATTACCATATGATCCAGCTATCCCACTTCTGGGTATAGCCAAAGAGACTGAAAGCAGTAATTGAAGAGATATTTGCACACCCATGTTCAATACAGCATTGTTTAAGTAGCCAAGAGATGTGACCCAAATGGCCATAGACAGATGAACTGATAAACAGAATAGCATATACACACAACAGAATATCATTCAGCCTTAAAGAAGAAAAAATCTTATAAATGCTACAGATCCTGCTTCATGAATTTTGAATATATTATGCTAAGTGAAATAATTCAGTCACAAAAAGACAAATACTGTAGGAGTTCCCGTATATGAGGTAGACGACAGAGAATGAGATGGCTGGATGGCATCACTGACTCAATGGAGGTGGGTTTGAGTGAACTCCGGGAGTTGGTGATGGACAGGGAGGCCTGGCGTGCTGTGATTCATGGGGTCGCAAAAAGTCGGACACGACTGAGCGACTGAACTGAACTGAATGTGGTCAAAGTCACAGAAATAGAAAGTGGAAGGGTTGTTTCCAGGGGTTGGGTGGAGTGGGGAATGGGAGCTACCATTCAAGGGATATAGAATCTCAGTTTTTCAAAATAAAAAATTCTAGAAATGTAATTGCACAACAGTTTGACTATAGTTAACACCAATGAGCTGCACACTTAAAAGTGGCTAGGAGAATAAATGTTATGCTGTGTGTTTTACCACAATTTAAAAAAAAAAGGACAATTATAGCTATACTGAGATCCAGTATAAGAAAGAGGATTGAATGTTTAGCTTTTAAAGCTCGTTATCTCCTTATAGAATGAGTCTTGATGCAGACTGGACAAAGATTATTTCTAAATTTGTATCGGAGATTCATGCTAAGCATGCATTACTATGTGTAGAGCCTAAAAGGGAGAGTTATTTAAAATAGATTAAATGATGTGGAATAAAACTTCCAAAAGCTGTAATTGGAAGTGTCAGAAACACTAGCTTTGAAACAAGTAACATTTAATCACATAGATTATACAGAAGCATAAATTTTTGTAGATTGTTTTCTTCAATCAAATTTACATTTTAATCTGCTGAGACTGTTCATCACTTTTGGCTGTCTGGTACCAAACAGCTTGTCAGAACTTATAAATGCAAACCGCCTACATTAGAAACAGGACTTTGCTTTTAAGTACAAAGATAATGCAAGTTTAATTAGCTTTTTCAAGACTCCAAGTGTCTTCAGATGCTTCAAGATGGCATGTGTCTGAGAGTGGTGAGATTAAAAATAAAGGGCATGTGTCTATTGGTACTTCTTCAGATACTAAAAGCTTTAAATCATCATTATTTATGCCCGTAAAACTTAAGAGCCACCAAAATGTAAAACTTTTCCTAATTGGACACTTGCAAATGGGAAAACTTTGACAGGACATAAACTGTGTGGATGACACAGGGAAACCATGAGATAATCAGGTGCTATCTTCAAGGCTGGGCTGGGAGAGGGCAGTGATGGTCATTTTGGAGGATCTGATAGATAGGAGGGTCCCAGGATAAAAAGAACCCATAGAGCTGCAGATTCAGGCAGTTCTCTTAGCTATGTCTTATATTACATTCCCCTTCACAGTTGTCCAGGAAATGGTTTTCAGTATCATCAAGTTCTAGAGCAGCTCAGGATTTTACCTGCATCATAGAGGGCTGTTAATGCTGTTTTTTTTTCAATGAAGTACAGCTGACTTTAGTTGCTGAGGTCACACTAACAAAATTCTAGTTTGTTACATATGTGTTTATTTGTACTCTCTTTCAGGACACAAATGCTACCTGTACAAATGTCATATGAGAGAAGATTTGAAAACTGGGTGAATCTCTTACAAAGACAGAACCTTCCCAAAACATGTATATTTGGTCAGCAATTACAGTAACACCCAGATCAATGTCACAGTGATTAAACATTTTACCAAACTATGCTGGTTATACATTTCCAAAAAAATGCTGCAATGGGGGAAAGTAATCTTTAAAAATTATATTTAAAAAAGGAAAAAAAATGTTGTAATGGGTTTAAGCTTATTTACATGCAGTCAAGGCACAGAACATTTGACCTAAATTGCTACTGTTGTTTTTGGTGGATGAGAAAGAAATTTCTCAAGATTGGCAAATGAGGAGACTATAATATCACCAACAAGCATGCTCTGCCCATCTCCCTGTGAAGTATCATGTTACTACTTGAGTGATCCAAACCCCTGTCCTCCACAGACAGTGATATTTGCCTCAAGAAATCAAAGAAAAAGTATCATGACGATTAAAAGAAAGAACTGTTGTTGTTCAGTCAATAAATCATGTCTGACTCTTTGCAACCCAGTGAACTGCAGCACACCAGGCTTCCCTGTCCTTCACCATCTCCCAGAGTTTGCTCAAACTCATGTGCATTGAGTCAGTGATGCCATCCAATCATCTCATCCTCTGTCACCCCCTTCTCCTCTTGCCCTCAATTTTTCCCACCATCACAGTCTTTTCCAATGAGTCAGCTCTTCATATCGGGGGACCAAAATATTGGAGAAGGGAATGGCGAGCCACTTCAGTATTCTTGTCTTGAGAACCCCATGAACGAACACATTGGGAAAAACAAAACAAAAAGCTAATTCAGTCTTGGTTGCCTTGAATCTAAGATGTTTATGGGCCATCCAAGTGGAAATGTAAAGAAAAAGCTTAAATATGCTCATCCAGCATTCACAAATATCTAGGCAGGAGATAAGGACTTCAGTCTAACAGGTAATATACGTTGCCACAGTGGATGAAATGAGCAAGGAAAACTACGCAGTGTGAAAAGAAAGGCAATAAAGAAAACTCCACATGCTGGAGTCTGGGTTTTCCAGGATGGGGCCTCTGAGACAGAGCTGTGTGCTCAAGATGTTCACTGAGGAAGGCGTTCTCTTGGAACACACACCTGCAGGAGTGTGGAGGAAGCAGGCTTAGGCAAAGGGAGAGGCTGAGCTGCAATGCCGCCCCCAAGACGGTCTCTCTAGGTGGAACAACCTATCGGAATTGTCCTTTATTCGGCCACAATAACCAGCCCTTTATATCCTGCCTTAGTCAGTCAGTGAATATGCGTCCTGGAAAGGGCACAGATCCTATGTGAGAGACAGCCGAGGCCACACCAGGTTGAGCTGAAAGCTTTCTCTTGTCTGTACTAATGGGTGCTATGACAGCAAGTCCCTCCCCTAGCCGATCTGGGCAGCATGGCTCCATGTCCATAATACTGAGAAATGCAGACGTGTACGAGTGAGCAGATAAAGAGAAGCCAGAGCTTTGAAGTTTGAAAGACTGGGTAGAAAAGCAATAGGACCCAGCTCCTGCTGGGTTGGGAAGATGTTGAGAAAAAGGAGGGAGCTGTCAACAGTGTGAAGAGCTATTTTACTAACACATGTAAAATAAGAACCATCAAGTGTCAAGAGTTTATATCTCTCAGAAGGGGTCTAGGCTTTAAGAAGACATAGTTTTTAACATGAGGCTGAAGGACTAATGGTCCAAAAGTGGCATGGAGTAGAAAACAGCTGCTTGATGGCAAATCAAGGGATCAAATCCTCTCACAACAGATGTTGAAGGGTCCTCTCAACCTCTAAGAACAGCCAGAGGCAGGCAAGTGAACCAAGACCGGCCAATCAGCCTTTCTCTCTCAAGACTTGGAATCGTAATCAGAGTGACCCAAAACTAATTACAATAAATGAGTGGTCTTGGCTCATCCCAGTAATAGATTTTGAATGAAAATGACCTGCCTCTCCTGGCAGTGATACCTGTGGCAGGTCTCTGGTCTCTGCTTTATATTTGGTTCTTCTGCCTTCCTTCAGTTCAGTTCAGTCGCTTAGTCATGTCCGACTCTCTGCGACCCCATGAACCACAGCACGCCAGGCCTCCCTGTCCATCACCAACTCCCGGAGTTCACTCAAACTCATGTCCATCGAGTTGGTGATGCCATCCAGCCATCCCTTCTCCTCCTACCCCCAATCCCTCCCAGCATCAGACTCTTTTCCAGTGAGTCAACTCGTCGCATGAGGTGGCCAAAGTATTGGAGTTTCAGCTTTAGCATCAGTCCTTCCAATGAACACCCAGGATTGATCTCCTTTAGAATGGACTGGTTGGATTTCCTTGCAGTCCAAGGGACTCTCAAGAGTAGGATTCTGTATAGTCTTTATTTAATAAAGACTTAAACAAACAAACAAAAATTCCATCCAATATCTATTTTTGCTGCTTTCAACTAAAGAACCCCAACTGATATCACAGACATCTCCCTTCTAATGGAGAGAGAAATACCAAAATCAACCAAGATTTCAAACCCAAGTCCTGAAGCGTAAGTCATCAGGACAGACATTCCAAATTGCAGATATTGGTTTATGACAGAGCTGTTTCCCATACAGACTCTGTGGTGTAGAAAGAAGGATTTAACTGCTTGATGATGGCTAACAGTTGTCCTGAGAATAGAGAAGAAACCAAGTACAACCTGAAACTGAAATTTAATGAGGAACAAGGTCCTTGTCATAAGAGAAGGACAAGATACATGCTATAGAACTCTGAGGAAAGAGACTTCCTACAGTTGAAGAAGCCAAGGAGGCAACTTAAGGAGACAACATTGAACTAGGTCATTAAAGGAATTCATAGCTGGGGGTGGGGAGCAAGATGAGCAAGTTAAGTCAGAGAGGTATGAAATTATAGACTCTGAGTAGTTGGTAATTCAGCTTTTCTATTGATAAATTTTAGGGTCAGTGATGAGGAGATGTGGAAAGTCAAGTTTGGAAAAGCAGTTTATTGGGAGAACTAGGAGACAAAGTTCATCACCAGTGTCTGACCATCAGGCGGTGTGTGTGGAGTTCACTAGACAGCTACAGGACTTCTTATGGCATTCTGCTTGTTGAACTGGCTGGTTTCCAGTTGGATCTACTGATTTTAGGTAGCTAGCTTTAACAAATCAGCGAGATTCCTTCCTCATGACTTGCTAGATGCCTTTGAGATGTTTTAAGGAAGCATGGCACAGTTAATATTATGTTTTGTCTTGCCCTCTCTGGCAGCCATTGAAATAGGACACCATATCCAAGAAGCGCCTAGTGTGTGACAGGCACTGAGTAGGTGCTTGGTAAACAGCGGTTCCTTTCACCATTATTTCTATCATTAATGCCTTGGTGATGTCTTCGTGAATCCTACTTTCCTTCAATTATCATTCTTGTCCTAGTCTAGAAAATTTGTTATCATTTCCAAAATATCTGATTTCAAATTTGGAAATCAAACTTGACACAATCTTCTGTGGAAGCAGAATAAGTAAGTGGCTCTTCACAGGCATGATTGGTAATACATATGTAACATGGTCCACAAATTCAGGGTGCAAAAGATGTAACTTTTGTTTTCTAAAATTCACCTTAATTTTAACCCTGTTTCCATCAGTCCATGGAATGTGGTAGATATTCAATAACTGCTTGTTGAATGAGCGTATGTATGAAGGAATAAATTAATTTGTTAGAATAAACCTCCATCTTCCTACCTATTCCATTAATGCTCTCTGACAATGAATTATCCAACTTTGTAAACAATCCTACCATCTTTTACTCCTTGAAAATATATTGACATCTTACTGAAGTTGTGTTCAACAAGAAAACAACATATTCTAGTCTTCTAATTGAGTTTGGGTTTTAAATATCCTATTCTATTGTCAGATCACAAATTACAGTTCTTGTTTTAGGAAATATGGTCACTGTATATGATTCCAGTGTTACTTTCATACCTAGCTTATCCTCGACACTTTTGGTTTTCTTTCTGCCTTTTTTTTTTTGGAAGAAAATGAGGAGAGATGCTGTCCATGAATGAATGGAGTGGAGGGCAGGAGAAAGAGATATCCTAAAAGCATTCTGAAAGGCAGTTTCTGTAGCACTGAACACGACCTGGCTATGCAGGTAACTGGATCAACTACCTGTATAACCTGTAGATCAGCAGGGAAAGTAAGAGTCAAAGAGTTAGTCCAGGATACTGAGCTGCTACTGTCTGCAGTGATGAATGCTGTACCCAAGTCATGAGTCCAGTTGGGCATAGATTGATAGCTACACACCTCAACATGTATGACCTGTACCTGTGGCCTTTATCAGCCTTTAATTTGGAGATATCCAATAATAGAGACAATCAAAGCCTTGCATGTCCAGAAATATGGAACCAAAGAAAACGGTTCAAGTTGGGGATGGTTTTAAATCAAGCTTTTTTGTCTACTATCACTCTGCCATGAAGTTCAGTACTATGATTTTTAAATATGTGTGAATTGCAAGTGGCTTTCCACACACCTCTCCACTTCCAGTCATCAGGAGACAGACACTCTCCCCAGGTTCTTCTGGTCATTCCAAACAGCCTGAGAGCAGATGTCTCAGATTTGAAGTGTTGAAAGTTAAATTTGCAACTTCAAGGACCTCAAGGTCACAATATTCAGAAACTCATTTTTCTTTGAGATACAATCATGACACGTATTATCCCAAAGTTACAACTGTGGACAGAGGTTCCACGAGGTGACAGAAATTGCCCAATGTCACTGAGAGAGGTAAAGGGCCTAAACTCTACCTAGACTTGCTGGTTAAGTCCACTGTTTTCTCTATAATTGTAATTTCAAACTGGTTTCCTGTGGCTCCACTTGTCTCTCCTAGGAAAAATGATAAGGGCTAATAGAGAAAGAGTATTTATTTTCTTGGGCTCCAAAATCATGGCAGATGGTGCCTGCAGCCAAGAAATTAAAAGATACTTGTTCCTTGGAAGAAAAGCTATGACCAACCTAGATAGCATATAAAAAGCAGAGACATCACTTTGTCAACAAAGGTCCATCTAGTCAAAGCTATGGTTTTTTCAATAGTCATGTGTGGATGTGACAGTTGCACCATAAAGAAAGCTGAGCACCAAAGAATTGATGCTTTTAAACTGTGGTGTTGGAGAAGACTCTTGAGAGTTCCTTGGACTGTAAGGAGATCCAACCAGTCCATCCTAACGCAAATCAGTCCTGCATATTGATTGGAAAGACTGATGCTGAAGCTGAAACTCCAATACTGCGGCCACCTGATGCAAAGAACTGACTCTTTGAAAAAGACCTGATTCTGGGAAAGATTGAAGGCAGGAGGAGAAGGGGACAATAGAGGATGAGATGGTTGGATGGCATCACCGACCCAATGGACATGTATGAGCAAGCTCTGGGAGTTGGTGATGGACAGGAAGACCTGGTGTACTGCAGTCCATGGAGTCACAAAGAGTCAGACATGACTGAGCAACTGAACTGAACTGATAGATAAAAATGTCTTAATTATTGGTGAGAATTTTCTCAAATTAAAAAAATATATCTATCCCTTGTCTTAAATGATTGAATTCTGTGAACTTTCTCTTTAAGGTAGTCTACAAACTAGGCAGTCAGAGGTTTACAAACATCAGAAGGCTCTGGGCAGATTCTGTCAAGGTATTATTCTTCTTTAAACCACGTATTTCCTTGTTTGTAGCACACTGTTAAAATGATTGATGAACAAATAAGTTCACAGTGGTTGAGGCAAACAACGCTTACTCGCTCAAGCAACTACAAACCATACATCATTTTGTAGCATTAAATTCTTTGCCTGTTGCAAAAAATAAATAAAAAATAAAAAGCCACATACCCACAATTCTTAGTGACAACACGGAAGAAAACAGGTGATTTTTGCATCAATCTGATGCAGCTGTTTTTCTTATAATTAATTCCAAACCCAAAGCCCTCTGTAATGGTGAGCTGTGTGCTATGTGTCTCATTCTTCCTTTCTGGGGTATTTCCAGAAACATTTGCAGTAGTACACACACATCTTTCATCCTTAATACACTTACAACTGAAGAAGAAAAAAGCACAGTGCACTGCTTTCAAGATTCTAACCTCATTCATCTTGAAATACTATTGAAGTAGCTTATGCCTCTAGTATAGAAAAGTTTTCAAGTCAGTTCTACCACATTCATTAAGCACCTTTGTTTGCATGCTGTGCAGCAAAGATACAGAGGTGAATAACACTTAACACAGTTCCTGTGCATTTTGGGGGGGGAGATATGAGAGGAAGAAATGACAACACAGTGTGATAAATGCAATGACAAGTGTGGCTATAAGAAATAGAAAAGGGCACTGGGTGGAGGGCAGGGAGGGTTCTCATCTACATGCAGTGGTCAGAGGAGACTGCCCCAGCAATGATGTCAGAACTGGACTTTGAAGAATTGATAGTAATTCTCATGCTAAAGAACTCGGGGGCTGTACTCTGGGAAGAAGGAGTGATACAGCAGAGCCACAGAGCTATAAGCAGAAGCAATTAGAGGCTGCTGAAGTATAAAGGAAGAGGGTCTGGAGATCTGTCACGAGGAAGTGGGCAGTGACACAGGAGGCATGAGGACCCAGGCACCTTGGTCTATTCAGATCTTTGAAAGTAGCCAGACGCTTTCCCTTTCCTTTTTGAAAATTCTCTGAAATTTATCCATTTGAACTACACCTATCAGTTAGAAAAGGCTCAGTTCAGTTCAGTCGCTCAGTCACGTCTGACTCTTTGTGACCCCATGGACTGCAGCATGCCAGGCTTCCCTGTCCATCACTAACTCCCAGAGCTTGCTCAAACTCATGTCCATCGAGTCGGTGGTGCCATCCAACTATCTCATCCTCTGTTGTCCCCTTCTCCTCCTGCCTTCAATCTTTCCCAGCATCAGGGTCTTTTTCAAAGAGTCAGTTCTTCGCATCAGGTGGCCAAAGTATTGGAGTTTCAGCTTCAGCATCAGTCCTTCCAATGAATATTCAGGACTGATTTCCTTTAGGCTTGACTGGTTTGATCTCCTTGCAGTCCTAGGAACTCTCAAGAGTCTTCTCCAATACCACAGTTTAAAAGCATCAGTTCTTTGGTGCTCAGCTTTCTTTATAGTTCAACTCTCACATCCATACATGACTACTAGAAGAGACTTGGCTTTGACCAGAAGGACCTGTGTCAGCAAAGTAATGTCTTTGCTATTTAGTATGCTGTCTAGGTTGGTCATAGCTGGTCATAGAAAAGGCTACCAAATATTAACAGCAGAATTATTTCTTTTTTTCCAAATAAGTACATTTCTTTCCCCAAAGAAGGCTTTCTACCAAATTCAAGGTCAGTGTGACCTAGAGGTTAGAGCACTGGCTTTGGCATCAGGAGTGAGTACAAATCCTGCAATACCTTGTGGATATATCCTGGCAAGTTACTCAAACCTTGAAGTTTCTGTTTTCCTTCCTGTATTATGGTTGCTGTGAGAATTAAATAACAAGAACTTACCACAGTGTCTGGAATGTAACATGTCAGAACACAATAACTGCGGCTGTCATTATACTTTTTTTTATTGACAGTCACCTAAGCAAAATATTGCTGTGGTATCACTGGGATAAATAAACTGTCTCATTGTAAATCCTTTCAACTAAGCTCACTGGCAAGTAGACTGGATATTGAGGATCCAGTAGCACCCCTGGAAGCCTTGAGATATACTCAGGAGAGAAACCAAAAGGGTCCTGAAGATAGGACTCTACTCCCATTGTACCCTGTCACCTGCCTTCAGCAGGAAATATCTTGGGCACCCAAATGATTAAGCAAACCAGCCCGGAAGGTGAGACAGATGTTCTCATAAAATCCTGATTGTGTGTATATGGAAATTGAGGTCTCCCCCTCCCCAGCAGCGTGCTTGCATTGGGAATCTGGGGCTGGAGTCGCAAGACTGCTCCCACATACTGCCCTCTGCAGATGCATTTGGTAAAGCTGTAACTGTTAAGTCCACAGAATACAATGAAAATAGCTTTATTAGCAAGATCTGAGAATGTTTATTCCCTCCAGAAACAGTTTCTTAAACAACCTGAGCTATTTATTCAGTCTTGCATCTTAGAAGAAAATTAGATGTTGAGGTTAAAGTGCCTGAATGGGAATTTCAGAGCGGATCTCCAAAGAATGAAGAATTTCTTTAGAGTAGAGAAATGAAACTGCCTCAGGCCCCTGTTTCAATAGAATCGAATGTTCATTCGTGAATGAGAATCTGTTATATATGAGATTACTCTGGAGTTTTTTCTGTGATAACTTCCATAAGTTCTACTTTGAAAAACATGCCAGTCTTATAAACTAGAGGTATCTGGGTACCTGACACAGAAATGAAAAGGGCTTGTCATGTCTTGAGTACATTCTGCCATGCCAAAATGTATACCTTGTGCCATCCCCACCAGCTCTTCCTCACCACATCCTGGGGCACGGTTTTCACACTGTCCTCACATGCAGAAGCTGAGAGCACGAGGCCGCTGGTGAAAGCTGAGCTCCAACACCAGCTTCGCTAAGATCAATTCACAAAATGAACTTCATTGCTTAGCCACCAGCTCTCTGCCTCCTCAGTAATGAACAATAAACAGGTATTTTTAAGGTATCTAATTTTATGTACAAAACTGTGCTAAGTACCATGCAAAATGCTGAAAAGGAAATTATGCTCTTTGAGATTAAGAATTCTATAACATTAAGGGAGGGAGTGGGTTGCAGAAATTAACATGCAAAACCAAGAACAAACAACAGAATTAAAGCAATGTGATGTTACTGAAGGAGCCCGGAGTCAATTAACTTATTTATTCATTTATTTCTTATTGAAGCATAATTGATTTACCATATTAATAGGTTAAGAGCAGAGGGATTAGATGCTTTATACATTACAAAGTGATCATCACAATAAATGTGTAACAATCTGTCATCATATAAAGTTATTAAAATATTATTGACTACATTCCCTGTGCATACCCATGACCTATTTATTATCTGACTGGAATTTTGTACTTAATTTTACTCTTTTATTTCATTCATTCCCCTCCCCCATTCTCCTCTGGCAATCAACAGTTTGTTCTCTATGAGTCTGTTTCTATTTCATGTGCAATCACAAATGGAATTGTTTTCTTAATTTTTTCTGATAATTGTTTGCTAGTGCATAGAACTATAACAAGTTTCTGTATATTAATATTGTGTCCCACCACTTTATTGAATTCATTTATTATTATTACTTTTATTTTTTTATTGTGTCTTAAGAATTTTCTATACATACCATGTCATCAGCAAACAGTGCAGTTCTACTTCTTCTGTTCCAATTTGACTCTTTTTATTTCTTTTTCTTGTCTTACTGCTATGGCTAGAACTCCCAGTATTATGTTAAATAAAATTGGTGAGAGTGGGCATCCTTGTCTTATTCCTGGTCTTAGGAAAATGCTTTCAGCATTTCACTATTGAGTATGATGTTGGGAAACTCCCAGAATTTAAAACAGTATTCTAGGTTTAAAATCTTGTTATGTGAAATAATACTTGTGAAATCATGGCATTAAGTTTATTTTGTTAGCAGTTTTCTTAATTCTGAAATGAAGGTTAGCCTATCGGAGTATTGTAGGATCAAGCAAGGTAATATATGTGGGAAAATGTTCTTTAAGTTTCAAAGTCCCATACAACTGTTAGATATTATTATAACTGCTGAATCTTAAATCATACATTTTACTTTCCCCTCAAAGTCTTTCTAAACAGTGACTACTGAGTGACTTGTAAATAATATAGCTTAACAATACAGGCATACTACAACAACAGCAAAAATCTAAGAAATCTAATTTGCATATAATTATATGTATCTGAAGTGAAATGAAGTGAAGTTGCTCAGTCGTGTCCGACTCTTTGCGACCCCATAGACTACCACGCTCCTCAGTCCATGGGATTTCCCAGGCAAGAGTATTGGAGTGGGTTGCCATTTCTTTTTCCAATTGTATGCATATAATTGTGTGAAGAGCTGACTCATTTGAAAAGACCCTGATGCTGGGAAAGATTGAGGGCAGGAGGAGAAAGGGACACAGAGGATGAGATGGTTGGATGGCATCATTGACTCAATGGACACGAGTTTGGGTAAACTCCGGGAGCTGGTGATAGACAGGGAGGCCCGGTGTGCTGCTGTTCATGGGATCACAAAGAGTCAGACATGACTGAATGACTGAACTAAACTGAATTGTGTATAATTGCATTATCAAATTGCATTCCTCACTGCATTTAATCATATTCTTATGTCTTTGATTTGGGGTCTCTGCTGCTGCTGCTAAGTCGCTTCAGTCGTGTCCGACTCTGTGCGACCCCATAGACGGCAACCCACCAGGCTCCCCTGTCCCTGGGACTCTCCAGGCAAGAACACTGGAGTGGGTTGCCATTTCCTTCTCCAATGCATGAAAGTGAAAAGTGAAAGTGGAGTCACTCAATCATGTCCGACTCTTAGCGACCCCATGGAATGCAGCCTACCAGGCTCCTCTGCCCATGGGATTTTCTAGGCAAGAGTACTGGAATGGGTTGCCATTGGGGTCTCTAAGACCCCCCCAAAATTCTGAAGAATTCATGTTGGCAATAAAATGTAACACATCATTTTTTAAAACTATTATCAATTAGTTAGAAATCTTGTTGCAAGACAATAACTTTAGAAGATTTGAATATAGATATCTAGGGAGGGCAATTGCATTAAAAACATGATCTTGCCCATACAGATCTCACTTCTTGTTTTAGGAACTATTTTTTTAAACTGGGATCTTGACTTTTCAAGTATAGAGAAATGAAAGAACATGACCAGGTTTTAGGTGAGATCCTAATACTACTAACGCAGATTTGCACCTGCATACACTTATACACAAACAATTGCATTTGCAAGCCCAGATTGAGTAATTAGGTAGCTAACTACAAGATCAGCAAAGTAAATGCTTATTAGCCCATCAGCAAATTGGTGTTCATAAAAAATTGACACTCATCCTATATAGTTCAATTTCTTTGAACTTTTCAATTATTGGCAGTATTCTTGTATATTTATTAAATTTCCAAATTTGGGTGGCTCACTCCAGAAACTCACTCCTGGATTTTTAAATTTTCCATAAACTTTTCAGTTATAAACAATGATTGAAAATTATTCTATTATTAGTAAAAATGATAAGTTTCTCACAAAATTCAATATACATGTGTGTATATTCATACAAGTATACGTGTGTACACCTATGTATTTGTATACATGTACACACATGGACACACATATAATCACACATATGCATGTACATGTACATACATTCTATCTATATGTATTTTTTAACATTTTTCCTGTTTTTTTTAATTGAAGTATAGTTGATTTACAATATTGTATGACTTTCAGGTGTACAGCAAAGTGACTCAGTTATACATATTTTTGCATTTTTATATGTATTTTTAAACTGCATTTTATTACCAAAATGAGTCTTACTACTTGCTCATTAGCTAATTTTTAAATTATAAGAGTTAAGAACCAGAATAAGCAAATACATCTAGTTTTAGCTGCACAGCTGGGAATTTGATTCTAGGTCTCCTAATTTATTCTATCACATCAGTTCATTCCCTCAGCATCCTCTTACAAAAGACAAAATATCCAAAATAATACAGACAGTAAAAATCTACATATGCAAATAACCCTCTGATTTAATTCAAATGAACTTTTCCTTCTTATCCTTTGACTAGATAAACAACTTGAAAATATGACATAATTTGACAGTTGGAACATAATTTAGAAGTTAGGAAAACTGGAGTTCCACATTACATGGATGTCTAAGCCTATAAACTTCAAATAATGTGTTTCCAGCCTTTATTTCGCCAAGAAGGGACATTTAAAAAATGACTGTTTTAACCAACACTGTAATTCATAAAAGGAAGGAGATTTTAATACCAGGAAAAACAAAGGACATGATCTCAGAATAAAGGACTAAGTTATAAATCAAATGAATTTAGTTTTATGTAAAACTATGTAAACAAAGTTATGTAAACACATTTTTCTCAGTCTGTTGTGGGCAAGTGAGGAAGTTCTTCCATATTGGAGCCAAAACAGACCTCCCTAGAACCTTTATCCATAGTACCAGTGTGGATGCTAGTATCGCTTCTAGAATATACAAACAAGTCCATGTCAGATCAATGGATACTTAGGCAAGCACAACATGACAGCAGAGACACAATGTTTGAAAAGGGGCCTGTGTCTTGAAGGACAAAAACACAGACAAAAAGATCTCAAAGAAGTTACTTAGGATTCACAAATAAGCTCAGGCAAAAAGATAATCAGTAGATATTTGAGAGAATAAATTTACACAAATGAAAAACACAAAGAGGAATAAGTAGAACAACTAACTTCAGAGAAAACTTGTAATTCAAGGCTAGAAGAGAGTTTCAAAATTTCTTTTTCATATCCTCAGAGAAATATGAGAAGATATTGAAACCATAAAACAAGCCATAGGCTGCCATTAAAAAGGAGCAATCATAGAAAAATATATTTCTTGATAACTAAAAAACATGATTTCCAAAATGAAAAATTCAGTAGAAGCTCTGAGAAATGCCCTTTCAGAAATCTCCTAAAATCTAGAGCAAGAGAAAAAAGGTAGAAAACCTGAGTGATTAGCCATCAAACTGTAACAATATAGCTTAAAGAAACTGGAGTGGGAGAGAAATAGTGAGAAAGTAGAAGGATCAAAAATATTCTCAGCTTCAATCCACGAGTAAAGAAAGTTCTCCAGTCAAGGAAGAGAGGTTTACCTGAATTACTCAGAAGGAAACTTCCAGAAGAATCAAAACTCTTGGTAACCATC
This sequence comes from Moschus berezovskii, assembly GCF_049115385.1. NCBI lineage: Eukaryota > Metazoa > Chordata > Mammalia > Artiodactyla > Moschidae > Moschus > Moschus berezovskii. The sequence continues at coordinate 59,327,075 of NC_142472.1, read as the reverse complement.
AAAACCTGGGCAAGCAGAAGAGATGGGGTAGTAAAACTAATTCTTCTTTCACATCAGTGAGACAAGAGATGCTGCTGAGAATTTTTTAAACAAGATTTCAAGGTGTTTGCATATGCTTGATATTACAGAAGTGATCACCATAGAAAGGCTACAAACTAAAATTGTTAACTTTGATTTAAAAGTATTACTTGTCAATTTGTACTTCTCCATGTTATGGTCATCTATGAAATTTTTTCACTATGAAAAATAATTTCATAAAACTACTTTTTAAAAATTAAAATTATACTTTGCCAAGACAAGATGACTCACTAAGCTTTTTCAAACATGCAAATGGACACTTACACTTAACAGATTGGGTGTAGTTTTAAGAGATAGTAAGTGCAAAGAAAGCTGGGGGCTAGTCTTGAGTATGAGGCATTTCCATGGTTTACTACAGGGATCTAAACAGGTAGGGCTTGCACTTAGGAAGCATGTATTTGGAGAAGGAGACACATAATATATTTGCATTTAAAGGAGTTAGTTGGAAGAGACAATAGGAAGGAAGAGCAGATAAAAGAGCACCTGGTTAGGCCAGAACTAGTTGGTGAAGGAGTCCAAGTAAAATTTAGCCACAGGTTCACTTGTCAAACATTCTTCAAGAGAACTAGTAACTAAATTCAATAAATGAGATACTTAAGACAAAAAGTATTCTGGCTTTCTCCAAGATTTATTTGTCACGGCTTTCTGAAGATGACCCCCCAAAATCATTCTTTTTTCCTAAAGTGTTATGATCCATAAAGTTACTGTGTGTTAGTCACTCAGCTATGTCCGACTCTTTGTGACCCCACAGACTGTAGCCCGCCAGGCTTCTCTGTCCATGGAATTCTCCAGGCAAGAATACTGGAGTGGATTGCCATTCCCTTCTCCAGAGGAACTTCCCAACCCAGGGATTGAACCCTGGTCTCCTGCTAAACACCCACAATATTCATATACACATATATACCATGTGAACTGCTCCTCGGGAGGAAGAAAAATTATTGCGTGCAACAAATATCTGTTGTTTGTTGCACACAGAGCTATTCTACCAGTAGTTTGGTTTACTGGGATCATATATATAGGGTCACTTTTTCTTATGTATTTCTTATGGCTATCCATATTAGAAGTAAGGCTTCCCAGGTGGCGCAGTGATAAATAATCTGCCTGCCAATGCAGGAGACAGATTCGATTCCAGGGCTAGGAAGATCCACTGGAGTAGGAAATGGTAACCCACTCCAGTATTCTTGCCAGGAAATGTCCATGGACAGAGGAGCCTGGAGGGCTATGGTCTATGCAGTTGCAAAGAGTCAGATATGATTGAACATCGGAGCTCGTGCGCACATATTAGAATGACCCAGAGCTTTAATGTCCAAGGTAACTGAAGAGGAAATTACACTCTGACTACCACTGAATTCAAAATTACCCATATATCATGTACACTTTGGAAACGTGTTTTCTTGCCCTTGACTGGAGCTCCCTTCTTTGATTTGACCATCTTATTGATTAAGTAATATAATTAAAGCTTTCAAAAAAATTCACCTTACGCCAAAAAGAAAGAAATGCAGAGCCTATTCTAGTAGAAGAGAAAAACGTTAAGTAGAATTATCAGTTCAGTTCAGTCCCTCACGTCTGACTCTTTGCAACCCCATGGAATGCAGCACACCAGGCTTCCCAGAGTTATCAACTCCTCCGTTATTTCTAATAGATTTTCAGAGACAACCAGTGATTCTCCAAGAAACTATTATTAGTGTAAGGAAAACATTCTCCTTCATCTCAGAATTTCTAATACCTCAACTCCATCATCGCAGCTGCTCAGAAATAAACTCTTTTAAATGAAACATCTCTTCTAAGTTTATTTTTATGCTGGATCAAAATTAACTAGATTTAGAGAATTGCTTCAGTGAGACAGTTTCAGCTTCAGTTCAGTCGCTCAGTCGTGACCGACTCTTTGTGACCCCATGAATCACAGCACACCAGGCCACCCTGTCCATCACCAACTCCCAGAGTTCACTCAAACCCACCTCCATCGAGTCGGTGATGCCATCCAGCCATCTTATTCTCTGTCGTCCCCATCTCCTCCTGCCCCCAATCCCTCCCAGCATCAGAGTCTTTTCCAGTGAGTCAACTCGTCGCATGAGGTGACCAAAGTATTGCAGTTTCAGCTTTAGCATCAGTCCTTCCAATGAACACCCAGGATTGATCTCCTTTATAATGGACTGGTTGGATCTCCTTGCAGGCCAAGGGACTCTCAAGAGTCTTCTCCAGCACCACAGTTCAAAAGCATCAATTCTTCGGTGATCAGCTTTCTTCATAGTCCAACTCTCACATCCATACATGACCACGGGAAAAACCATAGCCTTGACTAGATGGACCTTTGTTGAAAAAGTAATGCCTCTGCTTTTCAGTATGCTATCTCGGTTGGTCATAACTTTCCTTTCAAGGAGTAAGCGTCTTTTAATTTCATGGCTGCAATCACCATCTGCAGTGATTTTGAGGCCCAGAAAAATAAAGTCAGCCACTGTTTCCCCATCTATTTGCCATGAAGTGATGGGACCGGATGCCATGATCTTAATTTTCTGAATGTTGAGCTTTAAGCCAACTTTTTCATTCTCCTCTTTCACCTTCATCAGGAGGCCCTTTTGTTCTTCTTCTCTTTCTGCCATAAGGGTGGTGTCATCTACATATCTGAGGTTATTGATATTTCTCCCGGCAATCTTGATGCCAGCTTATGCTTCCTCCAGCCCAGCATTTCTCTTGATGTACTCTGCATATAAGTTAAACAAGCAGGGTGAAAATATTCAGCCTTGAAATACTCCTTTTCCTATTTGGAACCAGTCTGTTGTTCCATGCCCAGTTCTAACAGTTGCCTCCTCACCTGCATACAGGTTTCTCAAGAGGCAGGTCAAGTGGTCTGGTATTCCCATCTCTTTCAGAATTTTCCAGTTTATTGTGATCCACACAGTCAGTGTCACACAAAAGGAATCCAAGAAGTAACAAATTCTAATGACTTCAAATCATTACTAAACCATCCTTCTTTGGTTCAAAGACTGGGAGAAGGCTCAGTTAGGGAGTTCTATTTTTAAAAAGTGGTGAGAAGTTTTGAGTCATTCCTCCCCTTTGTCATCTAGTTGACTAGAATTTTGGTCATCATTCTTATCTGGCAGGTGGTGTGAGCTAATTTGTTACATAATCTGGAAGGCTCTAGATATCTTGGATTAGGTACTGGTAGAGGCTAAATTTTGAAGTGGTTTCTTGGATTTAGTTTCTTTGCTTCTTTTAATTGTTATCTGGAACAGAGTGGTGACCACAGGCAGGTAATACAAAGAATCAACCCTTCAGGAAAAAAAAAACACTTAATAAAAAAATTTGTTACATAAATATCTGAGAAAAGTAAAATCTGGAATATGAGCATAAGTGTTTCTACTAAAATTGACATGTACTGGATCAAAGTAGGTAAATTTCTTTTATTGCCTTACCATCCCCTTTCAATCCTTTCTCCAAAATATTAAACATTAAATTATATTTTTATACTGTATTCTAAAAACAACTTGTCTTACCATAAATGCATTGCCCTGTAAGTGTTCACTATACTGAACAAAATGTCAGCTAACTGCCTTACACTGAGAGACTCTAAACACAAAAACAAAACTCCAAAATGCATTATGATGAATAATTTTAAACACTGGCCAACCGTATGTTGTTAAAGAGGATCAGAAGACTTTAAGGTTTCATCAGGATGGCAGCAGCAGTTCTTCATTGTCAAGTTCTGGGAAATTTGATTTGGGCTTACAAACTTGCACAAGAACAGAGGACATAGGCTTCTTACCAATTTCAAGTTTGAAATGAAAGGGAGATGAGTACTTTCTTCTTTCATGGATGAGATGAGTTTTTTAAAGCCATTCTATTAATGTATGAAGGGTTTTATTTTCAAATTCTGGGGAAATTGACTTAAATCCTCAAGAAATGTTGTGAGTTAATTTTTAGAATAAGAGCATTCTTCTTTTGATGATTTTCCCCATCACAAAAATAAATTGAGATTCACAAGTTATTTATACTCTAAGAGTATCTAATGCCCAGGCAGGGCAGAAAGAATAATGTGTAAATTTAACGTTTTTCTTTTGCAGGCAAAAGGGAGGAGAGAGTGTTTAAGAGTGTAAATTCTGGAGTTAGACCAACCTGGTTCAGATCCTGGTTCCTCATTTCCCAGCTGTGCGACCTTGAACAAGAAACCTAGCTAGCACCTTTTCTCCTCGATTTCTTCATCTTCAAGCTGAAAGCTTCATGAACACCTACAGGATAAGGCAATTTGGAGCTAAACTATATATAATCTGAAAAATACTTAGGTTCCTGGTTCCTGCTGCTGCTGCTGCTAAGTCGCTTCAGTCGTGTCCGACTCTGTGCGACCCCATAGACAGAAGCCCACCAGGCTCCCCTGTCCCTGGGATTCTCCAGGCAAGAACACTGGAGTGGGTTGCCATTTCCTTCTCCAATGCATGAAAGTGAAAAGTGAAAGTGAAGTCGCTCAGTCATATCCGACCCTCAGCGACCCTATGGACTGCAGCCTTCCAGGCTCCTCCGTCCATGGGATTTTCCTACTGCTCTTACTTAACTATTTTAAAACTCCACTCTCTTATTTATAAAAAGAGGATCATCATTTTGTCCATATTATCATGTTCATGTGAACATAACATTTACTGCATTACTTGGTACATCAGTTCAGTTCAGTTCAGTTCAGTCGTTCAGTCGTGTCTGACTCTCCACAACCCCATGAATCACAGCACGCCAGGCCTCCCTGTCCATCACCAACTCCCGGAGTTCACTCAAACTCATGTCCACAGAGTCAGTGATGCCATCCAGCCATCTCATTCTCTGTCGTCCCCTTCTCCTCCCGCCCCCAACCTTTCCTAGCATCAGAGTCTTTTCCAGTGAGTCAACTCGTCGCATGAGGTGACCAAAGTATTGCAGTTTCAGCTTTAGCATCAGTCCTTCCAATGAACACCCAGGATTGATCTCCTTTAGAATGGACTGGTTGGATCTCCCTGCAGTCCAACGGACTCTCAAGAGTCTTCTCCAGCATCACAGTTCAAAAGCATCAATTCTTCGGCAATCAGCTTTCTTCACAGTCCAACTCTCACATCTATACATGACCACTGGAAAAACCATAGCCTTGACTAGACTGACCTTTGTTGGCAAATAATGTCTCTGCTTTTTAATATACTATCAAGGTTGGTCGTAACTTTCCTTCCAAGGAGTAAACGTCTTTTAATTTCATGGCTGCAATCAGCATCTGCAGTAAATAAATACTGCTGCTGCTGCTAAGTCACTTCAGTCATGTCCGACTCTGTGTGACCCCATAGACGGAAGCCCACCAGGCTCCCCCGTCCCTGGGATTCTCCAGGCAAGAACACTGGAGTGGGTTGCCATTTCCTTCTCCAATGTGTGAAAGTGAAAAGTGAAAGTGAAGTCGCCCAGTCGTGTCCGACCCTTAGCGACCCTAGCTATTGTTTATTACTCCGACTTTTCAAGAAAACAGCAATGATAATACCAAGCATGGCCTCTTCAGAAGGAACTTCAGTAACACTGCCATCTAGTGACGCATCTAAACCTGCAACGTTCCCTCTTTTATCAGTCCTGGTCTTATGCCTTTTATTATTTCTGGCCTGTTGATGCAATGAGCTCTGCTCAATCTTTTCAAGCATCTCTGAAAAGACTGGTCACTGCTGGCCTCTGCCATCTGCCTCAGGCACCAGAGAGCTGGGTACAAAGGAAAGGAAAACGCGTTGGCCCTCTGTGTACTCGGGTTCTAACAATCCATTTGCTTCTGTCCTGCTTTTGTGAACTCAACCACTGGCACAGTGTTTCCTTAAGCAAAGCTAACTTGAATAATAATGAAAAATTAACAAAACAGCAAGACACAGAATTGGCTATTGCATCACTCCACAATGCCACAGTACTGAAAGATCACTTTGGGGTAGAAGGTGATTTAAAAGGCTACTGAAGAGCCATGGCAATTAAGCAGCAGGTCATGTGTGACTGGAGCCAGTGAACTAAAGATTATTTCAGCTGAGCAAGAGTGCACTGGGGAACTGCAGAGCCCACTGCCCCCTGTGGCGTTCATGAATTCATGGGCTAGAATAGAAATTGCCTGAAAACAAACTGGGCAGGTTGGACCTTATCTAAAGAGCAAACACAAAAATGCGATAACTAAGGGTGACCTCTGTGTCATAAGCTTGAACGTCATCTGCTATATTTCTGTAGTTTTGTTTCTTTTTGTAGGCAAGTACATTTGGGTGAAGAATTGCTCAGGCTCTAAATATTGTGGCAAGTTTTCAGTTTAGTAATGACCCTTCAGAATCTTTTGTTTCAATTACCCTGATAATAAAGTAAAATTTCTGAGTGGAGATAAAGAAAGAGTTTTGGTCTCAATTGCCTGGATTTCTATTTCTGTTTAAACTTTTGGTTAAGGACCCAGATCCTGACACCGTGTTCACGGCTTTAAGAAGCCTCAGCTGACTTCCTAGGTGAAGTAAGATTTTATAGCAGTGTTATCATTGAACCAAGTACTCACTTTCTTAGGACTTGTCACAATGCATTACTTATTTGTCTGATTGCTTGATTAATGTCTCTTTTTCCCACCTGACTATAAGTTTCCTGAGAGTAGGAGCCCTGTCTGCTTTTGCTTAATACCACATGCACACACCTAGCACAGGCCCGGCACAATGCAAGAGCTAAGTAAGTGAGGAAGGGGTTGGGGGCTTACTCATTGCCAGCAATGAGTGATCCCCAGAGCTAAATATGCATTGAACAGAAATGCATGTGGCCTGTGGTAAGAGACTTTTGGACTTATTCACTGTCCGTCCTACATGCTAGTTACAAATGACTGTAACAGGGAGACCATGGTCTTCAGGGAGAAAAACAGACTCAGGGCCATAAAAAGGCCAAAATTCACTTGGTCAAAAATGGGAAAGTAATAGCTCACTCTTGTTTCTCTCCTAGGACCTGGTTTAATGTCAATTCTCATCTAAAAGTAAATTTTGAGTTGGGTTTAAATTATTAAAATTCAACTTTATATTTGCAGTATGAAACAAGTTGACATACCCATTTTCCCCCTAAATGGTAATTAAATACTGCTTTATAGGTCTGATACCAAGATGGTTCATGTAAAACATTGCTTTCAGGTAGGCCCCAAACATAGGTGCAAGTCAGGGCTCAATGCATTGACAGAATGAAAATGAGAAAATGAGGTACAAAAGAAAACATAAATGAAATGGAGAACCTCAAAAAATAAACCTCAAGTCAACAAAATATCTGTTTTAAGATTATATCCTGCAGAATTCCAATCATAGTCGAATCCTTTAGATTCACAGCAGTAACGTAGACCTCTGCTGTGCTTATCTGTGTTGCCAAAAAGTCACCAAGTATTTTGAATAAGATAACACATAGGGTTGAGAAATAAAAGAAATGGTCCTTCATCTCAAGATTATATTCTATTGCCATGAGGAACATGTCATTAAAACATTTGTTACTGTAAAAAAAGAAAACTGGGTTTTTAACCTATAAATGCAAACTAACATTTTATTTTAAGAATGTTTTTGGTGCCAACAAGATGGTCGAGCAGTCTAAGGTGCTACATTCAGAATGTTTTTGGTCAAAAGAAATAATTTAATCTGTTTTTGTAGGTGGGTCAAGAGAGGCATGGGAAATATTTACATATATGTGTGTGTATATGTGTATATACATACATATATATACATATATATGTTCTTATATATATATATATGATCTTTTTAGCAACTGATGCTGCAGAAAGAATTAGTGGTGTGGCACAGTGTAGATTTTAGGGTTATAGAGGGTTATAGAATATGAAGCAGAGTTACTGCCTTCAGCCTAACGAAATACTTGTAATGGGATGAGGTAGAATCAAGAGGACACACCAGATGTACCTTCAGATTAGGTGAAATCATCTCTGTGTAATGGCCTTGAAAGTGAAAGTGATAATTGCTCAGTCATGTCCAACTTTGCAACCCATGGACTGAGCCTGCCAGGTTCTTCTCTCCGTGAAATTCTCCAGGCAAGAATACCGGAGAGGATTGCCATTTCCTTCTCCAGGGGACCTTTCAGACCCAGGGATCGAACATGGACCTCAGCTTATTCCAATCTTCCGTGTTCTGAGTAATGTAGCTATTTTCATTTGTTTTAGTATATATATGTTACATTATCACCATATCTTGGCCTATCAATCATTAACGCTGTTTTGGGGAAATAAAACTAAATGTGTTAAGGTTCAAAGTTGATAAAGGAAATTAATCTGAAATTAGGGGTCTTACACACATTGGAGAAGGAAATGGCATCCCACTCCAGTGTTCTTGCCTGGAGAATCCCAGGGACAGGGGAGCCTGGTGGGCTTCCGTCTATGGGGTCACACAGAGTCAGACATGACTGAAGTGACTTAGCAGCAGCAGCAGCAGCAGGGGTCTTAAATATTTAATGGTAGAGAGATTATTTTCTCAGAAAGTCAGATTGACTAAAAGAACTGAAGGGAGGAGATAGAATTGGCATCAAAGAAGTAAAATGATAACTATTCACTCTTCTTACATTGGTGATACCAGTTAAATCTGAGTTCTTGCCAGCACTAAATGACCTTGGTACCAATCCTCATGGATATATTCCTAAAAGATTATATACTTAAATCTGAATTTTGACAAGACTAAATTTTTAAAAATACATTAAGGAAATGGTTCCGCTCCTCCCCCCACCCAAAATAGGTAGCATGATAAACTTGTATGTTGCAGTTAATTCTATTAATAGGATATGTCACAAGGAATGTGTTACTATAATAGCTAAAGTGTCAAGGTTTGTGAATTATTCACCTAGGAAAAACCCTCTTGTTTTTTAGAGTATCAAAAGTCAAAGTCTTGAGTGTATGCAAGATCGTCCCTATAATAATATCTTTGTATATGATTTGCATTTGATTATGCTTTCTTGAGTGAGAAATAAAAAGGGGTACATTTTCAGCCATTATACTGAGACTGTCCCAGAGACAAGGTTGGCTGAACCCAGAGGTCAGTCTGTGCCTGCCTCTGTCACAGCATTACATCAGTTTGCGACTGTAATTCTCTTGGACCTGTCTCTGTGTCTCACTGAGTTCCTTGAGGGCAGCAAGTATCATAGCACATAGAAAGAACTCAATGAATATCTGTTCAATTAATAACTTGCGTTTCTACAAAAGCAAAAATAAGAATTCAATTAACTTTACAAATTCCTTATAGTGCATGTATCAGATGTATGTAAATTATGAAATTTTAATCTGAGAAGTCTTCCTGTTGAGTAGACTCTCTTTTTTTTTTAAGCCAAGTATATTTGTACTTGTTTTTAAGAAATTCCAAACTCCTTATTAATATGCTGCTGCTGCTAAGTCACTTCAGTCGTGTCCGACTCTGTGTGACCCCACAGACGGCAGCCTACCAGGCTCCCCTGTCCCTGGGATTCTCCAGGCAAGAACACTGGAGTGGTTGCCATATAAATTAACCTAATTCAAGTAACTTTGTTAAGTTCCCACTCTGTAAATTTTCTATGCTTTGCACTAAGAAAACATGATAAATTAGACCCTATTCCTATCCCCAAACTTTAGACATCCATTTAAATATTACAGTTTGAGAAGAGTAAAGAAATATGTATAAAATACATACATAACATAGAAGAGGGAGGATCACGCCGGCTGATAGAAGTCCAAAAGTCTTAGAGTAGTGGGTAATTAACGAGTGAATGGTGGGAAAAAGGAGGAGGGAATCACCCTCTACAGCTGGAACAGTAGATACACAAGAACAGAGACATGGAACATCACAGAGGGAGACAGTGTTTAAGGGGGGATGTGTTTGTGCGTGTGCTTAGAGAGATAGCCAGGTGTATATTATGTAGAGCTTGTACAACATTCTAAGGAGCAAGTGCTCAACTCTGCAGTGAAGAGTTTTAGCATGAAAGGAATACGCTTATATTTGCCTTAGGAAAGCCGCATTCGTGACAAGAGAAGGATCTGAGAAGAAGAAAAGGAAGTTCAAAAAAATTGCTGGACAGTACATTTTGAAATGTGGAGGAGGAGATGGATGGACTCAGAGAGATATAACAGGCAAATCAGCAGAACCTGGAAGAAAGTATATGTGGGATGATGGCGAGCATTCCAGTAAGGTATCAGCATGCATTAACATTTCTGAAGTTCTCTAAACAAGTTCTGCACCTCAGCTTCTCAACAGAATCACCTGGGGAGCTGTCCAGAACCCCAATGCCACGATGCCTAAAATCAGAATCTCTGGAGGTAGAAGTCCATGACCATGTGGTTTCAAGGTGCAGTCAAGGCTGAGAACCGCTGGTCTAGACAGAGATTCTTCCCTCAAGTTATTGGTGGGGGGAGGGAATGAGAGCTTAAATGAGCCATCGAAAGTCATAGAAAATAGGAAATAGAATCTGAGTCTCTTGATTTCCAGCCCAGGGGCCTAACCACCAAACTGAATTATAGCCTACAGTATCAGTAGATCACTGACCAGCACTGACAAGTCAGGTTCATGGCACTCATTCATTCACACATCCACATGGCCAAAGCTAGCAGAAGCTGACTATATTAGAAATAGCTAAGAAATAGAAGACATTTTTACTTCCTGACACTCAAGATGATGACAGATTAAGTAGGAAGACATAATGCCTCTCAATGTAATGCCAGAGAATATATAATAAGATATGATGAATGGCAGAAGCACTTATGATGAATGGCAGAGGCACAGGAATTCAGAGAAGTAAGAGTTAACTCTGGAAAAAGATAACTTGAAGGAGGAAACAAGAGTCATCAAGATGTAAACTCGAAATTATGAATATTTTAAAAGGCAATGAATGGCATTTCATGAACTTTCAGTAACAATCCAATTAATTCTGACAGGTATTCACATAAGTCATTGAAGATGGCTTTTACTAGGCCAGATTTGGTAGATTCAAGAGGAGTTTAGAGCTCTTTCAGAATTTTTAATTACAAATCAAAATGGAGAAGCAGTTATTTTATTCATGGAAAAATTTAGGGAAAAATACAATTAACAGTGGAGCAAGATGATTTATTATTAATAAGCTCATGTAGCTCTGAAGAACACTTTCAAAGTTTCTTCAGAGACTAGACTATTTTTAACTGGTACAGTAATAATATTTATTGTATCCACACATAAATACTATAAAATACAAATTCAGTTAATACCCAAGAGTTTGTATAGAGACTAAGAAAAAACCAATTTTCCATAATATTACAATCATTAGTCATCCCATAGCTATCATTTCTACATCTCCCCTTCCTTTGCACATCCATAGAACTTGGATTTCACCTCTACTATGACATTGTCAGAGTTCAAGTTCAAGTTTTAAATATCTAGACACAAGTCACTGCGCTGCACACTCCCAGGAACACCCACAGTGGTTGGCAAGGGGTATGGGGAGTGACTAAGAGCATGGACTATGGACTCAGATTACTTGACTTCAAATTCAGGTCTTGTCATTTACCAGAGGGACACTCTTGAGTAAGCTACCCAAAATCAGTTATGTTTCAGTTTCTTTACCACTAAAATTAGAATAGTATTATTAGCAGCAGTACCAGACCACCTGACCTGTCTGTTGAGAAACCTGTGTGCAGGTCAGGAAGCAACAGTCAGAACTGTACATGGAACAACAGACTGGTTCCAAATAGGAAAAGGAGTACGTCAAGGTTGTATATTGTCACCTTGCTTATTTAACTTATATGCAGAGTACATCATGAGGAATGCTGGGCTGGAAGAAGCACAGGCTGGAATCAAGATTGCCAGGAGAAATATCAATAACCTCAGATATGCAGATGACACCACCCTTATGGCAGAAAGTGAAGAGGAACTCAAAAGCCTCTTGATGAAAGTGAAAGAGGAGAGTGAAAATGTTGGATTAAAGCTCAACATTCAGAAAACTAAGACCATGGCATCTGGTCCCATCACTTCATGGGAAATAGATGGGGAAACAGTGGAAACAGTGTCAGACTTCATTTTTTTGGGCTCCAAAATCACTGCAGATGATGATTGCAGCCATGAAATTAAAAGATGCTTACTCCTTGGAAGGAAAGGAATGACCAACCTTGATAGTATATTAAAAAGCAGAGACATTACTTTGCCAACAAAGGTCTGTCTAGTCAAGGCTATGGTTTTTCCCGTGGTCATGTATGGATGTGAGAGTTGGACTGTGAAGAAAGCTGATCGCCGAAGAATTGATGCTTTTGAACTGTGGTATTGGAGAAGACTCTTGAAAGTCCCTTGGACTGCAAGGAGATCCAACCAGTCCATTCTAGAGGAGATCAATCCTGGGTATTCATTGGAAGGACTGATGCTAAAGCTGAAACTGCAATACTTTGGCCACCTCATGCGATGAGTTGACTCACTGGAAAAGACTCTGATGCTAGGAAAGGTTGGGGGCGGGAGGAGAAGGGGACGACCGAGAATGAGATGGCTGGATGGCATCACCGACTCTGTGGACATGAGTTTGAGTGAACTCCGGGAATTGGTGATGGACAGGGAGGCCTGGCGTGCTGTGATTCATGGGGTTGCGGAGAGTCGGACACGACTGAGCGACTGAACTGAACTGAACTGAACTGATTAGCAGCAGTACCTCAAAAGATTGTGCTATCAACCAGCTAATATCCTGGTGCCTTCAAGACTGGACATACTCAATAGATATTGGCTATTATGATATTGTGATTTATAATAAGAAATGTATATTTGAGTTTTGTTCCTGTCTGGCACAGATTTCCTAAAACCCTTGAAGTTTCCCCTGAAGAGAGAAATTAAAGTGTCTTTTGTTATGCTAATGAGGTGACTTTGGAAAGCAACTAAGGACAGGCTGGTTGCCAGTGAAGCTAACTGTGTGATTAGAGAGTAGGAACTTTCAGTTCTATCCTTGACCTCAGGGGAAAGGAGAGTGGCTGGTTCAATCACCAATGGCCAATGATTTCATCAATCATGCCTATGTTATGAAGCCTCCATAGGATCTCTAAAGGACAGGTTCCAAGAGCTCCAGGTTGGTGAGCATGTGGAGGTGCTGGGCAAGTGGTAGGCTCAGAGAGGGCATGGAAGCTCTGTGCCCTTTCCCCCATACCTTGCTCTTCCATCTGGATGCTCCTGAGTTATATTCTTTTACAACAAACTGGTGATCTAGTAAGTAAAATGTTTCTCTGAGTTCTCTGAGTCAGTGTAGCAAATTAATCAAACTCGGGGCGGGGGTCTTGAGAACTTCCAGCATATGATAGATTGCTCAGAATCATTAGCGTCTGGAAAAGGGGTGGGCAGTCTTGTAGGACTGAGCTCTTTAGGTTGTGATCTGATGCTATCTCCAGGCAGATAGGGTCATAATTGAGTTGAATTATAGGGCATTCAGCTGGTACTGGAGAACTGCTTGGTGTAGGGGGAAAATTCCTGGAATTGGGTACAGAATCATAGTAATTATAGTGTCACATATTAATGGGCATTGAGTAGATAGTGGGTGGAGGGATCAATGGATGGGGAAACTACACAGAAACAAAATGTCTAACAAAAGGATAAGAATATTCACTGCAACCAATAGGACTTGGTATTTTTCCTAATTTACTTCAAACCTAGTAAAATACTAGACAAATTCTATAACTTAGTTTGAATTTTATAAAATAATGATGTTATTTCTTTATCTCTTCAAATTGACATGGAGACTAATTCTATAATACTTTTCACTGAAACATTTTAAGATTATGTTCTACATGTGTATGCTAAGTTGCTTCAGTCATGTCTGACTCTGAGACTCTATGGACCATAGCCCACCAGGCTCCTCTGTCTATACCAGAGTGGGTTGCCATGACCTCCTTCAGGGGATCTTACTGATCCAGGGATTGAACCTGAGTCTCCTGCATCTCTTGCATTGACAGGCACGTTCTTTACCACTAGCGCCATCTGGGAATCCTGTTCTACATGTACAATATATTATTTTGAAAGTTTTATCCAATGTTTTCCAGAAGGATTGGGGAAACTAGTTTTGAAGGAATCTTCAAAGAGCTTAATATTATATTCTTTGTTGAAGTTAGCAGATTTGGAACATTATAAGTGCTAAATCTCTAAAAACATAATTAGAGGTCCCTCGCTTGAGTCTGACATCTGCTAAAGTAAGTACAGTGAAGGCAGATGAATGAACCCTTATCTAGGGACTGTGGTGGAAAGAATAAGACTATGGCAGTGCCTTCTAAAGAAAGTAACAATGTCCTGCCATATATTGGAAAACTCCAAATAAAACATGCATTTGAATGGAAAGGAAATCAGTCCTGAATGTACATTGGAAGGACTGATGCTGAAGCTGAAACGCCAATACTTTGATCACCTGATGTGAAGAAATGACTCATTGGAAAAGACCTTGATGCTGGGAAAGATTGAGGGCAGGAGGAGAAGGGGATGACAGAGGATGAGATGGTTGGATGGCATCACCGACTCGATGGACATGAGTATGAGCATGCTGCAGGAGTTGGTGACGAACAAGGAAGCTTGGCGTGCTGCAGTCCATGGGGTCACAAAGAGTTGGATATGACTGAGCGACTGAAGACTGAATTGAAAGTAATCCCTTCTCTAAGATCAACGTCTTCAAGCGAAATAAACCCAAAGGTTTTAGAAAATGCTTAGTGCACAACCCCAGGGGGAATAAAAATGTATGTCAACCACTGATTTATTAAGTAATTTCTGCAAAAGCTGCACCTAGGAGATACATCACAGGGGTTGAGTTATTGGAGGAGAAACTCCCAGGCCAAATACAGGCACTGCAAGTGGTCTTGAATTTACAACTTGCTGAAAGAAAGAAGGCGGGGGGCGGCGAGGGCAGTGGGGGAGTGTTGGGAGAAAAAAACTACCATTCCATTTGGGTGGTTTGATAAATTGTGATTTGTGGAAAGTGCTCATTTCAAATCCCTTGCATTTTATTTTATGAGTTTATACATTTATCCACATGTTCTGCTAAGGAAACTGAAGAAAGCTACATGAGTTCTGTCTCTTGGCCTCTGGGAGGCAGAATGGACAAGTGAATTTTACACTGAGTGACTTTTCCTCCTGGAGATTGCTGTCACTTGATGCCATGATCTATACCCAAAATCTTTGAAAAATGATGATGAATTATTCCACATGACAGTTTCCATATAATTTCACTGCAAAGGCTTTTAAAGCTGAAAGGAGCCTTAAGAGATCATCTTGTGACAACTTCCTGGTTTTATAGATAAGGAAAAGGAGCCTCAGAAGAGAATCAATCCTTGGATAGGAAAACACAGCCAGGCCCTGGTAAAGTCAAGACTGGATTCCAGGGTCTCAGACAAAGAACAACATCCTTTCGCCTGCTTGAGCTAATGTCTTCTTAAACTAGGTAGGAGTATGCTATAAAATACTGTACTTGCTTGAGAATCTAATTTATTACCTGAAAACTATTTAGGACATTGGGAAGACAACAAAGCAGTGATGTGCTAGGCATTGCTGCTTATAATAAAGGTATGGGCAGAAAGCCTAAAATGGCAGGCTGCTTGTAGATAGGCAGAGAATAATGTTATTAAACAGTTTGACAAAAAATAAAAAATGTTCATTCTCAACTAGGTAACATTGAGCATTCTAGAATGAACCCGTGGCGGGGTTGTGGGGTGGTAGGGGGTGGGTCATTTTAAAAAAGTGATTTGCAAAGATTTCAAACGTGTTTGGTCTCATCTAAAATGTTTACAACCTGGTAACCCACTCCAGCACTCTTGCCTGGAGAATCTCATGAACAGAGGAGCCTGGCAGGCTTGGTCCACAGGGTCGCAAAGAGTCTGACACAACTGAAATGACTTAGCACATACACATAATTTTAGCTTACAAATCTCGAAATGTTTGATATTCAGTTTAGTTTCAGTTTTCAAATAAGATAAGCAATGCTGCATTGAATTTATTTGTAGCTAAGTCTTAGAACAAAACCATGATTTATCCTATCCCTTAGGATAAATTTTAGAACTCCTAGTTTAAGAATATGCTAACTTTTAAACTGCTTTGTGGACAGGTGATACCGTACCATACTGCCAAAGCTGCTATTATCATTTTGTATAGTAGCTTCCCTGGTAGGCTTCCCTGGTGGCTCAGATGGTAAAGTGTCTGCCTACAATGTGGGATACCTGGGTTTGATCCCTGGGTTGGGAAGATCACCTGGAGAAGGAAATGGCAACCCACTCTAGTACTCTTGCCTGGAAAATTCCATGGACAGAGGAGCCTGGTGGGCTACAGTCCATGGGGTCGCAGAGTCAGACACAACTGAGTGACTTAACTCACTCATCAGCTCATCATCAGTCAGTCAGTCAGTTCAGTCGCTCAGTCGTGACCGACTCTTTGCAACCCCATGAATCACAGCACGCCAGGCCTCCCTGTCCATCACCAATTCCCGGAGTTCACTCAAACTTACGCCCATCGAGTTGGTGATTCCATCCAGCCATCTCATTCTCTGTCGTCCCCGTCTCCTCCCGCCCACAATCCCTCCCAGCATCAGAGTCTTTTCCAGTGAGTCCACTCTTCGCATGAGGTGGCCAAAGTATTGGAGCTTCAGCTTTAGCATCAGTCCTTCCAATGAACACCCAGGACTGATCTCCTTTAGGATAGACTGGTTGGGTCTCCTTGCAGTCCAAGAGACTCTTTGGTAATTTGACATCAAGAACTCAGAGAAGAGCATTGTTGTATCACATGTGCTCTTGTTAAATGGGAACATTTAGTGAGAAATTGTTTCTCAAAATGAGCATCTGTTTGTAACAAGGATGTGCTATGTGTTTGGATATAAAGGTAGATATGAAGTAGCCCCTGCCCTCAAGAAACTTAAGTCAAGAGAAGGCAACTAAAAAGCACCAAGCATCCAAAAATGAAGAAATGGCATTTAAGGAGCAGCTGCTTTAAAGAGGGTGGAGATTATATAAAATGTGTGGTGAGCAAGTTTGAGGCAATCAGTCACAGGAGCAAGTTTATTCAAATGAATGCCTTGGACTGCTGAAGCTCATTCTGACTTGGCTGTACAGAGCAGGCTGGCAGTGAGGCTGGCTGAATTTGTAACAAATGGTTTGTGCCTACCTACAGGAACAATGGAACAGTAATTTTCATTTTTTAATGGTCAGCTACCAGTATCCTTTATGTGAAATGATAACAATGGACTCTCTTCCAGCCACATCTTTGAAAAACTCTCCTCCATAGAGGCCGCCAACCCGCCATTATGCAAGAGTACCTCATTTCTGTCATGCTAGGTCACCATGTTCCCTGCAGGTGTGTGGCTCATCACAATTCTTTATACTTGTGCTTATGGTGGGGTTTTTTTGTTTGTTTTGTTTGGTTTTTTAAACAAGATTAAAAATGCACATGTTGCTCGTATCATCAATCCCCAATATTGCTTAACTGAACTGTGTGTGTTTACACAGCTGCTGACTCCTGGGAAACCCTCTTGGGAAGGAGACAACAGTTCTGAATGTACCATTTTGTGGATCAGTAAAAAGTACAAAGATTGAATTTCTTTAAAAAAAAAAAATTAAGTATTTTCTATCCAACAGTCTTGCCAGCAGAGGCAGCGGCTGTGCACACACTGGCCAGTGGAGAGATCTCTGTTTCAGGCATCCTTTTGAAAGCAACAACAGTTTTTGGAGCGTAAAAAGTATTTATTTCTTCTTTAAAGAAAACTGAAGTTTTGCAAGAATGCCCCCATTTTTTGGTTGGTTGCTTTAGTTTGTAAGTAGCAAAATCTGGAAATAATCTGCTTTGTTGTTGATCCTCCCAACTGGAAGTTGTAGCATTTCCCCTACCCTAGGGGAATTTCCTGTTCTACACAGCTGTGCTGATCCCCACCCACTTCCTGCCTCAGTCTTCCTGGAGGTGCTTCAGAATTTCACCCCACTTCCTCTGCCTCTCTCTAAACAGCTCATTAACCATAGCTCACTTCTTTTCCACTGACTGACCCCAAACTAACCCTTCGAGGCAGATAAAGATGAGGAAGCTGTATCAGCAAGAATCAGTGACTTGTCCAGAGTCCCCATCTTTTCTGAAGGGCCACATGTCATTCTGCAGAGAAGGAAATAGCAATGCACTCCAGTATTCTTGCCTGGAAAATCCCATGGACAGAGAAGCCTACCATCCATGTGGTCACAAAGAGTCAGACACAACTGAGTGACTAACACACATATACACATTTCATTCTGTACCCTTTTTATGCGGAAAGAAGAGTTTAAAGTCTAATAGGAGAGTCAACTATCACAGACTGAACGGCTTATAAACAATAGAAATTTACTTCTCATAGTTCTGGAGGCTGGGAGGTCCAACATAAAGCCCCAGCAGATTTGGTGTCTGGTGAGAGCTTAATTCTTTGTTCTCACATGGCCATCTTCTCGTTGTGTTCTCACATGAGGCAAAGGAACCCTCTGGGGTCTCTTTTTGCTTTTTATTTGTTTTTCTTTATCTATTTTTAAATTTTCTGAGGATTGTTTTATGAGGGCACTAATCCCACTCATGAGGATTCCACCCTCATGACCTAATCAGTTCCCAAAGTCCCCATCTCCAAATACCATCACAGTAG
Organism: Moschus berezovskii; assembly: GCF_049115385.1. Classification (NCBI taxonomy): domain Eukaryota; kingdom Metazoa; phylum Chordata; class Mammalia; order Artiodactyla; family Moschidae; genus Moschus; species Moschus berezovskii. Next base: position 59,308,454 of record NC_142472.1, on the reverse strand, counting down.
GGGTTATGTTTCCACACATGAATTTTGGGAAGGGATACAAACATTCAGTCTACAGCAGAGAGATTAATTAAACAAGTATTTACCAGGAAAGCAATTGATTATGTTTTGGTAAGTACTAAAAAGGTGACTTCAGTTCAGTTCAGTTCAGTCACTCCGTCATGTCCAACTCTTTGCGACTCCATGAATCACAGCACACCAGGCCTCCCTGTCCATCACTAACTCCTGGAGTTCACTCAAACTCATGTCCATCGAGTCGGTGATATCATCCAGCCATCTCATTCTCTGTCGTCCCCTTCTCCTCTTGCCCCCAATCCCTCCCAGCATCAGAGTCTTTTCCAGTGAGTCAACTCGTCACATGAGGTGGCCAAAGTATTGCAGTTTCAGCTTTTGCATCAGTCCTTCCAATGAACACCCAGGATTGATCTTCTTTAGAATGGACTGGTTGGATCTCCTTGCAGTCCAAGGGACTTTCAAGAGTCTTCTCCAGCCCCACAGTTCAAAAGCATCAATTCTTCGGCGATCAGCTTTCTTCACGGTCCATCTCTCACATCCATACAAGACCACAGGAAAAACCATAGCCTTGACTAGACGGACCTTTGTTGGCAAAAAGGTGACTTCAGTGTGCCATAAAAGAGAACAATGCAACTCAACCTTTTGTGGGGCATAGGAAAGGCTTCTATACAGAAGTGACATATAAGCTGACACTGGATGAATATGAAGAAGTCACCCAAAAGAGAGAGAGAAAATGAGTATTCCAGGCAGGGGAGCAGCATGTAACAAGCGCCCTGAGGCAGGTTGGAGTTTAGTATATTGTAGAAACTCAAAGAAGATCCAGTATGACTAGAAACAGAAAGTGAACAGTGCAGGGCAAGAAAGCAAGTGAAGATGGTAGGAACTGGCTTGTAAAGCCAGCACAAACCCATAGGGAGATTTCAAAGATGAGTGGCATGATCAAATATGCCTTTTAAAAAATATCACTTTGTATAGAACATGGCAAGTAGACTGGAACATGGCAAAACTGAAAGCAGAGTGATGAAGTAGGGGGATATTGGAGTACTCAAGATACTATGGTAACTTGAACTAGGGAAATAAGAAAAGTAGGTTAATACTAAAATAACCAGGAGGTAAAATAAATTGTTTTGGTGCCCAGACATGGGATACTAGGGGAGAGGGAGGTATCAAGAATGGTTTCTATCTGTTATGATTAAATTGTGTCCCACCCCCAAATTAATATGCTGAATTTCTAATCCACAGAACCACAGTTCAGTTCAGTTCAGTCACTCAGTCGTGACCGACTCTTTGCGACCCCATGAATCACAGCACGCCAGGCCTCCCTGTCCATCACCAACTCCCGAGTTCACTCAAACTCATGTCCATCGAGTCGGTGATGCCATCCAGACATCTCATTCTCTGTCGTCCCCTTCTCCTCCCGCCCCCAACCTTTCCCAGCATCAGAGTCTTTTCTAGTGAGTCAACTCGTCGCATGAGGTGGCCAAAGTATTGCAGTTTCAGCTTTAGCATCAGTCCTTCCAATGAACACCCAGGACTGATCTCCTTTAGAATGGACTGGTTGGATCTCCTAGCAGTCCAAGGGACTCTCAAGAGTCTTCTCCAACACCACAGTTCAAAAGCATCAATTCTTTGGTGATCAGCTTTCTTCACAGTCCAACTCTCATATCCATACATGACCACTGGAAAAACCATAGCCTTGACTAGACGGACCTTGGTTGGCAAAGTAATGTCTCTGCTTTTTAATATGCTATCTATGTTGGTCATACCTTGCATTCCAAAGAGTAAGTGTCTTTTAATTTCATGGCTGCAATCAGCATCTGCAGTGATTTTGGAGGCCCCCAAAATAAAGTCTGACACTGCTTCCACTGTTTCCCCATCTATTTCCCATGAAGTGATGGGACCAGATGCCATGATCTTTGTTTTCTGAATGTTGAGCTTCAAGCCAACCTTTTCACTCTCCTCTTTCACTTTCATCAAGAGGCTTTTTAGTTCTTCTTCACTTTATGCCATAAGGGTGGTGTCATCTGCATATCTGAGGTTATTGATATTTCTCCCAGCAATCTTGATTCCAGCCTGTGCTTCTTCCAGCCCAGCATTCCTCATGATGTACTCTGCATATAAGTTAAACAAGCAGAGTGACAACATACAACCTTGACGTACTCCTTTTCCTATTTAGAACCAGTCTGTTGTTCCATGTCCAGTTCTAACTGTAGCTTCCTGACCTGCATACAGGTTTCTCAAGAGGCAGGTCAAGTGGTCTGGTATTCCCATCTCTTTCAGAATTTTCCACAGTTTATTGTGATCCACACAGTCAAAGGCTTTGGCATAGTCAGTGAAGCAGAAATAGATGTTTTTCTGGAACTCTCTTGCTTTCTCCATGATCCAGCAGATGTTGGCAATTTGATCTCTGGTGCCTCTGCCTTTTCTAAAACCTGCTTGAACATCTGGAAGTTCACAGTTCACATATTGCTGAAGCTGTGATATTATTTGGAATAGGGTTATAGATAATTAGTTTAAACTACAATGAGATTTTACTCAAATAGAGTAGGCCCTTAATCCAATATGACTAATATCCTTATAAAGGGAAAATCTGAACACAGATATGCACAGAAGGAGAATGCCATGTGAATATTAAGGCAGAGATTGGAGCAACACATCTATAACCCAAAGAATGCCAAAAGATTGTCAACAAACCTACTTCTCATTAAGTAACAGGCATGGAACAGATTCTCACAGCCCTCAGAAGGTAGGACCCTGTCAGCTCCTTGATCTTGGGATTTTTAGCCTCCCAGAATGGAGAGATAACAGGTTTTTACTGTTCAAACCACCCAGTTTGTGGTATGTTGTTATGACAGCCCGAGCAAACCAACGCACTATCACTGTCCCAAATCTGATGGATAGTGGGATCCATCCTGAAGGGCGGTGGGCATTAAGTTGCCTTTCTTCACTCCTTCACCCCCTAAAATTTATCCCTATCAAAGACCTTTAGAAAGCAGACTGAGGATTCAAAACATGCAGTAAAAAATAATTCATCTATTCATCCATCCATTCATCTAGAAATAGTCATTCAACCAGTATTTCTTTGGAACTTACACTGTTTCAAGTACTAGATGAAACTTAAAGTATTATCCACATGGATTGAAAGGAAGCACTTGTTTGGGGGTGGTCAGGGAAATTATAGCCAAAATCTTGGGTTCACTTGGACAATGAGAAAATTTGGCTGATTTTCAAAAAAGCATTCCTAATAATAAATGCTATTATTCTATAAAGTGCTTCCCAGAGGAAGCATAATAATCCCATAGTTTGAGTCATAGGAAATTTTGGTGGGCATGACACTCAATAACACAATTTGGGGAAACAACCTTAAATTATAAAGGCAAGAGAGCAGGATTACTTCATTGTTTCCATCTTCATTTTCTATAAAGGCTCCTTGTGGAGACTTCACGACATGGGTGGCCAAATTATAATCACTGAATGATACAGTGGAAGATGAATCAAAATGTGATAATGTTCTTTTCATTCCCTTTTCTGACTTTTATTTGCAAGCTATATTTATTGGGCTAACACTTTCAGTTAATACCCTCCATTTTCTCAATATTTTCCATTACTCTCTTTGTACTTAAATTTCAGGAGTGTTAATATTTGGAAGCTACAGACAGTCTAGGTACACACATCTTTGTTGTAGCTATGAAAGCAGCCTTCCTTCCAGATGCAAACTGTCAAGAGAATTGTCCAGTTCCCATGCCTTTCACGGGGTTTTAGTAAGTATTACTTCACGTTGTTAAAAGGGGATTAGCAACAAGATAATCCTCATGTATTTTCTTTTGAAGTGCTTATATTTTGTGTTTAAAGAACTAAGTTTTAGCTTCCTGGCAACTTTTAAGTTCCTTCATAATCTAAGTCAGCATTTCTAGGTATCTTACCTAGAGTGGCAGGAGGTGGGGGGCAATCCAAGGTTATCAGTTATCCCAAAAGCAGAAACTAAAAAAGCTTTGACAAGGTTGTCTCATTTCAGTCAAACTGGCTTATCACCAAATACTCACTGATGTCTGAACAACTAAAAACTGCCTAGCCTGCTCCTCAGGCAGTATGGAGTCTTGTCCCCAACAGAGGGAACCAGATCTTCATAGAGAATAAGGATGGCTGTGTTTCCCCACATACATGACAGAGGCTCATAAGACACATGAGTTGGGTATGATACTTCCAGAACGGTCACATCCCATAGTTTCCAAATGAGATGGTCATTTTTGCTTACAATGCCACCAGGGCTTGGTTTAAGGGTCTCAGATTGGGTAGCACAGTGTGAAGAACAGGTTAGTCAAGTGGTCATTTCTTAGATAACTGTTTTTCAGGGAAGACTTCCACAATTCATTGACCTTTCCAGGAAATTCCAGCTCTTTTATTCTGGAGAAGTTACAGTCAAAATTCCAGCAAAGAGCATTCTTTCCGTCCTTTCTCTGCCCCTAGTACAGTACTCCACAGGATAGAGAATATGAAGGAGGCCACAGGAAGCACAGTCCTTAGCAAGAAAAATGAACAAGGAAAGAGAAAGTTTTGAGCACACAAGTTTGATGTGACTATCGGAGGGAGGACACTGGTCATGGTGGAGAGGGTCTCTCCAGAGAACCCAACAAGCAGAGCAGAAAGAATCAGAATTTGGAATCTGCCATATTCAGAAAGCATCCAAACTAGATGACCACGATGTCAGCCAAGCTAGACCATTCTAAGCCTCAGCTGCCCTAGTCTCTAGCTCTGCTAACTCTGGAGAGGTACAGAAAGAAAAGAGGGAAGAAGTGGCCTAGGACAACATGAGCTGGAATTTGGAAGAGAGTTTGCAATTTTATGATTATTACGCTGGACTGGCCTGGACTGGAAGTATGACAATTTTCTAAAATTTCATCAAGGGGTAGGTAAAGAACTACTCAACACAGGAAGATTAAAAGAGAATAGTGATAGGGAATAAGATTGGCCTACGACTGAACTGAACTGAACTGAACTGATATCCTCTTAAATCAAGCTTGTTCAATAAAATAGTTACATGTTCAGTTCAGTTCAGTTCAGTTGCTCAGTCGTCTCCGACTCTTTGCAACCCCATGAATCACAGCATGCCAGGCCTCCCTATCCATCACCAACTCCCAGAGTTCACTCAAACTCATGTCCATCGAGTCAGTGATGCCATCCAGCCATCTCATTCTCTGTCGTTCCCTTCTCCTCCTGCCCCCAATCCTTCCCAGCATCAAAGTCTTTTCGCTGAGTCAACTCGTCGCATGAATCAACTCGTGGCCAAAGTATTGCAGTTTCAGCTTTAGCATCAGTCCTTCCAATGAACACCCAGGATTGGTCTCCTTTAGAATGGACTGGTTGGATCTCCTTGCAGTCCAAGGGACTCTCAAGAGTCTTCTCCAACACCACAGTTCAAAAGCATCCATTCTTCGGCGATCAGCTTTCTTCACAGTCCAACTCTCACATCCATACATGACCACTGGAAAAACCATAGCCTTGACTAGACGGACCTTGGTTGGCAAAGTAATGTCTCTGCTTTTTAATATACTATCTAGGTTGACCATAACTTTCCTTCCAAGGAGTAAGTGTCTTTTAATTTCCTGGCTGCAATCAGCATCACAGTGATTTTGGAGCCCAAAAAAATAAAGTCTGACACTGCTTCCACTGTTTCCCCATCTATTTCCCATGAAGTGGTAGGACCAGATGCCATGATCTTTGTTTTCTGAATGTTGAGCTTCAAGTCAACCTTTTCACTCTCCTCTTTCACTTTCATTCAGGAGGCTTTTTAGTTCTTCTTCACTTTCTGCCATAAGGGTGGTGTCATCTGCATATCTGAGGTTATTGATATTTCTCCCGGCAATCTTGATTCCAGCTTGTGCTTCTTCCAGCCCAGCATTCCTCATGATGTACTCTGCATATAAGTTAAATAAGCAGGGTGACAATATGCAACCTTGACGTACTCCTTTTCCTATTTGGAATCAGTCTGTTGTTCCACGTACAGTTCTAACTGTAGCTTCCTGACCTGCATACAGGTTTCTTAAGAGGCAGGTCAGGTGGTCTGGTATTCCCATCTCTTTCAGAATTGTCCACAGTTTATTGTGATCCACACAGTCAAAGGCTGTGGATTAGTCAGTGAAGCAGAAATAGATGTTTTTCTGGAACTCTCTTGCTTTCTTCATGATCCAGCAGATGTTGGCAATTTGATCTCTGGTGCCTCTGCCTTTTCTAAAAACAGCTTGAATATCTGGAAGTTCACGGTTCACATATTGTTGAAGCCTGGCTTGGAGAATTTTGAGCATGACTTTACTCACGTGTGAGATGAGTGCAATTGTGTCGTAGTTTGAGCATTCTTTGGCATTGCCTTTCTTTGGGATTGGAATGAAGACTGACCTTTTCCAGTCCTGTGGCCACTGCAGAGTTCCAAATTTGCTGGCATAATGAAGGGATGGCGCCAAAGCAAAACCAGTACCCAGTTGTGGATGTGACTGCTGATAGAAGCAAGGTCCAATGCTGTATAGAGCAATATTGCATAGGAATCTGGAATGTTAGGTCCATGAATCAAGGCATATTGGAAGTGGTCAAACAGCAGATGGCAAGAGTGAACGTAGACATTCTAGGAATCAGTGAACTAAAATGGACTGGAATGGGTGAATTTAACTCAGATGACCATTATATCTACTACTGTGGGCAGGAATCCCTTAGAAGATATGGAGTAGCCATCATGGTCAACAAAAGAGTCCGAAATGCAGTACTTGGATGCAGTCTTAAAAACGACAGAATGATTTCTGTTCGTTTCCAAGGCAAACCATTCAATATTACAGTAATCCAGGCCTATGCCCCAACCAGTAACACTGAAGAAGCCAAAGTTGAATGGTTCTATGAAGACCTATAAGACCTTTTAGAACTAACATCCAAAAGAGATGTCCTTTTAATTATAGGGGACTGGAATGCAAAAGTAGGCAGTCAAGAAATACCTGAGTAACAGGCAAATTTGGCCTTGGAGCATGGCATGAAGCACGGCAAAGGTTAATAGAGTTTTGCCAAGAGAACGCACTGGTCAGAGCAAACACCCTCTTCCAACAACACAAGAGAAGACTCTACACATGGACATCACCAGATGTTCAACACCAAAATCAGATTGATTATATTCTTTGCAGCCAAACATGGAGAAGCTATATACAGTTAGCAAAAACAAGACCAGGAGCTGACTGTGGCTCAGATCATGAACTCTTTATTGCCAAATTCGGACTTAAATTGAAGAAAGTAGGGAAAACCACTAGATCATAGATATGACCTAAATCAAATCCCTTATGATTATACAGTGGAAGTGAGAAATATATTTAAGGGACTAGATCTGATAGATAGAGTGCCTGGTGAACTATGGACGGAGTTACATGTTACATGGGTCACTAATTATTGACTTATGTATCGGGATCACTATTTTAATCATGATGAGATCATCTCTCAATTTTCTCTTTGTCTATTCAAATAATATCATTTCCTTAACTGAGTGTTTAGTCATCTTTGAGCATCTTTGAGCTTTTATCAAGATCCCAGGTAATGCCATACATCTTGGCTGTAGTTTTAAAATATGTAATCTAAGAGAAGCTGAACAAAATGACCTCTACAGTTATTTCCAGTTCAATAGTTATAAAATGAATTGTAGTTTTCTTCAGAGTCTCTTTGCCTTAGTTACAAGGTTAGCTGTACAGCTGGTTTTGAATCTGATAAACCCACTAATTGCTCTCTGCTGCTGCTGCTGCTGCTGCTAAGTCGCTTCAGCCGTGTCCGACTCTTAGCGACTCCATGGACTGCCTACCAGGCTCCTCCATCCATAGGATTTTCCAGGCAAGAGTACTGGAGTGGGGTGCCATTGCCTTCTCCAAAACCACGCCCCAAAACACACAAATAATAATAAGAAAACCCCGGACTTGATTCCTGATGTCAACACCTGCTGGCTATGTGACTTTGAGGGGACAGGGGCAGAAGGCCCCTCAAACCCTCCACCAAACACTGGGTTCCATGTAAAGACAAGTCAGGGAATAATCTCCACACTTGATCTCCCATGGTCATCTGCAATCACCTCCTCCTGGAACCCATCTTTCCTTCACCTTTCACCATGCTTTCTCAACACTTTCCTCAGATCTGCCGAGAAGTGCATCTTTCACTTTGAAACATCTGTTCACCTCCATCTCATTCCAGCTGCAAAGCGAAAAACCTCTTTCAGAGAGGATATCAGTGCAGTTTTGACAGAAACTCTCACATTGCTGGATATCCAAGAAGAATAAACTCTGAGGAAAAGAATACTGGCATAAATGTAAAGTTCAATTTATATATCATAGCAATTTTTGATAGATGTAAACCTGACATGCAAATAGAATTTTTATGGCATATTGCTACATTTAAAGTGCTTTTTAATAGAATATACAATTTAGAAATATAAAAGTGCATTTTAATTGCCCACAAATGAGTTTTTAAAGTACTTAGCAGTATCAAGAACATTAAATGCAAGTGATTAGATAAATTATCCTGCTAAAACTAATACTTAATTTAAATGGCAATAACTATATGAAGAGTAACTATGTGGTATTAAGACAAATTTCCACAAACTGTGCTAATTAAAGAAATTAGATCCAAGGTTACATCTTTTATTAGCACATTGTCACCTTTTATATTTAACAGCATCATTATGGATGGTGCAGAATCCTGCAACTGTGTATACACAGAAGATTCGGGATCAACAGCCAGCTCTGTGACCTCGTCATACGTGTCATCATCCATTCTTGTATAAGGCACTGCCATTTCACAGTTCTCCTGACTCTATCTGTGTTTTTTCTGGTTTCTTCATTGTCTGATCAGCACTCTGGGTCTGCCTCTTTTTTATCTGACCAAAGAAAGAGCTCATGATTAGAATTTAGAGGGCCTCTCACAACATTTTTATTTGGCTTTTGTTCCATGTCAGATCACCAGACTGCCTCACTACAAATCACTGTCTCATACATGAAATTCAAAGTGAGTGAACCAGTGAAATTGCAAGAGTATGAGCTTCTGGTCCATCCTGGCCATTGGATGTTAATAACAGCTCCTAAGTGATGTTGTGGAACCTGCCCAAGACCATTAGAATAACCCTAATATCTAATAAATTATGCTGTGCTATGAGGCCTGCCATATCAAGGTAAGATATAATTATCAAGATTTGCCATATCAAGATATATGATATAAATAAGAAATGTCACAGCCCTCTGGGATTTCTGGCCTCCAAATCTGAACTAGGGCTCCCAAAACCGTGATCCAGCGGATGCTGCCACTACTTATGGTGACTGCTGAGGAGCTAGGGGAGTGCAAGAAGCAGCCATCTGTAGGAGAACAAAGAAATAGGATTGGCCCCAGATAGCTGAGGTGCCTATGAAAGGAAATGAATTCAGTGAGCTCAGAGGCTTGCATGTTCCGATACATAGAATGCTGAATTCCTTAACTTGGTACCTGATCTTTGATGTTCAGACTGCCTGCTCCCTTTGTTGCAAGCTCGTATACAGCCTGACTCCCCTCCTGCCTCCTTGGAGCAGTGTTCTCAGAGCTACTGAGATGCTGTCTCCCTATAAAAATAATAACATTTCATTATTAAAATGAATAAATTGTATTTATTCCCACCAAATAAAACAATTCTCTACTTGCAGGTTGTGACTATATTTTTTAGTCGATGGGGGAAGAGGGTTGAGTTAAAGCAAGAGAGTTTCAGGTGCTGGAGAGTGACAATTAGAAGCAAGCATGGATGTGGAGTGTCTAGAAGCCATTATAATAAATGGGGACAGAGCCAATGTTGGTTTGGACTAGGATGGTGAAAGAAGAGATGAGGAGAGGTGAACACTTAGAATCAACACTGATGGTCAACTGCCTGCATAGAGTGGGTGAAGAAGAGAAGGATGTTTCCAGCTTACACAGATGGCAGTGCCATTCACTGAACTAGTGATCATTAAGGAAAAACTGAGTTTCTGGGAGTAGAAGATAGAAATGAGGCTTGTGCTTATTGAGGCTGAAGTACCTACTAAATATCCAAGTATCTCTGTTGAGTAAACCATTGGTCTGAAGCTCAGAAGAAAGATCTGAACTGGGAACATAAATCTGGTGGTAATTAAAGAGGTTATATGAAGCTATCACGGTAAGAAGAGCACATAAAAAGAAATTCGATCTTAAAAAGTAGGGTCTCTGACCAAGACTTAGGGAAAGCCAGTATTTAAAAGTGGGGTAGAAGATAACATGTCAGAGGAACTAGAGCTACAGGAGAATGACTAGTAGGGTACTGCATCCCATGAGCCAAGAGGATAAAAAGTATTAGAGAAGAAATCACCATGAGAATAAAATATAATGAAAGGTCAAATGAAATGAGGACTAAAATTATCTTGTGATTTAGGGATGGCAGGACAGGAAGGAGGAATCTCTAATGATCTTCCCAAGAGCCAGAGAGTGAATAGTATGAACTGTACAGTAGCATGAGTCTTTAAATGCTAAGGAAGCTCAGAGGGTAGACAACTCTCTGGAGTGGCTGTGGCCAAATGTCAAGTTTTATCCAAGACAGTTCACATTTGGGCTCTTGTCCTGGAGAAAGTATCAATAGTTCCCTCCCTTACTCTCAAACCTGTCCTGTTTTGAATGATAAGCTATATATCACTCTAGGTGAAGAGCAGGGTGAAAGCAGATTAATTGGCATAGAGCAATTCTTAACTCTCTGGTCCAACAGGGTGGCAGCACAGAGTTGTGAGTGAACCCACATTTGAAGGAAGACAGCCCCGTAGTATAATTTTAAGTTCTACCATGTATTGACTGAGGGACCTTGGACAAGTTTATTTAAGCTCTCTGAGATTAACAGGATTTAAATTTCAGCACAGAGTGAGGATTTTGTGCAAAGTGCTAACATATAGTGCTCAACAAATACAGGTTCACTTCTCTTAATTCCTATGATTTCTCCTTTTCTACTTCATTTCCTTCTTTTCTTTTTCCTCTTCTTCATACCCTAAAGTAACTCAAACACCTTGTGAAAGAGGACAGTCTTATTTTTCTATTTAAAATGAAGCCCTGTTTTGGTGTAACAGGTGTCACGCCTCTTGTCCCATTATCCTAACTGAGCAAATGTATTGATACCCAGCTCATTCATGTCAGTATGTTTCAACTGGTACTTACGCAATGTCACTTGCATCTCACTCTAGCAATGCTGAGAGACACCGAACAAGCATATTGTGTGATTCTTTTCTCAAGAATGGTGTTTTTCAAGGAGAAAGACAACATACCATGCATAATATTTCTGCTGCCACTATTACTGCTGCTTCTGCTAGTGGTCACCATGTATTAAGTACTTTGGATGCACTGTGCTAGGCAGCTGGCATATCTTATCACATTAAATCCTTACCTTGTGCAAGGTACTATCATAATTGTTCCATTTTACAAATGAGGAAAACTGAAGTTCAAAGAGGTTAAGCAAATGGCTCACAAGTGCCCAAACTGGTATCTATATCCTGATCCACCTGACACTATAGCCCATGATCTTTTCATTTCTCAATGGAACACAAATTGAATAAAATACTGAGCAGAAGATAAGTGCTATGAGTGCTCAGGACAGAAAAAGGGCGCCAACTGCAAACCAACAGCACTGGTGAAGGCTATGTAAAGAGCTGGAACTCGAATGGCCTGGAAGGATAATTTATGCACATGAGTCTCTAAAATAAGCAATGCACTTTACAACTAGTTAAGCTGGAAATGTTTCCCAAGGGATTGGATGTATAGATTTCCAGGATCTTTTATCTCCTCAGCCTTGACTATTTAAAGTAAATTTTCACTTAAATGCTCGTGAAGTCAAATTGGACAGAATCAGCTCTGCTATATTCCAATAGCTCCAAGCTTCCCTGGCATGAGCTCTCAGCTTTATAAGCATGAATAGGTGCTCAGGGTTCAAAATCACAGAGTTCACTGTAGTTTACCAATAGCACATTATTTGCTTTCGGTTCCTGCCTCTAGCACCGAAATGGTACAGCCTTCAGATTGATTTAAAGTGGCCACTTAGAACCTAGCTGAATAATGCTTGACTTTCATCATGGTTGAAAGGGTACTTAAAGCACAGCCCCTGCAACTGTGTCATCTTCTGAAAATCAAAGTTGATTAATAATAAGACTACCGCACTCTGGCATTGTGCCTTTCATCTGGGTGAGACTGAAGCTATTCCTGGAAAAGATTCAGCTTTCTTTTGCTGCAGTGTTGGGGTGTGTTGACAGCAGGGGCAGAAAGGAAGGTCAAAGTTAGCATTTGAGTTTGGACTGTGAGGAGGGAAGTCGGAGGACTGAAATCTGCCCTGTAAAGTAGTATTAAGGTTCTGCATGGTCCTGGCACAGGGCTCACATCAGGAGTGGGGTTACGACTGGGCTTTCTCTGTCCAGTCAAGCAGACACCATTACAGACAAGTCTTCTGGAAAATGGTGATGTCATTGGTGGGTGTTGCAGGCCCTTTTCCCATCTTTCTTCTGAAAACAAGCAGACTATTCTTCTACTCAAGAATTTTCAATCTGGACTCTGTGGAAATTTGCCATAGATCTGTGGTCTGCTTCAACAGCGGAGCTTAGGCTATGGGAAATTTTGTAAAGGATTTTTTCCCCCACAATTTACCCTGAGAGTAAGGATAGTCTGTCAACATTTTCTACTAACTTGTCCTTCATCATCTCCTGTAGTATTGATGCCATCCTCAGAGCACTCCAGGAATGTCATTTAAAGTAGTCAAACCCCTGGAAAAAAGATGTTCTGTGTTGTGCTCAGCATATGCAGCAGTAACCTGTATTACAGTGCCTTCAACTGAGTGTTTTTCTTCATTGCTTTCATCATATTTTCAATGATGTAGTCATTTGTGTTGGTTTTAATATTTTTCTATCCTGTAAACACCAATGACAAGACAGAGTATATTTGCCAAGGTCACACTACACAGATCCAACTGTTATGGTTTCTGGCATGGTGTCTGGGTGATATATACATCAACCACATTTATCACTCCCATGATAAACGCAGGTTCAAGATTTTACTATTTTGTCAAGATTATGAAAAAAAATATATTTAAATGTGAAATATTTGCGATTTAATTTTTTCAATTTTTTTAAAAATGCTTATCAGTTCAGTTCAGTTCAGTCACTCAGTCATGTCCAACTCTTTGCGACCCCATGAATCACAGCACGCCAGGCCTCCCTGTCCATCACCAACTCCCGGAGTTCACTCAAACTCATGTTCATCGAGTCGGTGATGCCATCCAGCCATCTCATTCTCTGTCATCCCCTTCTCCTCCTGCCATCAATCCCTCCCAAAATCAGAGTCCTTTCCAGTGAGTCAACTGGCCACATGAGGTGGCCAAAGTATTGGAGTTTCAGCTTTAGCATCAGTCCTTCCAATGAGCACCCAGGATTGATCTCCTTTAGAATGAACTGGTTGGATCTCCTTGCAGTCCAAGGGACTCTCAAGAGTCTTCTCCAACACCACAGTTCAAAAGCATCAATTCTTCGGCGATCAGCTTTCTTCACAGTCCAACTCTCACATCCATACATGACCATTAGAAAAACCATAGCCTTGACTAGACGGACCTTTGTTGGCAAAGTAATGTCTCTGCTTTTTAATATGCTATCTAGGTTGGTCATAACTTTCCTTCCAAGGAGTAAGTGTCTTTTAATTTCATGGCTGCAATCAGCATCTGCAGTGATTTTGGAGCCCAAAAAAATGAAGTCTGACACTGTTTCCACTGTTTTTCCATCTATTTCCCATGAAGTGATGGGACCAGATGCCATGATCTTTGTTTTCTGAATGTTGAGCTTCAAGCCAAACTTTCCACTCTCCTCTTTCACTTTCATCAAGAGGCTTTTTAGTTCATCTTCACTTTCTGCCATAGCCTTTAGGTATAAAGAAAAGTAGATAAAAACTTCAGGGCCAAAACTGAAGAGGTTGACTTGTCTCTAGCAAACTTGCTAATGATCTTGATGTACTTCAAAGTTATTTGAGCATTCCAAAGAATGTTGTAGATATTAATTCACTAGTCAAACTATAGAGAATTTAAGGCTTAGCCAAAATCTCCTTGATTTGCATGGATTTGTTTTCAGAGTTCCAATCACTGATTGAATCAAACATCTATATAATAAGTCATTTAAGTCACCAGCTCACTACAGAGTGGGTGGCATGTTCCCTATTAAAATAAGAAGTCAACAAGTTAACACCAAATTCTACTAAATGCACATTTGAACTATCATAATTTAAATAAGGGATTCCCAAGTGTCTCAGTGGTAAGGAATACACCTGCCAATGGAGGAGACTGGAGATTCAGGTTCAATCCTTGGGTTGGGAAGATCCCCTGGAGGAGGAAATGGCAACCCACTACAGTATTCTTGACTGGGAAATTTTATGGACAGAGGAGCCTGGCAGGTTATAGTCCACAAGGTCACAAAGAGTCAGCATGACTGAGCAAGCAATTTAAATACAGGTCTGTTTGTTTCTAGAATTAGAGATTTCAGACAATGGAAAACTGTGTTCTTTCTATTAAACTTAGTAAGAAAGAGGGTAAGGTGGTATTAGGAGTCTGCTATGTTCTAGAAACTGTTCGAGGTGCTTCTGCTGCCCAGCAACCCTGCAGGCAGATCACAGGGCCACAAAAGAATATTCTCAAGTCTTAAGATTGACGGAATTCACCTTTCTAGGTTTTGAACTTGCTTAGGACTCTTTGCCCTTTTCTTGTTTACAATTTCTGCATTTTGGAGTGGGACTATCTAACCTATGCCTGTCCTACCACTGTATTTTGGAAGTACATAGCTTGTCTGGTTTCACAGGTTCACAGTTGGAAAGACATTTCCATCCTGCCTAAGGATGAATAACACCTCAAGTCTCATCTATCTATGATTTAGATGCTATTGAGATGAGACTTTGAACTTGGAATTGATGTTGGACTGCATTAATAATTTTAGGGCTCCTGGGATGGGTTGAATTTGTTTTGTATATGAAAAGGACACAAATTTGGGGAGTTCAGAAGGTGAAATGTTATGGACTGAACTATGCCTCCAGAAATTCATATGCTAAAGTCAAAATATAGTAGGACTGGAGTTGTTATAAGAAGAGACACCAGAGAACACTCTCTTTCTGTGTGTGCACAATGGCTATGTGAGGACACATGTGAGAAGGTGACCATCTGCAAGCCAAGAAGAGAGCCTCACAAGAAACCATGCCTGCTGGCACTTTGATCTTGGATTTATAGCCTCCAGAGTTGTGAAAACATTAATTTCTGTTAAGTTATTCAATCTGTGGTATTTTTTTTAATAGTAGTCCAAGCAGACTAACCCACCACCATTAGTAAACCTTAACAGTTTCTCTAAAATTGGCCCACCATTCTAAAAAAGTATTATTTTTAAAAAAAGTATTATTCCATTATCAGCAAATAGTCACATCTTGCCCCGTGAGTAGGAAGACACAGCTGGCAGTAGAGAAACTAAAAATTGTCTGTAATCTCCTTCAGTTCAGTCGCTCAGTCGTGTCCAACTCTTTGCAACCCCATGAATCACAGCACGCCAGGCCTCCCTGTCCATCACCAACTCCCAGAGTTCACTCAAACGCATGTCCATCGAGTCGGTGATGCCATCCAGCCATCTCATTCTCTGTCGTCCCCTTCTCCTCCTGCCCCCAATCCTTCCCAGCATCAGAGTCTTTTCCAGTATCTGGTCCCATCACTTCATGAGAAATAGATGGGAAAACAGTGGAAACAGTGTCAGACTTTATTTTTTTGGGCTCCAAAATCACTGTGGATGCTGATTGCAGCCATGAAATTAAAAGACGCTTACTCCTTGGAAGGAAAGTTATGACCAACCTAGACAGCATATTAAAAAGCAGAGACATTACTTTGCCAACCAAGGTCCGTCTAGTCAAGGCTATGGTTTTTCCCGTGGTCATGTATGGATGTGAGAGTTGGACTGTGAAGGAAACTGATCGCCAAAGAATTGATGCTTTTGAACTGTGGTGCTGGAGAAGACTCTTGAGAGTCCCTTGGACTGCAAGGAGATCCAACCAGTCCATTCTAAAGGAGATCAATCTTAGGTGTTCATTGGAATGACTGATGCTAAAGCTGAAACTCCAATACTTTGGTCACCTCATGCGACGAGTTGACTCACTGGAAAAGTAATCTTCTTAGGACACAAATTAGACCTCTCTCAATATTTTCAATATATATTTGATAAAAATAAAACAGTTAATGGCCATGATAAAGACAACAAATGATATAATTCAACTAACAATTTTTTTTAATTCTCTTTTGCTTTGGGATGCATTATAGATTTTTTACAAGGAGAGTTCTTAACAATGCCAATTATTATTAAGTTTCAAAACAGTAGAGATAATGAAAAAAATCTAAGTTTTTAATGTATGGCAAAACCAACCAATATAATATTGTAAAATAATTAGCCTCCAATTAAACAAATAAATAAAATATAATTTAAAAAAAAAGAGAGTACAAAAGATCTATAATAATGAATAGATCAAATACAAAGAAGCAGTCATCACACTTACCAGAATCTAAAAAACAGTGGAGCAATGCCTCTAAGACTCTGACGGGATTATTATTACCAACCAATCAAATGTCAGAGTAAAAATAAAAACATTTGCAGAAATTAAAAATTATTTCTTTTCCTATTAATGTTTCACTTGAGTTAATTTAAAATGCACTTGAAGTTGCTGAGCCATAGAACCTGGGGAGTGGAGAAATAAACCTGGCTTCTGCGGGTAATGGACAAGATGGAGAGTTTGTTTGTGAAGACTAAAGGCTGACTACATTTGGATTTTGTGAGGAGTGTGAAGTAATTCTCTGCTTAAGAGGGAAGGCATTTGAATGAGATAAAATTTCAGTGGAAGTCTAATGGAAGGAAAGAAGGTTTGGAGCAAATATAAAGTCCCCATTCTGTTCTAGGTAGTTGCCCATTGGTGGGGAGTCACCCTGAGTGCAGGTTTGGGAAAAGGGGTAGAGGCTTTGTGCAGGAAAACTACGGTGATTAGAAAGACAAGTCAAGAGGCTGTGATCAGCAGGCCAATGAAGAGCTCCTGGAGGTTTTTAGAATATCTTTGCTTGAAGAAGAGCATTTTCACCATATTTGTCAGCTGATACATGCTGAATGCCCACCAAGTCTACAATTAACACTTGAATATTACATGTTTTTAACCATAAATTTACAGTTTTTATAAATCAGGTTGTAATTTAATTGGGGTATATAAAAACTTTTATCCAAACAATAGAAATATTGCCCAACCAAATATTCTGCTTGTGTGATCTTTTCACCGGAAACAATATGGTCAATTAAGGGAGGGTTTTTTTTTCTCCTTCTTATTTGTGGTCTTCATTCAAAGATATTATCTCAGCACAGTAAATTTATACTCTGCAGACTATCAACAGTAACATATAAACTTAGAAAACAAAATCCTCCTTTTGCAACTAAAATTAGTATTGCTGAGCCTTCTGCAAGACTTTCTGGGGTAAGGTACGCGGTGTGACAAGTCTCAGCAAGGCTCTGTACTTTTCTGCTTTATAATCCTGTAACTTTCCATCCTATAATCATGAGTAGGTTGTAAGTAAAATTGTAAGACTCAATTTTCCAGATGACTTCAGGGACAAAGAATTGCTAATTTGTTATACCAATCTTGACATTTTGACTTGTAATTGAAAATAGTTTTCCTTAATTAACTATAATGTTTTTGGTGAAAAAAAAATCATACAAGAGTAGCATATTTAGTGGGGGATATTTCTATTTTGGTTTCTTTTTTAGTATGTCTTCAGTCCCATGGTGAGATATATATATATAGATAGATAGATATAAATTTCTCAGTTTATCCCATAGAGGATTCAACTATAAATAATACTCTACAACTCTACTTGGGAAATAAAGATTTTACCCATAATAGACCTATTTTACCCATCACAGAACTATTATGACAGAGGTTTTGTGAAAAATCCTTTCCTCTGATTAATAGACCAATGCATTATTCAAAAGTTACCTCTCTGAATATAGGAGAATCTTTAGAAAAAGAATTGGTGTTAAATGTGCATTTACTATCAAGCATTCTGGAATTAAAACTGACTATAATTTTTCCTCTAAAATATACGCTAAGGTATTATGCTTGCCTAAGGCAATGGCACCCCACTCCAATACTCTTGCCTGGAAAATCCCATGGACAGAGGAGCCTGGTGGGCTGCAGTCCATGGGGTCACTAAGAGTTGGACACGACTGAGCAACTTCACTTTCCCTTTTCACTTTCATGCATTGGAGAAGGAAATGGCAACCCACTCCAGTGTTCTTGCCTGGAGAATCCCAGGGACGGGGGAGCCTTGTGGGCTGCCGTCTATGGAGTTGCACCGAGTTGGACACGACTGAAGTGACTTAGCAGCAAACTTGTATTAATACATGCTTATTTCTGCTCTTCCAATTCCCAACCTCCTTTTAGATTTTATATATATATATATATATATATATATGATATTTAATATAGAGATATATTTAATGTACATTTAATGGAATATATATATATATAATAGGAGAAAATTATTATAGGTTGGTAGTGGACAAACCCTGCATCGGGAAGATCCCTTGTAGGAGGGCATGGCAACCCACTCCAGTATTCTTGGCTGGAGATTCCCATGGACAGAGGAACCTGACAGGCTATAGTCCATGGGGTCGCAAAGATTCAGACACAGCTGAAGCGACACGGCATGCACACAGTGGACAAACGTTTTTCTAGGGGATTGATGTAGTACTGTTTTCAGTAGAGAAATCTGGGGTCTCCTTGCTACATTCTGCTCCACCCCTCCTCACCCATGCTTCTGTCCTGTTGGAGGTAAATTTTCCCAGGAACACAACACAAGGTGGTGCTGTTGCATTTATGCTAAACCAGCTGCAGGCCCAGCCACTGACGCTATCTGTAGATATGATTTGGAAAGAGTTAAGCAAGTGCCAAAGGCAGGGAGAGAAAGATTTTGCGTATGTTAAGTGTTTACCTGGTAGTTATCATTTCATTTTTTTTTTTTTTTTAGTTATCATTTCAGATGAGAAAAGCTAGGTAGAAAGAAAGAGGAGGAATGTAAGTTTATTTCAGTTGAGGAAGCTTCTGGGGGAAACCATCTTAACAAAAGAAAGTGAAAGTGCCAGTGGATTCCTTTATTGCTAAATTACAGAAGCATAGAAAATTAGGGCTAGAAGAGATATTAAGATGCTATCTAATCCATTTCACTATTTTCTCATTTCATTTATTAAATTATCAGCCAGTTAAACTTTTCCCTTGGTTTTAAATTTTCCTGGGGAAGAGAAAAAGGTAAATTACCAATCCCTACTGTCAATAGTCTCCCCTCTGTGAAGATAAGGGGTTGCGAATCCACACCTCGTCCCACTCCTCTCACGCCACACATTGACATGGGATAGAAAGGATTTTGTCAGCAGACTGGTTAGTGAGGATCAAACAGAGATTAGAAATCAGGGATCTTGGATCCTCTTCCCTCCCTCATCTGACCTCATCCTAGATTAGGAGTCTTCTGATTCAGCTCCTCCAACTTAAAGAGACTCTGCCAGCATCCTGGGTTTCCATAAATAGTTGGTTCAAGTGAGAAGTTTTTTTTAAAAATGCAGATTGAAGGATCATACCACAGAATTGTTTAATCAGAAAATCCAGGGCAGGGTCTAGAAATTACACTTAAAAAATAAAAACTAGAGTCCCCTAAACCCTGGAAAGTTTTTTTCTTATCTGAAGATAGATAAATTAGATAGAAATCCATAGGCAAGCAGCCCACTTTCTCTAATGACTTGTGAGTAAGCACCACTAGCTTCAGTTCAGTTCAGTCGCTCAGTCGTGTCCGACTCTTTGTGACCCCATGAATCACAGCACGCCAGGCCTCCCTGTCCATCACCAACTCCCGGAGTTCACTCAAACTCATGTCCATCGAGTTGGTGATGCCATCCAGACAGCTCATTCTCTGTCGTCCCCGTCTCCTCCCACCCCCAATCCCTCCTGGCATCAGACTCTTTTCCAGTGAGTCAACTCGTCGCATGAGGTGGCCAAAGGATTGGAGTTTCAGCTTTAGCATCAGTCCTTCCAATGAACACCCACTAGATTAAGTAACTCTAATTCCATCTGGCTTTAAAATTTTCAGTCCTCTTTAACACAAAAGTCCTCAAAAAATAAAAGTAAACTTCAGCAGGTCCAAAGTAATTTCCTCTTCACTTGTATTCCCAGCCTTTTGAACAATCTGTCGTATATAGATCTATAATTAAGTGTTTTCTAAATTTTCCATACCTGTGAAATTGGATGGTACAGAACTATTACTGTGGTAAAAATCTAATAACAGTGAATGTGTTCACCCTGCTTCCTACAGGCTATTTTATTTTCCTATGATGGTAACTCTGAATTGGTTGACAGTTAGGAAAATAGTATTTTGACAATTTCACCTTGCATTCTTATAAAACTAGAAAGTCAAGAAGCTGGCCACATTCTTGGTCAGCTTATTTGTAAGTCACATTCTAGAAAATTCAAGTGTATGGGAGTCACTCACAAAAAATCCTCCAGGAAAATCTTGTTTTCTGAGTCTTTCAGACTGTCTAATTCAGCAATGTGAAATTCAGGAACAATGCAATTCAGATCATTCACATCCCAAGTGAAAGAATCAGATAATTGAAGCAACATTTGTTTACTCTAGTTTATGGTATCGAGATAATTAATTCTGCTTTCCATTTCCCCTTGCTAATGTAATGTGACCTCACTGTTATTTCGAAGTAAATCGATTAGGAGATTTGGCTTGCATATGCAACTCTTGCATATGGGTAATTATTCCAGCAAACAGAAACCTATACACTCTTTACAAGCTGTAGTCTTAGCACCACTTTCTAATATTTGGTTCTTATTCCATTCCATTCCGTCGCTCAGTCGTGTCCGACTCTATGCGACCCCGTGGACTGTAGCCTCCCAGGCTTGTCCGTCCATGGGATTCTCCAGGCAAGAATACTGGAGTGGGTTACCGTTTCCTTCTCCAGGGGAACTTCCCGACCCAGGGATCAAACCCGGGTCTCCCGCATTGGAGACAGACGCTTTAACCTCTGAGCCACCAGGTAGCTTAAAAACCATTTACAGGTCTAATTATTTGCTCTTTAGCAATCTGAAGACCAGTGTTTCCAACCCTTGGATTAAATATATAAAATGATGCATGGGGTCAAAATTATCATTTAGTTAAATATTAAAGTAAGTCAGGGACTTCCCTGGTGGCCCAGTGGTTAAGACTCCATGCTTCCAATGCAGGGGGCATGGGTTCAATCCTTGGTTGGGGAACTAATATTCCACATGCTACACAGTACAGCCCAACTTTTTTTTTTTTCATTTTTAACTTAAAAAAATAATAAACAAGCCAATGTAGGAGCTAAAGTCCATTAAATACTATGTAGATAACCTATCCATTAGATCTTTCAAACCACCTCTCAAAATTCAGCCCAGCTACAACTGAAGCACAAGTTGGAATCAAGATTGCTAGGAGAAATATCAATAACAGATATGCAGATGACACCATGCTTATGGCTGAAAGTGAAGAAAGCTAAAGAGCCTTTTTGATCAAAGTGAAAGAGGAGAGTGAAAAAGTTAGCTTAAAACCCAACATTCAAAAAACTAAGATCATGGCATCCGGTCCAATCATTTCATGGCAAATAGATGGAGAAACAGTGGAAATAGTAAGACACTTATTTTCTTGGGCTCCAAAATCACTGCAGATGGTAACTGCAGCCATGAAATTAAAAGATGCTTGCTCCTTCGAAGAAAAGCTATGACCAACCTAGACAGCATGTTGACTTTGTCAACAAAGGTTCATCTAGTCAAAGCTATGGTTTTTCCAGTAGTCGTGTATGGATGTGAGAGTTGAACTATAAAGAAAGCTGAGCTGACGATTTTGAACTGTGGGGATGGGGAAGACTCTTGAGAGTCCCTTGGACTGCAAGGAAATCCAACCAGTCAGTCTTAAAGGAAATCAGTCCTGAATATTCATTGGAAGGACTGATGCTGAAGCTGAAACACCAATCCTTTGGCCACCTGATGTGAAGAATTGACTCATTGGAAAAGACCCTGATGCTGGAAAGATTGAAGGCAGGAGCAGAAGGGGATGACAGAGGACAAGATGGTTGGATGGCATCACCAACTCAATGGACATGAGTTTGAGCAAGCTCCGGGAGTTGGTGACAGACAGAGAAGCCTGGCGTGCTGTAGTCCATGGAGTCGTAAAGAGTCGGACACGATGGAGCAACTGAACTGACAACTGTTTAGCTTCCCAGGTGGCGCAGTGTTAAAGAATCTGCCTGCCAATTCAGGAGATGAGGGTTTGATCCCTGGGTCGGGATGA
Organism: Moschus berezovskii; assembly: GCF_049115385.1. NCBI lineage: Eukaryota > Metazoa > Chordata > Mammalia > Artiodactyla > Moschidae > Moschus > Moschus berezovskii. The sequence goes on along the minus strand of NC_142472.1, from coordinate 59,286,037 downwards.
TCCCCTGGAGTAGGAAATGGCAACCCATTCCAGTACTCTTGCCTGAAAAATTCCATGGACAGAGGAGCCTGGCAGGCTACAGTCCATGGGGCTGCAAATAGTCAGCCACAAATGAGCTACTGAGCATGCATGCACACATTATCTGTTGTTTATCAGTTACAAATTTTCATATTCCTCTGCTGCTCAGTCACACTGTTCCAAATTATCTCTAAGTCTGTGTCTTATGATTCTCTGTATAATTACATCTGCTTCTCCCTGATTTTCCATGAGCTTGTTTCATCCTTTCAAGAGGGCTTATAAATGCATTTGTTCCCTTTATCAGAAGGACACCAGCCCAGCAGTTCTGTCTTACTGACGCCCATGCTCCAATGAATAAAAATAGCCTTGTGTCCTCTGGAGTTCTCTGAGCCATTTAGGAAGAAAGAATGTCTGTCATGGAATCACTATCATTTGTAATGTCCTCTCCAAAAGACAGCCACAGAAAAAAACTCTAGAACTATTTGTGACCTAATAAAATACAAAAGAAGAAAATGTGCTCAAAATAATACAGCTTTTCTTTATTGCACAGTCCCAGCTTCTTTGAGCCCCAATGATTTTGTTACTGGACTTGGTCCCGGTCATATAGAAGTTTTGTGCATTAGGAAATCATTTGCCATCTCAGTAATTAATGGGAAATTACTCTGCATTTTGAACCAGATTGTCTGCTTTTGCTGCTGTTACTACTGCTGCCTTCCGAAGGTTTAGGATGCTCTCCCCGAATACTGAAAATATGTTCCTTCTTTACCCAGAATCCATTCTCAGTGTTGTGAAAGGGCTGCAAACTTTGGTATGAAGTGCAGTTCTTCACCTAGCAGTGAAGCTAAAACAGCTTTGTCCTTCAGCAAGTTCCTGAACTTCTCTGAGCTTCAAAAACTCCACCTATAAAGTGTAAAATGTATCTGCTTTTCAGTGTTGTTTTTGTGGAATTAACAGTCCCACGGAGTGAAACACTGTGACCACAGTGTGTAAACTGAGTGTTGCTGCACAGACAGGAGGAAATGTTCAATACTGGTTATTTAAAGCAGTGGCCCCCGACTGGAGCCCTCGATCTCGGGGGTCCACGGCAATCAGGTGAGGCCTGGAGAGAGAATGTTGGAACGTCTGTCTATGTATAAAATTTGTAAACTTTAAAAAAAAAGATATTAAGTCTTTGCAATATTTGATACAGGAATTAAATTGATGCTTTTTCTTGTCTGCGTCTGAAATGGTCATGGAACTTAGCAATGAGATATTCCGAGGGGCATGCTGGTATCACAACAACTTGGAGACAGTGGAGTTCTCACACATCTGTACACGTTCTGCATCCCGCACACGCTGCACTTTGTGTAAGTCCTCTGTGGTTGGCAGAACAATGCCGACTCCCAAACCTGTCCAGGAACCCCTGGCACCTGTGAACAGATTACCTCACGTGACAAAAGGAACTGTGCCAATCTGATCAAGACTTGAGACGGGGAGAGTATATGGATTACCTGGGTGGACCCAATGTAATCATCAAGGTCCTCATAGTAAATGACCTGGGGAGGCAGGAGCATCTCCGTGAAAGGTATGACAAGAGTTCAGAGTGATGTGACTGCTGGAAGGGGACCACAGGCCAAGGAACGTGGTGGCCTCTGGAAGCTGAAACAGTCAGGGAAACAGGATTGTCCTTGTAGTCTCCGAAAAGAACACGTTCCAGCTGACACTTTGATATCAGCTCAGTGAGACCCATTTTAGGTTTCCGACCTCCATAGGGTACTAAGTTTGTTTTGTTCAAGCCACTACATGTGTAGTAATTTGTTACAGCCACAACAAAAAGCTAACTTATTATGTTAAGTGGATTTGTGAATTCTATGATCCAGTTTTAACTAAACTATTTGTCACCAAAAGGGCAAATGTCCTCTAAAGAGATTTCTGCAGAAAAAGTGTTGCTGAAAGACAACTCTAATATTGCAAATGCAACTAAACAAAACATTGGCAGGACTGAACTTCACTATACATCTCATCTCATTTTAAAGTGAAAAGAGTGATTTTCTAATGTACTTAATTCTATTGTTTTCACTATATTAATTTTTAAGTGAAGATAGTGGCTTTATATCGTTAATACATAGACAGTAATATTACTTTTAACATACGTATTTTATATCTTTTAAATAATTTTTAATCAGCCTTTTAAAGTTGAAATAATTGTAGATTCACATGCAATTGTAAGAAATAATACAGAGAGATCCCCAAGTACCCTTAATCCAGTTTCCCTCAATGGTACCATCATAACATAAGGTAATATTCTTGCCATAAGAACCCCATGTACAGCATGAAAACAAAAAACAATACGACACTGAAAGATAGGTCCCCCAGGTCAGAAGGTATCCGGTAGGCCACTGGGGAAGAACAGGGGGCAATTACTAATAGCTCCAGAAAGAATGAAGCTGTTGGGCCAAAGCAGAAATAAAGCTTAGTTGTGAATGAGTCTGGTGCTGAAAATAAAGTGCAATGCTATAAAGAATAATATTGCATAGGAATCTGGAAGGTTAGGTTCATGAATCAAGGTAAATTGGACATGATCAAACAGGAGATGGCAAGAGTGAACATTGACATCTTAGGAATCAGTGAACTAAAGTGGACAGGAATGGGGGAATTTAATTCAGATGACCATTATATCTATTACTGTGGGCAAGAATCCCTTAGAAGGGTAATATCATAACTGGGATATTGACATTGTATAGCCCACTGACCTTATTTAGGTGTCACCAATTTTACATGCATTCATGAGTATGTATGTAAACAGTTGCATGCAATTTTATCACTTGTGCAGATCTCTGTGTAGATTGTATCACTTGTGTAGATTTGTGTAACTACAGTCAGATTACAGAATAATCTCATTATCACGAGAATACATCATGCTAGCTACAGTCACCTCCACCTCCCTCCCCACTTCCATCTGCTGCTGCTGCTGCTAAGTCACTTCAGTCGTGTCCGACTCTGTGTGACCCCATAGACGGAAGCCCACCAGGCTCCCCCGTCCCTGGGATTCTCCAGGCAAGAACACTGGAGTGGGTTGCCATTTCCTTCTCCAATGTGTGAAAGTGAAAAGTGAAAGTGAAGTCGCTCAGTCGTGTCCGACCCTTAGTGACCCCATGGACTGCAGCCTACCAGGCTCCTCCATCCATGAGATTTTCTAGGCAAGAGTACCGGAGTGGCTTGCCATTGCCTTCTCCGCCACTTCCTTCTAACCTTTAGCAACCAGTTATCTGTTTTCTATCTCCATAATTTTGTCACTCTGAGACTGGCTTTTTTTTTCACTCAGCAAATTTCCCTTGGGATACACCCAAGTTATTACTATACTAGTTTTTTACTGTTGCTGTACCAAATTACTACAAATTCAGCCACTTAAAGCAACAAACACCTTTTATCTCACATTGTTGAAGGTCAAAAGTCCAAGAACAGCTCAACTGGATCTCTGCTTAGAATCTGACAAGGCATAAATCAAGGCGGTGTGCCTTTCTGTAAGGCTCTGGGGATAAAGTAGTTCCAAGTTCATGCAAGTTGTTGATCAAATTCAGTTTCTGGCACTTGTAGGACAGAGGTCCCAATTTCCATGCTGGCTGTCGGCGGGTAGAAGTCTTTGCTTGAGAGCCTGCCTGCATCCTTTGTATACTTTCCATTTGGCCCTCCCCCAGCAATAACAGATGAGTCTCTCTCACACTTGGAATCTTTATGATTTCTGACATATCACTTCTACTCCAGCCAGATAAAATTCTTTGAAAAGTTCATGTGATTAGATTCAGTTCAGTTCAGTCGCTCAGTCGTGACCGACTCTTTGCGACCCCATGAACCACAGCATGCCAGGCCTCCCTATCCATCACCAACTCCCAGAGTTCACTCAAACTCATGTCCATCGAGTCAGGGATGCCATCCAGCCACCTCATTCTCTGTCATCCCTGTCTCCTCCTGCCCCCAATCCCTCCCAGCATCAGACTCTTTTCCAGTGAGTCAACTCATCGCATGAGGTGGCCAAAGTATTGGAGTTTCAGCTTTAGCATCAGTCCTTCCAGTGAACACCCAGGATTGATCTCCTTTAGGATGGACTGGTTGGATCTCCCTGCAGTCCAAGGGACTCTCAAGAGTCTTCTCCAACACCACAGTTCTAAAGCATCAATTCTTCGGCCCTCAGCTTTCTTCACAGTCCAACTCTCACATCCATACATGACCACTGATTAGATTGGACCCACTCAAATAATCCAAAAGAATCTCCCTATTTTAAAGTCTGTAACTTTATACCTGCAAAACCCCTTTGCCATGTAACATAACATATTTGCTGGTTCCAGAAATCAGAGAACATACAATTTTTTTTTTAGGGGGCGCATTTTTCTGTCCACCAGATTGTATATACCAATAGTTTGTTCCTCTGTGCTGCTCAATACTATTCCACAGTATGGGTATACCACGGTATTTAACAATTCATCCATGGAAGGACTTTTGAATTGTTTCCAGTTTTGGACTATTAACATAGATGCTGTGAAAGTTCTTGTAATGACTTCACGTAACACACACTTTTTTTCATTTTTCTGTGGTAAATGCCCAAGAGTACAATTGCTGAGTCATATGGCAAGTTCAGTTTTATTAGAAACCGCCAAACCATTTTCCAGAGAGGCTGTGCCCTTTTACATTTCAACCGGCAAAAAAATGGGTGATTCAGTTCCTCTGCATCCTCATGAGCATTTGCTGTTATCATTCATTTTTACTGTAGCCATTCTGACAGGTGTGTAGTTGTATCTCACTGGGGCTTTAAATTTATATGTCCTTAATAATTAATGATGTTGAACATCTTTTCACATGCTTCTTTGCAGTCTCTTCAATGAAATGGCTGTTCACATCTTTTCTCCATTTTCTAATTGGATTGTTTGATTTCTATTTTTTACTGTTGAATTTGAAAAACTTACATGGTCTAGATATAAGTTCTTTGTTGCACATATGGTTTGCAAGTATTTTCTCCCAGTCTGCAGTTTTTTACCCACCATCTTCACATCAGCTTCATAAAGCAAAAGTTTTAATTCTGGTTGGGTCCAATTGATCAATTTTCCCTCTTACGGATTCTGCTTTTAATGGCAAGACTAGAAAATCTTCACCTAGCCTTAGTTGCTGAAGATTTTCTCCCATTTTTGTTTCTACAAGTTTTATAGTTTTATGTTTTACATTTATTTCAGAGACCCAGGAACTTTAAGGGCCCACTGGCTTCCCTTTTCAGCTGGAGCTCTTTTCAATCCAAGACATTTCTATAGAGACAAAATTGAGAATGGCATTTGGGGTGAGTTAAACACTGAGGAATTTTAATTATCTAAATAGCAATGGTACAATTTCATATTCAGACAAGTATTCATTGCAGAAAGTTGATGAGTTAAGGGTATAAAGAAGATTGTTTAAGAATTGCTGTTGCTGTCTTACAATCTTACTGTTCTCAGGTTGACACAAAACTCCAATTCTGCCTTGAACATGTTCTTAAGAAGACTCCTGAAGTAGATAGAGGAAATGTTTGATAAATTATTTATGAATGAATTGAATGGGTGATAGCAGTTACCGTAAGGTCTAATTTATATATTTTTACATTGTAGATGTCTATAACTCCTAAAGATGTTTTTTTCCAACTTAATCTAAGAGCAGCTCAGGATGATGTAGGCAAGAAAACTCCCTGGAACTCAGAATCATTCAAAAAGCTTTGTAACAATTTTCATTGAAATTGTAGTGGAATACAAAATCTGTAGTTTTAAAATGCTCTCCAGGTGATTCTAATATTCAATCAGGTAAGTGACTAAGACAAAAAGACTGGATTTCTTTTAAAAACTTCATTTTCCTTATTTGTATACTGACAACATTTCTATATTTTCACTATTTTAAATAGGGGACAAAACATAAAAGCCTGTATAGCCCTCTAATCTTACCTTCACAAATTCACGAATAATTCTTAGACGTACTCCTGTATACAGAATGCTTTCTTCTTGTTATACACTGGAACGATGTTTGGAATCAAGGGCTATGACTTGACTTGAAACCTTGCGTGCTAAGTTGCTTCAGTCATGTCCGACTCTTTATGACCCCATGGACTGTAGTCTCCCTGGCTCCTCTGTCCCTGGGATTCTCCTGGCAAGAATACTAGAGGGGGTTGCCATTTCCTACTCCAGGGGATCTTTCCGACCCAGGGATCGAACCCATGTCACTTATGTCTCCTGCATTGGCAGGCGGGTTCTTTACCACTAGAGCCAACTGGGAAGCCTCTTGAAACCTTAGACAGCCACATAAGAAAGAAAATTGAGAATGCCCCATGGTATACCCAAGTCAAGTAGCATCAAGATGGGTTTTGTAAGAAATCATTCATTGAACAATATTTATTTTCTTATATTTAAAATGCACCATGATAGAGTTTATGACCCTGACACATTTAGTCCTGTCCTACGGAGGCATAGCTCAGTGAAAATTTCAGGTCAATAAGTAAGCTAATGCAAAGTAGTAGCATCTATAATGGTAGAGAAAGGACAGAGTGCTGTAATCACACACAGGAGGACTGTCTGAGTCAAGAATTATTTGGTTCAAGTAACAGGAACCCACTGAGGGTAGCAACAATTGGTTACTTAACATATGGGTAGAGGTAATTCTTGGGAAACCCAAAGGGTAGCAAGTAGAGCTGTCAGGAAGAAAGGCAGTTGGTTCTTCTCCTCTATCTTCCTGGAAATCACATGATCTAGCATATTTGCTTCTTTCTGGGCACCTTTTTCACTCTCTGCAGCCTGGATTTTATCATCATCATCACCATTGTTATGTCTACATGCATATGGCAGAATATGAATGCCCCACATTGGAAGCCCGGATGAGTCTACCTCTCTTCCAGTTTCCAATAAGAACTGAAATAGACTGTTATCTTAGATTCCAAACCAAATTCCCAGAAGAGAATCTGACTGGCCTAATTTGACTCATACACCCACATGAGCTAAGAAGACACCTTGAATTAGGACAACTTTAAGGGATATCTTGTGCACAAGGATAGTGTTCTAGATAAAAGAGCGACTGACTGAGAATCGGCAGAGATGATACTATCAAAGTCTGGGGAGAGTATAACACACCTGGAGCACAGAAAGAAGGTCGAGACAGCTAGAACTTAGGTACAGTGGAAGTGCGATCAGAAACAGAAGGTGAAGAAAGAGAACCCTGGTGCCTACTGAGGGAAGAAGGGGCTAGATAACAAGGAAACTTGAAAGTATGCTAATGGGCTGATAGAGGGTCTTTGATGTAAACTTTTGCATTAAGAATATTGCATCCCATTCCCCCTTGTTCAAATCACCAATTGTGACTAAACTGAATCCAATCACATCCTTACTTAGCATATTTTGTTTTGGTTTATGCCATATGACTTTCTCCCTGTTGTCTTCCTATTACTATCCTCTTCTGGGCTTTGCTTGGATCGTGGTTGAGGTAAAGGGACATAGAATCATGGTTTCACACAGAGGTGAAAATACATTTGATTTATACTTTTCTAGTGATGCCCCAAATGTTTTTTAACCCCTTAGATGTACTGGGAGAAATTGATTGAGGCATCTACATTTATTCCCAGAAGAGAATATAAACAGCATGAAAGACAACCCAAAGCATTAGAATAACTTATGTATTTTCAGCTTTTTTCCTTTGAAACTTATCCTCAAGCATGATTCTGAAGGTCATGGCAATTTGGAAAATTCCATTTCAAAGCAATTCTCCCTAAAATAACAAGGGAAAATAAGCACTAAGAAAAGATACACTGACAGAAGAGATATCAGTTTAGCCTCTTAAATTTGGTTTGCATAATGTGTTTCATACAAGACATTCCTGCATTTTTAAAAATTAATTTTTTTTAATTAGAGGATAATTACTTTACAATATTGTGATGGTTTTTGCCATATACTTTGAAATATTTTATGACAGTCCCCACCCCCACATCATTTGTTGAACTATACAAAAATAGGCTTCCCTTATGCCTTAGTTAGTAAAGAATCCGCCTGCAATGCAGGAGACCTGGGTTCAATCCCTGGGTTGGGAAGATACCCTGGAGAAGGGAAAGGCTACCCACTCCAGAATTCTGGCCTGGAGAATTCCAAGGACTGTACAAAGAGTCAAACACAACTGAGTGATTTTCATTTCACTTCACATACAAAAACAAGGTCTTCCTGGGCTATTTCTTAATGTCTGTGGAAAACCTGTAATGAACTTTCTCCAACTGGTTTCCCCTTTCATTCGTTTGAATTTTCCTTTTAGTGTTTCTGGTTGTACCTTCTCACCTCCACTGTTCAATAAGCCTTGTTTTGAGCTACCTTACTGAATCCTTTCTTACTAGTTTCTGATCATTTTAATGCTGGACTGCCTAAAAGTACTTTACTGGAGATAGATTTAAAAAATTCAGCTTATCTCTAAGAAATCATTGGGAAAAGCCTAAATAAGTCATGTGACTTAATGGTGGCTAGTTTCAGGGGCTTGGACCATGACCAAAGCTAGGTTTAGCTGAATATTTGTTACTTTGAGACAAATGAGAGTTCACTTGGTGGAGGGAATTCTCCAGAGGACAGTATGAATGACTGACCTTTCTTTGTTCTCCGAAGGCACAAAATCAACCACTGTGGCCTTGGTTATTCCTTTCCTTTTTTTTCTGGGGCTCAAGCTATCTTGGAGGGCTAAGTAGGCGCTAGCTTGTAATTTCTGACTCTTTTCTTAGGACATGGAAAATAAGTTAACTGATTCTTAAGCAAAACGATGTTCTTTTTTCTTGGTAGATCCCTAGGGGTTATCATCTTTAATAATTCAATACTAAAGGTCAATTCTAGTTTAGAAAATGATTGGTTCTCGATGAAATTTTAACTTACAAACTTTAAGAAGTTGAGTTCAAGAGTGAAAGAATAGAGGTACATTTTAACTGCATGACTAAATGTTGAAGCCCTATGATATTGTAGCTTTCCTTAGCAAATTTTCTAGCGCTGGCTCAAATCTATCATTGAACTGACTTTTACCCAAACTGGCACTTCATGAATAATTCACACTTATGGAAGTACAAAGTCCATGAAAAAAATATTATTTTTGCTACTGACTTGAATGGCCAAGATACTTGTCATCTCTCAACATTAATTTTTTATGGCTTGCTCCTTGGATAACAGAAAATAAAGCCAGAGAGGGCTGCAAGGACAAGAAATACTTCTTCTTTTGTGCTTGAAGACAATTCCAGTTTTCTTTGACATATAAATAAGTATCTGAAAGAGAAGGAAACATGACACCTAAGGGTGACAGACTGCAAAGAAGTGATATTAAAATCAAAATGCAGTGAATATTTGACATTAAGTCAGATAAGTAATAAATAGGTTTTATATTTCCTAAACCAATTTAAATTTAATATTTGGAAATAGTCAATAGACTTACAAATTAAATCCCAATAATATTTCTAAGGAGTTAGGACCAAAAATAAATTCAGGTCACTAGAATTACCAATAAGAGTTATGCTTTTCAAAACAAGCCCATTCATTTTTAAGGATGTGGCAAAGAATTGACTTAACCTTCTGTGTTTTCCCCCAGATAGTTTTACATTAAGTGACCTTCTTGACCTAAATGAAACTTATTATTAGAATATTTTTCTTCTGCTGTTCTTTTTATAGATCTTTTGACTACGAGATATACTTAATGTCAGAAAAAATTCTGCTTTGTGTTGTTCACAGCAACTTTTCCCCAGAGTAATTCAGGGGAGTTCAAGATCTAAAGTGAAATGACAAAGCATATAAAAGTCATAAACGTCTCCTCACTTAGGTACCAGCCACATTTTCATTGTTCTGATTCATGTTATGGTTACAATTGCTTGAAAACAAGAGAACTGACATAAAAACATAACAGTGACAATACAGAGCTTTCAGTCTTCCAGTTTCCTTATTAATCAAATCAGTCCTAAAATGGATCATTTCACCATTAGCTCTTTGTTTAAAGATACAAATAAAAATATAGAAATTTATACTTGTTCTTATCCTATACTAAGGTGTAGATCTAGCGGTTATGTGGTATTTATGCATCTTCAAAAGACCAAGGAGTTTCCTTTTAAGAGATGATGTTTTCAATCACAGGGCTATAAGCATTTCCTTAGGAGAGCAGAGAGGAGACTTTGCAATGATTTGCCAATTTGCAGAAGTCACACAAAGGGAAAGATTTTGTGATGGTCCTAAATGCCTGGTTCCAAGCAGATTCTGTGTTGACATGTAGGATAGAGAAGCTGATTAACACCCCTCTCTGCAGCATAGTGTTCTCGTATATTTTTTTTGTATTTGAAAAAATTAGTCTGTTCTTTATCAGAACATGCATTTCACATGCTATGGAGATTCCTCCTGCACTAGTGACACTCGGGGCTCTCCACACTGTCTCTTTTTTGAAGTTTAGACACAAACCATCTCATTTTTCTCAAACATAGCCTTAGTCCCTTGAGATGAGTAAGAAAGAAGTACCAGTGTCCTCATTTTCAATAGGGAAACTGGGACAAGAAAAAGTCATTTATTAGCTAGATCTCTGTTGGGTAAAGCAAAAAAAAAAAAAGGAAAAGGGACAATTTTCTGGATAATTGGTATAAGCCATGTGATGTTTTGAATAGTATGAGTGCCTTTTAATGCTTTATATTTGCAGTTTCTGTTTTAGTTTTAGGTACAGGAAAGGACTCTGTTTTAATTGCTATAGATCCTTAGGCTATTGTATAGAAGAGAAATGTAATCAGGATAATGTTTCAAATTAAGCAAAATTCCAGAAACTTAAAAAGTTAGCTCAAGCTAAAATTGTCAACTAGGGAGCAAGTACAGTTGGTTTCTGCTGAGACTTAATCTTTTCTTTGCACTAAAAATCAAATTCATTCAGAATCAAAAACCTTAAGTTGGTGGAGTCATGGATATTTTTATTAAAAATATAGACTCTCATTGATAATATTAATGGCTGGTCAGGATTTAGAGCAACTGGAATTCTTATACTTTGTTGACGGGAATGAAAAATAGTTTCACCACTTTGGAAAACAGATTTGCAGTTTATTAAAAACACATGCATATACTTATCTCCTGACCCAGCAGTCTTACTCCTAAGCATTCACTTGAAAATAAATAAAAACCTACCTTCATTCAGAAACTTGTACATGTTACTTGTGCATGTTTATTCATTATCACTACAAAACAAAAACATCCCAGGTATCCCTTAGCTGGAATAGAGATAAATTGTAGCACATTTCTACAATAGAATACAACTCACCAATAAAAAGAAATAACCTTCTGATTTTGTTTTTAATTTTTTAATTGAAGGATAACTGCTTTACAGAATTTTTGGTTTTCTGTCATACATCCAAGGATCAGCCATAGGTATACCCATGTACTCTCCCTCCCAGACCTCCCTCCTGTCGCCCTTCCTACCTTACCCTTCAGCCTGTTGCAGAGTCCGTGTTTGCGTTCCCTGAGTCACACAGCAAATTCTCACTGGCTATCTATTTTACACGTGGTATTGTAAATTTCCATGTTGCTCTCTCCATGCGTCTCCCCTTCTCCCTCCTCCCCTCCCACCATGTCCCTAGGTCTGTTCTCTATGTCTGTTTCTGCACTGCAGCCCTGAAAATAAATTCATCAGTGCCGTCTCTTCAGATTCCACATATATGTGTCATTATACGATGTATATATTTCTCTTTCTGACTTACTTCACTCTGTGTAATGGGTTCTAGTTTTGTCCATCTCATTAGAACAGATTCAAATGTGTTCTTTTTTATGGCTGAGTAGTATTCCATTGTATATATGTACCACAGCTTCTTTATCCATTCATCTGTTGATGCACATCTAGGTTGCTTCCATGTTCTAGCTATTGTAAATAGAGCTGCAGTGAACACTGGGATACATGTGTCTCTATCAGTTTTGATTTCCTCAGGGTATATGCTTAGGAGTGGGATTGCTGGGTCATATGGTGGTTTTATTTTTTAAGGAGTCTACATACCATCTTCCATAGTAGCTGTATCAGTTTACATCCCCACCAGCAATGCAAGAGTGTTCCCTTTTCTCCACACCCTCTCCAGCATTTATTGTTTGTAGACTTTTTGATGATGGCCATTCTGACTGGTGTGAGGTGGTATCTCATTGCAGTTTTGATTTGCATTTCTCTGATAATGAGTGATGGCGAGCATCTTTTCATGTGCTTGTTAGCCATCTGTATGTCTTCTTTGGAGAAATGCCTCTTCGGGTCCCTTTCCCACTTTTTGATTGGTTGTTTGTTTTTTGGTATTGAGCTGTATGAGCTGCTTGTATATTTTGGAAATTAATTCTTTATCAGTTTTTCCCCTTGCTATTATTTTCTCCCATCCTGAGTGTTGTCTTTTCACCTTGCTTGTAGTTTCTTTTGCTGTGCAAAAACTTTTAAGTTTAATTAGGTCCCACTTATTTATTTTTGTTTTTATTTCAATTTCTCTAGGGGGTGGGTCTCCTAGACAATCTTGCTTTGATTTATGTCATCAAGAGTTCTGCCTATGTTCTCCTCTAACTGTAATAGTTTCTGGTCTTACATTTAGGTCTTTAATCCATTTTGAGTTTATCTTTGTGTATGGTGTTAGGAAGTGTTCTGATTTCATTCTTTTACATGTAGCTGGCCAGTTTTCCCAGCATCACTTATTGAAGAGGCTGTCTTTGCTTCATCGTATATTCTTGCCTCCTTTGTCAAAACTAAGGTACCCACAGGTGCGTGGGTTTATCTCTGGGTTCTCTATCTTGTTCCATCGGTCTGTATTTCTGTTTTTGTGCCAGTACCATACTATCTTGATGACTGTGGCTTTGTGGTATAGTCTGAAGTCAGGAAGATTGATTCCTCTAGCTCCATTTTTCTTTCTCAAGACTGCTTTGGCTATTTGGGGTCTTTGTGTTTTCATATGAATTGTGAAAATTTTTGTTCTAGTTCTGTGAAAAAAGCCATTGGTAATTTGATAGGGATCACATTGAATCTGCAGACTGCATTTGGTGGTATAGTCATTTTCACAATATTGATTCTTCCCACCCAGAAACATGGAATATCTCTCCATCTGTTTATCTCATCTTTGATTTCTTTCATTAGTGTCTTACAGTTTTCTGTATACAGGTCTTTTGTTTCCTTCTGTTCTGTTCTGTTCTGTTCTGTTCAGTCGCTCAGTCGTGTCCGACTCTTTGCGACCCCGTGGACTGTAGCCTACCAGGCTTCTCCATCCATGGGATTCTCCAAGCAAGAATACTGGAGTGGGTTACCATTTTCCTTCTCCAGGGGATCTTCCCGACCCAGGGATCGAACCTGGGTCTCCCGCATTGGAGGCAGACACGTTAACCTCTGAGCCACCAGGGAAGGTTTATTCCTAGATATTTTATTCTTTTTGTTGCAATGGTGAATGATATTGATTTCTTAATTTCTCTTTCTCATTTTTCATTATTAGTATATAGAAGTGCAAGTGATTTCTGTGTATTGACCTTGTATCCCACGACTTTGCTGAATTCGCTAACTCTAGAAATTTTCTGATAGTTTCTTTTGGCTTTTCTATGTATAGTATCATATCTGCAAACAGTGAGTGTTACTTCTTCTTTTCCAATCTGGATTCCTTTTATTTTTTTTCTTTAATTGCCATAGCTAGGACTTTCAAAACTATGTTGAATAATAGTGGTGAGAGTGGACACCCTTGTCTTGTTCCTGACCTTAGCGGGAAAGCCTTTAGCTTTTCACCATTGAGAATAATGTTTGCTGTGGGCTTTTCAAATATGGCCTTTGCTATGTTGAGGTAGATTCCTTCTATGACCATTTTTTGAAGCATTTTTATCATAAATGGATCCTTGATTTTGTGAAAACATTTTCTGCATCTATTGAGATTATCATATGGTTTTTATCTTTCAATTTGTTGATATAGTGTATCACATTGATTGATTTGCGTATATTGAAGAATCCTTGCATCCCTGGAATAAATCTGACTTGATTATGGTGTATGAGATTTTTAATGTGTTGTTGGATTCTGTTTGCTTGAATTTTGTTGAGGATTTTTGTATCTATGTTCATCAGTGACATTTGTCTGTAATTTTCTTTTTTGGTGTTGTCTTTCCCTGGTTTTGGTATCAGGGTGATTGTGGTCTCATAGGATGAGTTTGGAAGTGTTCCTTTCTCTGCAACTTTTTGGAAGAGTTTCAGAAAAATAGGCATTAGCTCTTCTCTGAATGTTTGATAGAATTGCCCTGTGAAGCCATCTGGCCCCGGGCTTTTGTTTCTGGGGAGATTTTTGACCACTGTTTCAATTTCAGTGTTTGTAATTGGATTGCTCATAATGTTTATTTCTTCCTGGTTCAGTCTTGGGAGGCTGATCTTTTATAACTATCTGTCCATTTCCTCTAGGTCATCCATTTTATTAGCATATAGTTGCTCATAATATTCTCTTATGATCCTTTGTATTTCTGTGTTGTCTGTTGTAACCTCTCCTTTCTCATTTCTAATTTTATAGATTTGATTTTTCTCCCTTTTTTTTCTTGATAAGTTTGGCTGGTGGTTTGTCAATTTTGTTAGCCTTCTCAAAGAACCAGCTTTTCATTTTATTAATCTTTGCTATTGTTTCCTTCATTTCTTTTTCATTTATTTCTGCTCTGATTTTTATGATCTCCTTCCTTCTGCTGACTTTGGGGGTTTTTTGTTCTTTTTCCAGCTGCTTTAGATGTAGAGTTAGGCTGTCTATTCGATACTTCTCTTGCTTCTTGAGGTATGACTGTATTGCTATAAACCTCCCTCTTAGAACTGCTTTTGCTGAGTCCCATAGGTTTTGGGTCATCCTGTTTTCATTGTCATTTGTTTCTAGGAATCTTTTGATTTCTTTTTTTATTTATTCAGTAACCTCTTTGTTATTTAGTAATGTATTGTTTAATCTCCATGAGTTTATGTTTTTTGCTGTTTTTTCACTGTAGTTGATATCTAGTCTCATAGCATTGTGGTCAGAGAAGATACTTGATGCAATTTCAAATTTCTTAAATTTACTGA
The DNA here is from genome assembly GCF_049115385.1 of Moschus berezovskii. NCBI lineage: Eukaryota > Metazoa > Chordata > Mammalia > Artiodactyla > Moschidae > Moschus > Moschus berezovskii. The sequence goes on along the minus strand of NC_142472.1, from coordinate 59,270,995 downwards.
GGCTTGATTTGTGGCCCAAGATGTGGTCTATCCTGGAGAATGTTCCACGTGCACTTGAGAAGTGTATTCTTTTGCATTTGGATGCAAAGTCCTGAAGATATCAATTAGGTCCATTTAGTCTAATGTTTCATTTAAGGTTTGTGTTTCCTTATTGATTCTCTGTTTTGATGATCTGTCCATTGATAACAGTGGGGTGTTAAAGTCCCCTATTATTATTATATTGATTTCTCTGCTTATGCCTGTTAGTGTTTGCCTTATGTATTGAGGTGATCCTATGTTGGGTGCATAGACATTTACAACTGTATGTCTTCTTCTTGGGTTGATCCCTTGATCATTCTGTAGTGTCCTTCTTTGTCTCTTATGATATTCTTTATTTTAAAGTCTGTTATGTCTGAAACAAGGATTGCCACTCCAGCTTTCTTTTGGTTTCCATTTGCATGGAATATCTTTTTCCAACCTTTTACTTTCAGTCTGTATGCATCTCTAGGTCTTAAGTGGATTGCCTGTAGGCAGCGTATATATGGGTCTTGTTTTTGTATCCATTCAGTCAGTCTGTATCTTTCGGTTGGTGCATTAATCTGTTTACATTTAAGGTAATTATGGATACATATGTTCCTACTGGCATTTTCTTGATTGTTTTGGATTTGCTTTTGTAGGTCTTTCCTTTCTCTTGTGTTTACTGGCTATGTAAGTCCCTTTAGTATTTGTTGCAAGACTGGTTTGGTGTTGCTGAATTCTCTTAATTTCTGCTTGTCTGTAAAGCTTTTGATTTCTCCTTCAATTTTGAATGAGATCTTTGCCAGGTATAGCAATCGTGGTTGTAGGTTTTTCTCTTTCAGTACTTTAAATATATCCTGCCATTCCCTTCTGGCCTGTAGAATTTCTACTGAAAGATCTACTGTTAATCATATGAGATTTACCATGTATGTTACTTGTTGCTTTTCCCTTGCTGCTTTTAATATTCTTTCTTTGTGTTTAATCTCTGTTAGCTTGATTAATGTGTCTCAATGTGTTTCTTCTTGAGTTTAACCTGTAGGGGACTCTCTGTGCTTCTTGGACTTGATTGACTATTTCCTTTCCCATGTTGGGGAAGTTTTCAACTATAATTTCTTAAAAAATTTTCTCAGTGCCTTTCTTTTTTCCTTCTTCCTCTGGGATCCCTATAATTCAAATACTGGTATGTTTAATATTGCCCCAAAGGTCTCTGAGGCTTTCCTCAATTCTTTTCATTCCTTTCCCTTTAGTCTTCTCTTCAGCAGTTATTTCCACCATTCTATCCTCCAACTCACTTATCCATTCCTCTGCCTCAATTATTCTGCTATTGGTTCCTTCTAGAGTATTTTTAAGGCTACCCACTCCAGTATTCTGGCCTGGAGAATTCCCTGGACTGTATAGTCCATGGGGTCACAGTCAGACACGACTGAGTGACTTTCACTTTCAAAGAGTATTTTTAGTTTCAGTAATTGTGTTATTCATCTGTCTGCTTATTGTTTATTTCTTTTATGTCCTTGGTGATTGTATTAGCTGTGTTAAATGCTTCTTGCATTTTCTCCATTCTATTTTCAAGTCTTCAGAGCATCTTCACTATCATTATTCTGAATTCTCTTTCAGGGGGATTACTTATTTCCTCTTTGTTTATTTGGTCTTGTGAGTTTCTACCTTGCTGTTTCATTTGTGTTGTAGTTCTCTGGCTTTTTATCATATTTTTTTTTCTAACTTGTTCCACTTGAGGTCTCCTTTTCCCAGGCTTTAGGGTTGTAGTATTTCTTCCTTTTGATTTTTGACCTTGCAGGGAAATGTTGGTTGGGTGGTTTGTGCTGATTTCTTGTTGGGGGTGACTTGTGCTTGTGTTCTAGTGGTAAGAGATAAAGTAGATATTACATAAATACTGGGACATATACACACACACATCCACACATACAGTTATAACAAAAGCGTTCTAAAGAAAAGAGTACAGGAGACTGACTTGGTGAGCAAGGGAAACCAGAGGTGATATCAGCAAATTGAAAGCAGAGTTAGCTAATGCTCAATCTGAAAATCTGAGCATGAGCAGAAGGCCTGCTGCTGCTAAGGCGCTTCAGTCGTGTCCGACTCTGTGCGACCCCATAGATGGCAGTCCACCAGGTTCCTCTGTCCCTGGGATTCTCCAGGCAAGAATACTGGAGTGGGTTGCCATTTCCTTCTCCAATACATGAAAGTGAAAAGTGAAAGTGGAGTCACTCAGTCATGTTCGACTCTTAGTGACCCCATGGACTGTAGCCTACCAGGCTCCTCCATCCATGGGATTCTCCAGGAAAGAGTACTGGAATGGGTTGCCAGCAGAAGGCCAACTGGGGAATATAGCATAGAGAACATAATAATTTAACTTACTTTGTGAAAGAAGAAAGAGCGAAGGAAAAGGGGGAGAATAAAAAAAGAGAGAGAAGAAAGAGGAGAAGGGAGGGAAAGAGAAAAGGAAGGGGTGGAGAAGAGGATTAAAAAAATAAAGAGAGAGAGAAGAGAAAAAATAGAAAAGCAAAGATGAATAGACATGTGTGGAAAAGATTTATATATATTCAGGAATAGCTACAGCCAGTAAAGAACAGTAGGAAAAGCAGTTGAATATATCCAAACCAAATCCAAAAAATCATAAAGAAAAAATAAAAGTGAGAAAGAGAAAACAAGAAAAAAAAATTAATTTTTTCCTTGCATTTTTTAACAAGAAACACAAAGGGGAAAACTTCACAGCACTGCAAAAGGCTAATATGGAGGTGGAAATGTGTAGGGAGAATAAACCATGTGATTTATAAGACAAAAAGAAAAAAAAAATCTTAAAATGATTTTTTTTTTGACAAGGAAAACAAAGAGAAAAACTCCACAGCACTGCAACAAGCTAATGTGATGGTGGAAACGTGCTGGGGAATAAGCAGTGTGATTTATAAGAAGAAACAATCTTTAAATGAATTTTTTATTAATAACAAGAAAAACAAAGAGGAAAACGCCACAGCACCACTAAATGCTAGTGTGAAGGTGGAGATATGTTGGGGGAATAAACAGTGTGATTTATAAGAGGGAAAAAAAAGATGAAAAAGGAAACAAAATTTAAAAAGAGGTTGTCAATGTTGTAGTTCTTGTTGGTGGAATCTGCCCCTGTGGATGGGGTTGGGTTAGTTAGTGTCCTGTGATGTTTCCCTGGTTGGCAGAGCTTGTGCCTATGTTCTGGTTGATGCAGCTGGATCTCGTCTCTCTGAAGGGCAGTGCCATGTCCAGTAGGAGGTTTTGGAGTGTCTATGGTTTCAGTATGCCTTTGGGCAGTCGTTCTATCTTTAGCGGTTTCCGCAGCTGCTTCAAAGTGGCTCTCTCAGCATAACTGCAGTGTCGCCAGTCCCCTACTTGTCCCTGGGATCATTGCCAGTGCTTCTGTTCCCCTGTCCCGCCCTGTGCTGCTGGCCAAAACTTGCTAGGTAGGTGCTTGTGTGGATCCTCCTGCATCGCAGAGACTTGTGTGGACACCCCTCAGTCCCCTAAGCTTACCCTCTGAGTCAAGGAGCTGGTGTGCACTTGTTTCAGCTCCCAGGCTGGTCTCTGCGTCGTGGGGCTAGTGTGGACTTGTTTCGGTTCCCCAGGCCCGCTCTCTGTGTTGTGGGGTTTATGTGCACTTGTTTCCTCTCACTGCCTGCACTCTTTGTCACGGGGGTTATCTGTTCTTTCGGCTGTGCCGGGAGGGTTGTGTGCGCTGCCCAAGCTTGTACGCCTTCCCTCTGTCAGCACCCCAGTCCCGCCCTTTCGGCCTTCTGATTTTTGAAACAATGTGGGATGAATCTTAGATCCATTTTTCTAAGTTAATGAAGCCAGACTCAAAGAGGAGCATACTCTAATATATCAGTTATATAACATTCTTTTATCGAATACAAAACTATGGAGACAGAAAACATTTGTGGTAGCTAAGTGCCAGGAGGTGAGAAAAGGAGTTGACTACGAAGTATGAGGGACATTTTAGGGGGAAAGGTGACAGAACCTTTCACATCTTCATTATGGTAGTGGAGACATGACTGTACACCCTTGTCAAAACTCATAGAAACTGTATACTAAAACGAGTGATGATTTTTACTGTATGTAAATTATACCTTAATACAAAAAGGGAAAAAGAAAAACTTCCCAATGTACTATCTCACTATGAATGATAACATTATTTGAATATATGAGCCTGGCCTAATGATTAAATTAGAAGTCACTAGTTTATGGCCAATTAAAATGCTGGCAGTCAAATGAAATCCATGAGGTTTCTGGTAATATATGTATGTGTATATATATATATACACATATACATTCATGTGTGTATATATATTATATATATAACTATATATATGTGTATATATTGACAATCTTGGTAATTCTAAGTGAATCATCTGGAGTTACCTCAAATAAAGAATAATTTCAGTTAAACTTGGGCTAAAAAAGACTCACTGTGGTTTTCCTTTGGAAAAGCATTATTATCAATCGGAAAAACATTATTAATATAACTGTTGAGAACAAATTAGCATAAAAATGTTTTAGTTTGTTTTTGTCCCTGTTATAAAATTCTACAAGTCTATGCAGGAATTTTATCGTTTTAGTTTTCTTCCAAGGGAAGAAAATAAAAAGGTAGAAATTTCAGTCCTAAAGTGACGTTGGCAAAGATTTCATAAATTTGGGCAACAGATGATGGATGGTATTTATGAGCCCCGTTGTAGAAGGCTTATAGAGTGACTCATGAACTGACAGCTGTTTACTGAAAGGGAGGAAATGGCATTATCTTGTTTAAAATGTGGCCATGTTGCAGAGAGAATACAAATCTCACTCAATTTTGAGTCTCTCTCCTTTCTAGTTTTATTAATAATAAGCAAAGTTTCTTTTGTTCAAGTTATTTACCACATCTAACTAACTCTTTTAATATAGATTTTATAGGCTGGGCCAAACTTTAACTCCAAATGAAAGACAACTGCAATGTTTGCATGAATCTATTTTAGCTTATTATTTTTCATATGTAAGAAAGTGTGTTCATAAACATAAGTTCATTAAATGTACTTATTCATCATATTAGTGGAGAAGGAAACAGCAACCCACTCCAGTGTTCTTGCCTGGAGAATTCTGTGGACAGAGGAGCCTGGTGGGCTGCCGTCCATGGGGTCACACAGAGTCGGACACGACTGAAGTGACTTAGCAGCAGCAGCAGCAGCATACATCATATTTGGATTTGTGGTAAATCATATGGTTAGTGTTTTTGGCTTCTTTTAATCAGAAAACAAAACTAAAGGAGAGGAAAAATGAAGAAGCACTCAGTGTCATTTCCCCATGGCTTTTGCGTGACAACTGGTAGTAAGATAGGTGGTGGGGTAGGGAAGGGGTTTTAGCAACTCTTTGTCATTACAATTTGTAGACTAAACGTTACATATGCGATGGTCAATGTGATTCAAATTTTGGCTGTAGCTGATGACTACTGAAGGTCATCCGGTGCTTATGAGATTTTTGAAATACGTAATTACTAGTATTTTAATATGCATTTTCCCCCCATTTTCACATATTATTTTTGATAGTCGAGGCCCTTTCCTGATTTAAACTGATGGATGGGTTATAAGCACTGACATGGTAAAGGGGCAGGGAATTCTCTGATCCAAAGTCTAATCCTTTGGGGAGAAATGTGTAAATGAGGAACAAAGATGACAAGTTTGATGCCCAAGACTGAAAACAAGGTTGAGGTTTTGGAGCCTGGGGTTTTTCCTAGGACTGAAGAGCACAGGTATTTTATTTAGAAGACAGCTGAATGTCGTCATCTGATCTGATGTTCCCCTTCTGCCTGCTCTCGTCCCACTCTACAGAGATGAGTTATGCTCCACAGAAAAGCTCCTGGAGCCTGCTGTGTGAAAAGCTGTTTTAGCAGAACAAGGTTGTCATTCTTTGCCAATAGCAAAGCTGCCGAGATTTTTCATGGTTTCAGAAATCCAAGGAACAGCAAAATTAAGCTATTTGTCGTTACCCAACACTGGTCCATTTCACTCCACAACCTCACAGGAGCTTCCTGTTCTGGCTTGCTGTCAGGGGAAAGGATACTGTTGCTAGACTCTTTCCAGCCTAGACTCAGCTTGTTATTATATTCTTTATGGATTTTGTGCTTGCAAGTATGTAAGTATGGTTTCAAAGTCAAATTCAAAACTAAAGGAAACAGCCAATGTTCTACCTTTACACAAATATGAGATGTTGTATTACTAACATTTGAGTTATTCCTGGCAAACTGTATTTTGTTTTCTAATATGTTACTTCTATGTGGTAGAAAATTGCATTAGGACTCCAGGTATGATATCTAAGAGTTAGTATATAATTTTTGGTCTGAAGACTCTGAACTCTCCCTTGTAAAGTATATTCAGATCAAAGTTAAGGACCAGATTATTTCTTATCCACACAAGGGAAATCTAGTCTTCTAACTTGGGCAGCAGACTATGCTTGATGGTTGACCTGTCTACAATATTTGCCATATTAATGATTGCCATGGTTGATCCAGATGATCTAACTGAATGGTTAACTTCTTTCTTCCTGAGCACTCACCTGATCACTGATCAAAGAGGACTGATACCTTTGACACTAAGGAAACGGACTGAAAACCTGTTTCATCCCTGAACAGCTGACGCAAGTCAAAGTGTAATAGTTTTAGCTATGACACACTAGTAGGGTCAGAAGTCTTGTCCTGAAATAAAGTTAGAAAATCAGATTCATATCTTGGTTTCACCTCTTGCTTCTTGTTTGCTTCTGGTCTAAGAAGAGAGAATAGTACAAGTTTAGTGTTCTCAGGGATTGAACCCTGCCCAGAGTAGCAAATGAAAAAGTAGTCTGACACATTGATGCTTGGAAAAGAGGGTATTTCTCCCTCACTCAATAAGCCCTGGTTCTCAGGCATGGGTAGAACAGAAGCATCACTGTTTCCTTTTCCTTAACATGGAAATAAGGCAGGATGATTAACTGAGCTGATGTATCTAATTTCTCAGTGTGGTACATGGGTAACAGCAAGTACTCAATAAATGACAGCTGCACCTATTCTGTTTTTGTTTTTAAAAATTCATAAAAGACAGAGCAACAACTCATTGTTATGGAAAAAGCATGAGGAAAACAGAGACAGTGTATGCAATCTCTTTCTCTACCTTTTGGCAATGATTGACTTCAGAATTAAATGAGTTATTTAACAGATTCTACAATTATGAAGTTTAAGAGGACCTTATTCATCCATTTGTTTAATGAACATCCGTTAAACACCTACTATGTGTTAGAATAGAACTGGAGATGTAAAGGTAATTTAGACACTGTGCCTGTACTCCAGGAACTCACCCTCTAAGTGGAATTACTTACAAATTAATGATAAAACAAAGAACTTCAGTAAGGTGGATATAAAATGGAAGCATTTGGTGATGCTGACTTAACTCATTAAAGATGTGACATTTTGGTGGTTAGGGAAAGCTAACGAGTTTGTAAGCCAAACATTACATGCAATGATCATGTGGTTAGAATTTTATCTAGAGTTGGTTAGAAAGATATCTAACTTGTCTGGGTAATAATAAGACAGATTCAGACCTACTGGGGACAGGTAGGGACCTCAAACCAATGTGAGGGCCTAACTAGCTGAGCTCAGGAAAGGTTCTGCTAACAAAAGCAAGGCGCGTGCTTTGGGGGAACAAGTTCAGTTCAGTTGCTCAGTAGTGTCTGACTCTTTGCAACCCCATGGACTGCAGCACGCCAGGCTTCTCTGTCCATCACCAACTCCCGGAGCTTGCACAAACTCATGTCCATCAAGTCGTTGATGCCGTCCAACCATCTTATCCTCTGTCATCCCCTTCTCCTCCCACCTTCAATCTTTCCCAGCATCAGGGTTTTTTCCAATGAGTCAGTTCTTCACATCGGGTGGCCAAAGTATTGGAGCTTTAGCTTCAGCATCAGTTCTTCCAATGAATATTCAGGACTGATTCCCATTAGGATTGACTGGTTTGATCTCCTTGCAGTCCAAGAGACTCTTAAGAGTCTTCTCCAACACCACAGTTCAAAAGCATCAATTCTTTGGCACTCAGCTTTCTTTATGATCCAACTGTCACATCCATACATGACTACAGGAAAAACCATAGCTTTGACTACACAGACCTTTGTTGGCAAAGTAATGTCTCTGCTTTTAATAAGCTGTCTAGGTTTGTCATAGCTTTTTTTCCAAGGAGAAGGCACCTTTTAATTTCCATGGCTGCAGACACCATCTGCAGTGATTTTGGAGCCCAAGAAAATAAAGTCTGTCACTGTTTCCATTTTTTTCCCCATCTGCAAACCCACCTGCAATTGTTGCCCCTTGTAAGACAGAGCTGAAACTCAGGACAAAATTATATCCAAACAGTAGATATTATTTCAAGAAGTATCCATACTAGGAATTCCAATCTAATATACAAGATAGAATGATTGTGGACAATGAAATAAATACTAGTTGTGATTCTGGGATATCTGCATTTACAGCCAGATTCTAGGCAGTGACTGAGAGAAAAGACTATGGTATCCACCTCTGGCTGCTGCTGCTGCTAAGTCGCTTCAGTTGTGTCCAACTCTGTGCGACCCCATAGATGGCAGCCCACCAGGCTCCCCCGGTCCCTGGGATTCTCCAGGCAAGAACACTGGAGTGGGTTGCCATTTCCTTCTCCAATGCATGAAAGTGAAAAGTGAAAGTGAAGTCACTCAGTCGTGTCTGACTTAGTGACCCCATGGACTACAGCCTACCAGCCTCCTCCATCCATGGGATTTTCTAGGCAAGAGTACTGGAGTGGCTGGCCATTGCCTTCTCCGATCCACCTCTGGGAAGGACCTAAATTGGTTAGAATGAGTATCACACCCCTCTAAGTGGTTGTGTTTTAGCTAAAGCCCTGGTGGCTCAGACGGTAAAGTGTCTTGCTTACAATGCGGGAGACCTGGGTTCGATCCCTGGGTCTGGAAGATCCTCTGGAAAAGGAAATGGCAACCCACTCCAGTACTCTTTCCTGGAAAATCCCATGGATGGAGGAGCGTGGTAGGCTACAGTTCATGGGGTTGCAAAGAGTCGGACAAGACTGAGCGACTTAACTTTCACTAGAAGGTCTCTAGGATAGATGGACCCATGGGCTGTGGAATGCAGATAAGTATTGGGTCAAGATCTGGAATGAATAGGGAATGCTCACACTCAGGAAACATCTCTGTGCAAGGTGACGTTCCTGGTGCAGTCCAGTAGTGGTATGTATTGATCAACTGACTGGTTGGTTGACTTATATCCCCACTCCATTCTCAATAAGACTTAAGGTGACAATCAGCATGATTTAATCCCATAGGATACTCAAATAGTGGCATTTATCCGAAGTTGCTATTTGAATTTAGAGCTCATCTTCAGCTTGTTGGGAGCCCAGTGTAATGTCTGGGAACAATTTGTGCATGTGCCTTATGCATGGTGGAGGATACATGATGGGAAATTTGGGGCATTTGTCAAGTGCCCGGGCATGTAAAGTCAGACACTTCTGGGAGATAACGCAGGAGTCTCTCTTGGGAAATGACATGGTTAGGAATATGCTTTTGGATCTGAGTTCTTGGAGGCTTAGGTTAAGGCTATACCAAGGACTAATAGGCCTTCCTCTGAGCCTGCAAACCAGCAGGTACCACACCTGCTTTCTGCTATTCACAGGCACTCTACCACTTGCTAGCTGCAGCACGTGTCATGGCTGTCACAGGACCAATCTGCCCTCCTGTGGTGGATGGACATCCTTCTGTCCTCAAGGATGTGGAAGACCAGAGTTTGGATGAGATGTTTAGGAGCTGTGGCTCTCACAGGTTCACAGAGTAAGTTGCACCAAAGCTGCATACTCACTCTTGCAACATTCCTATTGGGCCATTAGGATTATTAGTATTAAGTCAAACTACTATTGTAGTGAGCTCACATATGACAGCTATTAACCAGGGTATTTTAGAAATATGTAGCCCAATCTTTGTAAAAATCCTATGATACATGCAGAATTACTAGCTTTATTTTGTAAATAAATACACCGAGGCTCATAGAGGTTAAATAAATTGCCTCTAGAACACAGCGCTAGAAAAGGGCTAAGGTTTGGTTCAAATCTATTTCTATTTGATGCCAAACCTACTCCTACCGCAAATCCTAATGTGTTGTCGGGGCAATTTCTGTCATGCACCATGTTGTCCTTTAATGAATTTAATGACATCCTTCATTTTCTGAGATATCAGACAAAGGGAAGCTAAAAAAGGACATATTAAACAGAAAAGCATGGTGGAAACAGAACACAGCTCTGAATGTTACACATCTACAGTACATATGCGAACACCAATTTTGTACAGACACTCTGAGATACTGCAGATTTGTTTCCAGACCACTGTAATAAAGTGAATATCACAATGAAGCAAGTCACATGAGTTTTTTGGTTTCCTAGTGCATAAAACAGTTATGTTTACCCTACACTATACTCTATTTACATTTGCAATAGAATTACGAATTAAAATTGTACACACTTTAAATTTAAAAATACTTCCTGCTAATAAAAATGTTAATCATCTGACAATGCAGGGTGGCCACAAAACTTCAATTTGTAAGAAGTGCAATATCTGTAAAGTGCAATAAAGTGAAGTTTAATAAATACTATATACTACCTATACACACTCTGTCAAAAATTATAATACTTCAAAATCACTGGGTAAGAAAAAGTTGAAGTCACACTCTTTGACTCTCTGAAAGCAAAGCAAATGCAATTTTTCACAAGAATAGTCTCAGATGTGAGTCTCCAAGGCCAGGAATCCTGCACTTATCCTGTTGCTTAAATGCTGTTGGGCAGACTGTTGAACTACTGGGGTGGAAATACAGCTATGGTCTCTTGAACAACTTACTTTGAGAATGATTCTGAAATACAGAGCAAACTCATTTGTAAAAACCCAGTCTGTGTTTCACTTTTCAAAAGTGCCTATTTTATGTCTAGGAGAATATTTATGACTTCCCTTTTTGAAAATGTTCCCCTTTTGAAGAAAAATGTTCGAAGCCAGGACAGAGCGTTCTTACTTGAGATAATTCAGGAAAATAGCTCAAAGGAGGTGAGATGAGCATTGAAAAGAAGCTTAAAAAAACTACAGAAAAAGGAAAAGAAACAAATGCAATTTTAGTATCATTTTATTTGCTTTTGAACACCTCTTTGTTGCGTGGTCAAGGCAGCTTTATGGGTTCTTTATAAAATGTAAGGGGAAAGTCTGAATTAATGTTTCCTTGGGAAAAGCCAGAGTTGAGTGTGGGTGATTTGTGTTATCACTCATGGAGCCAGGGCGGATGGAATACTCCATTACACACAGGAAGCTGCGAGGGATTTAACAGTTTCTTGTGTCAGAGGTGAAAAGCCTCAATTTAAGGGAGACTTTTAGCTTCAAGGTTTGCTACAGGGAATATGTGATGCTTTTGATATGTATATTTTGAAGCATTTAAGGCTCAGAAATAGAAGAGTCCCCATTGGGAACATGTCTTAGATCATAAACAGTCCAGGAAAGCTGGGACCTGCCTTGAATTCCTCTCCACTTTCCCCCCTCACCTCCTAAGGCACATCAAATACTCTTATTTGGAGAAGATAGAAAATGTGTGCTCCAAACACAGAGGGTCTGTGCTTCTGATGGGACTTGATCAGACAGATTTCTGAGTGCTTTCTGTCCATTTTGTGAAAGATGACTTCCTGCCCCTCTCTACCCCTTACACTATTCAAAATAAGTGAGGTCTGTTTTCCCGTTTTCCTGAGAGATAGACTATAGCTATTTCTAAGTAGAGATACACACCACACTTCTGTAATCATAGCAAATAGGAATTTACTATTTTTCAGGAGACAAACTTGAGTATATATGTGATTGGATTTTGTCCTTGTCCATTTCTTATTCTTGTGAGTGGGAGGCATCACACATTAATGAGTGGTTTAGCCCACTTTTTATACCCAAAGCCACAGAGTTCATGTTTGCTCTTTAAGATCTCCATTGAAAAGGTAATATGGCAGAAAATACTAATATGACAATAATTTATCAAATCAGAGGTGAATTTCTTTTTCTTATGAAATGATGTAAACTTGCTCTCTTTGAAGGTGAAGACTTTAGAAATATGAAAGGAAATAAAATAGATTTCATAAAGCCTGGTGAATGTGTAATAATCTCCTAAATTCTTCTGAAGAAGGAACAAGGAGAGAAACTATAATTTCTCCAGACTCAAAAATGCCATGGTCAGAAGCTTCATTCTTGGCCAGAAGCTCTTCATAAAACTTCCAGAACAAAAATCAAACATCATAAAAACCCTGAGAATAAGTTGAAAAGTACACATCAGAACACAGACCAAGCTTCTAAGCATTGAAACAAGGAATATTCCATTGCTGACTGCATTTAAGAATCATCAGATTAAATGCTATCCTAGCAATTAACTGCTAAATCTAAAAAATCTTAATCAGATTTTTGAAACAACCAGTACAAAAAAGAACTCTATAATTAGAGGAGATTAAACAATAAAAGATGCTTGCTCCTTGGAAGAAAAGCTGTGACCAACATAGACAGCATATTAAAAAGCAAAGACATTACTTTGCTGACAAAGGTCTGTCTAGTCAAAGCTATGGTTTTTCCAGTAGTCATGTATGAATGTGAGAGTTGGACTATAAAGAAAGCTGAGTGCTGAAGAATTGATGCTTTTGAACTGTGGTGTTGGGGAAGACTCTTGAGAGTCCCTTGGACTTCAAGGAGATACAAACAATCCATCCTAAAGGAGATCAGTCCTAAATATTCACTGGAAGGACTGAAGCTGAAGTTGAAGCTCCAGTATTTTGGCCACCTGATGTGAAGAACTGACCCATTAGAAAAGACCCTGATGTTGGGAAAGACTGAAGGCAGGAGAAGGGGATGACAGAGGATGATGGTTGGATGGCATCACCGACTCAATGGACATGAGTTTGTGCAAGCTCTGGGAGTTGGTGATGGACAGGGAAGCCTGGCCTGCTGCAGTCTATGGGGTGGCAAAGAGTCAAACACAGCAAAGTGACTGAACTGAACTGAAACAATAAAAGACTATAGTCACTGTTATCAAACATTACTACAACAGGCAGAGAAGGCCATCAAGACAAATTTCAGTTCAGTTCAGTTGCTCAGTCATGTCCAGTCTTTGCAACCCCATGGACTGTAGCATGCCAGGTTTCCCTGTCCATCACCGATTTCCGGAGCCTACTCAAACTCATGTCCATTGAGTTGGTGATACCATCCAACCATCTCATCCTCTGTTGTCCCCTTCTCTTCCTGCCTTCAATCTTTCACAGCATCAGGGTCTTTTCCAAAGAGTCAGTTCTTCACATCAGTTGGTCAAAGTATTGGAGTTTCAGCTTCAGCGTCAGTCCTTCCAATGAATACTCAGGATTGATCTCCTTTAGGATGGACTGGTTGGATCTCCCTGCAGTCCGAGGGACTCTCAAGAGTCTTCTCCAACACCATAGTTCAAAAGCATCAATTCTTTGACACTCAGCTCTCTTTATAGTCCAACTCTCACATCCATATATGACCACTGGAAAAACCATAGCTTTGACTAGACGGACCTTTGTTGGTAAAGTAATGTCTCTGCTTTTTAATATGCTGTCTAGTTTGGTCATAACTTTTCTTCCAAGGAGGAAGCGTCTTTTAATTTCATGGCTGTAGTCACCATCTGCAGTTATTTTGGAGCCCCCCAAAATAAAGTTTGTCACTGTTTTAGGTTTATAAAAACTAGAATAGGGGCAACAAACTGATCTAAAATGGCTACTTGTATGGTATCTGGACCTCCAGAGTCATGAAGTGGTGACTACCTACTGGACTTTTCTTCACTGCGGGTCACTGACCACTGGAGAGTCATTCTTTGTATGAGAAGCTCAGCCTGAGAAGAAGCCACTCACAGTGAGAGAACACTTTGTGAGAAGGGTTAAGTACTGAGTTTACTTATATATTTATTCTGGGCCAGGTATCTTCCTGAGATAGGGGAGAAAGGAACTGATCATTAATATCCTTGTGTGAGAACCAGTGGAAGATCAGCTAAAAGCTTCACTTTCTTTTTCCTCAGTCTACTGAGCTTAATGTTCTTCTGACAAGTACTTTCCCAGCAACTCATGAGCATCAGGCGCAGGGAGAGGTGTTGGGACACAGACAATGAGCATGAGAGATGGAGCTCTGATCTTCTAGAACTGATTTGATTTGGAGGAACTCAGGCATTAAGCAAACAATTCCAAATTGATCATTCTATTTTATTCATGTTGAGTGTTATGAAAGAGTACAGGGCATAATGAGTGCTTGACTTGGCCATTAAACTACATGGGGATCTGAAGGTTTTCTTAGGAATTTATGATTCTATTGAGATCTGATAAATGAGTCAAAGCTAGATAAAGAGAAGACTAAGGATCAGGAAGCAACAGTTAGAACTGGACATGGAACAACAGACTGGTTCCAAATAGGAAAAGGAGTATGTCAAGGCTGTATATTGTCACTCTGCTTATTTAACTTATATGCAGAGTACATCATGAGGAACGCTGGACTGGAAGAAGCACCAGCTGGAATCAAGATTGCTGGGAGAAATATCAATAAACTCAGATATGCAGATGACACCACCCTTATGGCAGAAAGTGAAGAGGAACTAAAAAGCCTCTTGATGAAAGTGAAAGAGGAGAGTGAAAAGGTTGACTTGAAGCTCAACATTCAGAAAACAAAGACCATGGCATCTGGTCCCATCACTTCATGGGATATAGATGGGGAAACAGTAGAAACAGTGCCAGACTATTATTTTGGGCTCCAAAATCACTGCGGATGCTGACTGCAGCCATGAAATTAAATTAAAAGCTTACTCCTTGGAAGGAAGGTTATGACCAACCTGGATAGTATATTAAAAAGCAGAGACATTACTTTGCCAACCAAGGTCCGTCTAGTCAAGGCAATGGTTTTTCCCGTGGTCATGTATGGATGTGAGAGTAGGACTGTGAAGAAAGCTGATCGCCGAAGAATGGATGCTTTTGAACTGTTGTGTTGGAGAAGACTCTTGAGAGTCCTTTGGACTGCAAGGAGATCCATCCAGTCCATTCTAAAGGAGATCAATCCTGGGTGTTCACTGGAAGGACTGATGCTAAAGCTAAAACTGCAATACTTTGGCCACCTCATGCAATGAATTGACTCACTGGAAAAGACTCTGATGCTGGGAAGGATTGGGGGCGTGAGGAGAAGGGGACAACAGAAAATGAGATGGCTGGATGGCATCACCGACTCGATGGACATGAGTTTGATTGAACTCCGGGAGTTGGTGATGGACAGCGAGGCCTGGCATGCTGTGATTCATGGGGTCGCAAAGAGTCAGTCACAATTGAGCAACTGAACTGAAGTCAACTGATGGTTCACAGCAAAATTGAGGATACAGGAAAGACATTTCCCTATGTCCTCAGTCCCCACATGAGAGTTTTTTAAATAGGACAGAATTTCATGATTTTAGGGCTGATACACTCAAGTGTCTGTCATCCATAAACAGTGGCCAGATTAAATAATCAGTATATATGGGGTTCCAGCAGCCCAGTGATTCTGGAGTCCCAGTTCCAAATGTATATGTCTTTGTTTTCTTACTGGTTGAACTAAAAACAGGGCTGCTGCTGCTGCTGCTAAGTCACTTCAGTCAGGGGCTGCATGAAGGGCCAGAAAGCTTGTTTTCTGAGCATTAGAGGAAGCTCCTCTTCAAGTAGCACATTCTGGCCTCACACCAGGCAGAATGCCCAGAAGTATTCTCTCCACTGGAGCACTCTCAGCTGGCAAATGGGACAGAGGGAGTTTGCTCCTAAATAGGCAAGGGTGAGCAAAAGCAGAAAGCACTTGGGTTCAGGGCTGAGTTACAAAGCACAGAAGAGAAAATACAGCGCAGCAGAAAAAGTGACATGGAGTTAGACACAGGAACAAAATGGAGAGAAATCACCTAAACTTTGCTGTGAGCAAGGACACATGCAGCTGCACAGCTTGGGCGCTCAGTGGCGGAGCCCACGACACTTGAGGGGCTCCACGTTTGACTCCTGGGGGCCTGTCGGCTTGGATCTCTTCCTGCACCCTTGATCAAGCTGGATGTCTTGCAAATGTTCACCAGAGGATCTTGTGAAATTGATCAGCACAGCTCTAAGTTCATGCTTTCCTGGAAAGTGAGGCTTGATCCACTCGCGTGTGAGGGACATCTTGTTATGAGAATGAATTATATCATACTGAAGGTTAGGGTCTGACTAGAAGGAAATGGCAACCCACTCCATTGTTCTTGCCTGGAGAATCCCAGGGACAGGGGAGCCTGGTGGGCTTCCGTCTGTGGGGTCACACAGAGTCGGACACGACTGAAGTGACTTAGCAGCAGCAGTGAAAACAAATAGAAACAGAACTAAAATAAATAAGAACCAGAGACTATCCAGGCTGTGCCACTTATTAGCTATATGATAGTGGGTAAATTACTTAGTCTCTGCCTCAGCTTCTCATCTGTAAAATGAGGGCAATAATAATCTCTCTACACGTAGTTATTATTAGAACTAAATGACTTAATATTCATAAAGCACGTAGAGCATGTAACGTTGAAAGTGAAAACTAGAATCAGATATCGTAACACTGGCTTTCCAAAATTGTTGGGTGGGGCTGTGACCAACCCAACAGAAAAATCCATGGTACCCATAGTTTTCTAATTTTCTTAATTCAAAACCTGTGAGAAATATCTTTCGGATTTACAAACACATGTTCTTAATCACCACTCCCTGTGAAAGAAAAAGAACATGGGTTTTAAAGTCACCTTAGGATAGATCAAGTTGGTTAGAGACCTACAATGAGTTTTCATTGTTCTGTACATATGGGGGCTGTATCTCCCATGTGGGAATCCTACTGAATCTGAGCCAACATGCCTACTCTTGATTCATTAGACAATGAAAAAGAAACGATGGCAACCTGCCCCTTGATTCTGTGTCTTAGTGGCTGGCCACCTGAAGACACACTAAAGAGCCACAGGGAGAACCTATCACACACAGCCTCTCCTAGGGTGAGTAGGTCTCACCAGGGTGTCCAGAAAGATGAACACAGAGAGGAAAGCATCCAAATTCACTCAGCTACTCTGAAGTCAAAAGGCAGACAGGAATCATCAAGTTTGCTTCAACAGCAAAATAACTGTGTATCACAGAAATGGGACACCAGTGAGGTACCCCCTTCAGAACGACAGCTAGGGGACATACTAATTCACAAAATCTCGCTATGACATCTGCCCAGGGAATGAGTTAGCTGGGGCCACTGTAGGAGAGTCATGAGAGGGGCTGGTTGATGCTCCTTTATATTCTGTCCCATAGGACTGTACTACATCTCCATGCATAGCTCATTTGTTTCAAGAAGGAACAATCAGAAATTGGTCCTTTTAATGTCAGGAAGAAAGAAATAAGAGAAGGAAGGTTGAGGAAGAAAGAGAACCGGAGAATGGACAGGGGCAGATAAAGGAATTTAGGAACTGAGCTCCCTATCTTTATCCGGCATAGTGCTGGATCCTTAATTTACATCATTATGTTGAATTCTTACAAGGGTCCGGTGGGGTACATGTTTATTGTCTTGTCTTGCTGATGAGGAAGCAGAGGTCCAGACGGGTAAAAAAAAAAACTTGCCTGTGCAAGAGTGAAAACTCAAGTCTAACTAACTGTACAACATCTTTCAACCATACCACCCCCAAAACTAGGACCTTTAAAACACTTGAGGGCAGCCTTCATTCAGGCTGTTGAATATGAGAGCTAAAGCAACAAATCTGAGAGCCAATTAGAGCTTATGTCCTGAGGAGAAAACTATTAATAAACATTTTCTCTGCCCTGGCAGCCTGAAGATGAAAATCTATCTTCTTGTGATAGCTAATGAGCTGTCAGGGAGACAGAAAAGCCTAAGAATTTACAGTTTTTGAGAGGAGACTGCTTGGGGAGAAAGAACAGCCCCAGGGGAAAGGTCTGAGACCACTGCATTGCCAGGTTGTTGACCTCAAAGAAAATGTTTAAAATGAATGACCCCACTAGACTGTGTATTTAAAAAGAAAAGTAATGGTTAGGACTACTTTCATTTAAAAACGAATTTTCTGTTTTAAAATCAGATCCTGCCCACCTCTAACCTCTGGTATTCCCACACCCAGAAATCTCACAAGAAGTCCTTTCCTGATAAACTGTGTCTGCCACGGAATGGGTGGCAAGTTCCCTCCCCCTCCTGGGCCAAAAGTCACTTCAGAATGCCACCTCCACTTGTAGCTCAATGTCACTGTTTCAACACTTTCTTTTATAACTGAAGGACTCAAGTCATGGACACAACCCTTAATAACATATATAAAAAGATTATATATATAAGATGAAAATATATATCATTCTTCTGTTTTCAACCACGTGACCCAGTTTGTATAACTAATCCTGGAGTAGACCGTGTGTCAGGAAGTAAGGGGGAGGCTCCTAGTGTCAACTTGTCAGCACAGCTCACTGTATCTCTAGAGGGAGCTTTCCCAGGGTCATCACTCCAGAGGGAAGAAGGAGTAACAAAACTGGCTTTTCTGTGTCTGGCATGTCTCAGGCATTAATAGGGTGTTATAATTTTTAGAAACAATTAGACCTTTCCCTGTTGCAAATAAACTTGAGAGCTCTCCCAGGAGAAAGGAGCTTGGTCTTTAATGAGAAGGAGAGGCGTTAATCAGATACACCAGCAGAGTTTTCATGTTTCAGCTATGGGTTTAGATATAGTAATACTGAGGTCTACACCTTCAGTGTCCACAATCAGATTCCTGAGTGGGGTACTTCACCTCCTCCACCTCCTCCTTGCCCCTGAAGACTGGGCCCCTTAGGACAGGGACAGGTTTGTTTTCCAGCCTTTCCAAGGCTGCTCCCTCCTTACACTCCTGCCACACACCCTTTCCACTGGTGAGTGAGTACTCTTGCTCCGTCTTCTAAGCCCTTCCTTTGCTTGTTGGATTTCTCAGGGCCCATGTTTCTCTCTCTCTTCTTATCACCCTATATCCATTTTTGAGAAAACCCACTCTCGAGGCTTTGGGGTCAGTAGCCCCCAGGTCCCCATCTCCAACCCAGCTCACTCTTCTTCACAGGACAGTGTGTGAAAAAGCAGGGGCCCTGCAGTCAGACTGCCTGGGTTTGAAACCTGGTCCAACTGATGTGCTGGCTGTGTGAATTATACAAGAGATCTAACCTCTCTGTGGGCCTCAGTGTTCTCCTTAGTGAAATGGAAACACTACAAGTACCTTCATTGTGAAGTCACTTGAGGACTGTGTGTTACTGTAGGTAAAGCACTTAGGACAGTACTGGGCACATCGGATGTACTTGAAAATGTTAGTGGGTATTGCTAATACTACTACAGCTATTAATACTACTGTTACATTTGAAGCATCTATCCAGATGTCCCTCATGTGCCTTAAAGTTGGTATTTATTTAATGCCACTGTATGCCTGGTAGTTCTAGATGCTGTGGCATTCAACCCTCACATCCCCGCAGTGTTCTGGTTATCTACTGCTTCAGAACAAACTATTCCAAGCTTACCAACATCAAACAACAACCACTTTATGACACACATGAATACTGACTTGGAAATTGATACAGCAGAGATATAGCAGGGGTAACTGTTTTTCAAAATGTCTAGGGGTGAGTCAAATAGAAACTGATATCAACCCAAAACTTCACACACATGTCTGGCACCCGAGCTGCAACTTAAAATGCTGGGTTTGGCTAGGACTGTTGACTGGTACAACCTCTGCATAACTCCTCAGGTGATGCGTGCTTCTCAGAGCATGACACCTGGGTTCTAAGAGGTAGTGTACCCATGAAAGACATCAGAGAGCAAGTGTTCCAAGAGTACCAAGTAGAAACTGCAAGACCTTTTATTATCTCCCCTCAGGAACCACACAGCACTGACTCTGCCACACTCAACCGGTTGAAGGAGTTGCAAACTCTCTCAGATTCAAGAGTAGGGCATGTAGATCCCATCTTTTCTTAGGAAGAGTGTAAAAGAATTTTTGGTCCTTAAAAAAAAATTGCCACAGGCAGGTACCATTATCATGGCTTTAATAATGAAGAATCAGAAACTTAGAGAAATTAAGTAACTTGAGAAAGATGATAACAGTTGCTGAGAGAGTCCAGATTTGAACCCAAGATTTTTATGTCAGGTATGGGTTATTTCTTATTTATCCTGCAAAATGCATCCCCTCATCTCCTCCTCCTTATCCTCCCCCATCGAACAATAGATTTAGCCAGTGAAAAATGGAACTAGGACTATTTTCAAATATCACTGATGTGATACCGAACAAACTTCCCATTAACCTTCTCTACCCTATACCTGCTATACCTTCCCTGGAAGGTTCATTTTCTATCAAGATTGGGAATCATCCCAATGTGGACCAAGATGGCAATAGAGAAGGTTCCTGAACCTCCCTCCTTCCATGGACACCTGAATATACAGCTGTACAAGCAGCAAGTCCCTTTGAGAGAAATTCAGAAACGACTTGGTGACGTGTAGTCAAGGCTATGGTTTTTCCAGTGGTCATGTATGGATGTGAGAGTTGGACTGTGAAGAAAGCTGATCGCCGAAGAATTGATGCTTTTGAACTGTGGTGCTGGAGAAGACTCTTGAGAGTCCCTTGGACTGCAAGGAGATCCAACCAGTCCATTCTAAAGGAGATCAATCCTGGGTGTTCATTGGAAGGACTGATGCTAAAGCTGAAACTCCAATACTTTGGCCACCTCATGTGACGAGCTGACTCACTGGAAAAGACTCTGATGCTGGGAAGGATTGAGGGCGGGAGGAGAAGGGGACGACAGAGAATGAGATGGCTGGATGGCATCACAGACTCTATGGACATGAGTTTGAGTGAACTCCGGGAGTTGATGACGGACAGGGAGGCCTGGCATGCTGTGATTCACGGGGTTGCAAAGAGTGGGACTGAGCAACTGAACTGAACTGAACATATTAAGCAAATAACAAAATACTGACACTGTCAAAACAGGTAGGAACGCGGAGACACACTCTCACCATAAACCCCACCACCCCTGGCACAAGGCCATACAATTGAGATGGAACACCCAACTACCAGCTTCTCCTCGAACAAAGAATTTGGACCGCACATCTAGCATCCAAACTTTTAAGACTCTGGCTGAGGGGTGGGGTCCCAAAACATCGAGTTCTGAAAGACAATAAGGCTTGCATTCACATGTATCACAAAACTACAGCAAAGAGGCAGTTCTTTCCCCTGCTGCTTTTACTGTGGCATAATTGACATATAACACTGCATTGGTTTTAGTGTGTATCATGATGACTCAATATATGTATATATTGAGAAATGATTACAGTAAGTTAATATCCATCATCTCACAGTTATAATTTTTTTCTTGTGAGAATTTTCAAGATTTACTTTCAGCAACTTTTAAATACATGATATAGTATGATTAACTATTGTCACCATTCTGCACATTACATCCCCAGGACTTATTTTATCTTATATAAAGTTTATATCTTTCAACCACTTTTACCCATTTCACCTACCTTCACTCATTTTACCCACCCCAAGCTCTAGCAACCTCCAATCTATTCTCTGTGTCTATGAGCTTGGTTTTCTTGGTTTCCACATATAAGTGAGATTGTATGATATTTGTCTTTCTGCGTCTGACTTTTTTCACTTAGCATATCTTTAAGGTCCATCTATGTTGCTGCAAATGGCAGGATTTTCTTCTTTTATCATATGTATTATATAAAAAAAAAAAGTGAAGTCACTCAGTCGTGTCCAACTCTTTGCAACCCCATGGACCGTTGCCTACCAGTCTCCTCCGTCCGTGGGATTCTCCAGGCAAGAGTACTGGAGTGGGTTGCCATTTCCTTCTCCAGGGATCTTCCCAACCCAGAGATCGAACCTGGGTCTCCCGCATTGGAGGCAGACGCTTTAACCTCTGAGCCACCAGGGAAGCCTCATAAATATATATATATATATATATATATATCTTTTATAGTATATCATATAAAAATATAAACATATATACATATTATATATTATAATATATAAAAAAATATAAACATATATATCTTTTATAGTAAATCATATATATATACACATATAAATATATATATCTCTCTCACATCTTCTTTATTCATCTATCATGGGCATGTAGGTTGCTTCCAAGTCTTGGCTATTATAAATAATATTGCAGTGAAAATAGAGGTATAGATACCTTTTCAAGATAGTGCTTGTGTTTCCTTCAAATACATACCCAAAAGAGTGAAACTGCCAGATCATATGGTAGTCTTATTTTGAATTTCCTTATGAACTGTTTTCCACAGTGGCTGCGTCAATTTACAGTCCCATCAACAGTGTACAAGAGTTTCCTTTTCTCTGAATCCCTATCAACCCTTACCTCTTATCGTTTTTATAACAGACATCCCTAACAGATATGAGGTGGTAACTCATGAGGTTTCATTTGCATTTCTCTGATGTGGAGCATCTTTTCATGTACTTCTTAATGATATGCATGCCTTCTTTGGAAACATATCTACTCAGTTCCTCTACCCAGTTTTTATTTTAAAAAAAAAAAACTTATTTAAAATTTGTTTGTTTTTGTCTTACTGAGTTGTATGAGTCCTTTTTATATTTTGGATATTCATCCCTTATATACAATTTGCATCAAAGAAGCAGTTCTTAATGGGTGTGCAAACACTCATTACGGCTATCCTCCCTGGGCTCAGTGCAGAGGGACCAGGCAAAAATACCCACTGCCAGTATTTCTTTTACAAAAAGGGGTCTGACTACATATGTTACAAGCTGCTGCCTGAATGTCCGGTTTCTGACTAGCATGCATTTAAGTGCTCATTGTTATCTCTAGAATACAAAAGAGCCAATGGGAAATTTACCTACCTTCAATCCCTAGCACATTCAAACATTAAAATCAAGTCACCAGTATCTACTTGGAATGAGACTATGCCCACATCTAGTGCCCAAACTCTTATGGCTGCCACCTGGGAGATGGGCCCCTAAATCACCCAGCTCTACAGCCAAGAGGATTTATATTCATGAATCTCACAAGATCATAGCAAACAAAGAAGCAGCTTTTAAACAGGCATGGAAGCAACTCCCACAGATATTCACCTGTGTAAAGTACAGAGAGAACAGGCAAAACATTCATACCCCAGCGTCTCCGTGCAAGGGGTTTAAGTTACACACTTTCCCAGCTGCTTCTAAGGGTTTAGCTTCTAACCAGCCTGCATCTAGGTGCTGACTGTGATCTTCACTTTTGGAACACTGATGAATCTTGGCACAGCCTCAACTACTGAGAAACACTAAGAAAAAGATGGTGGAATGTAAAGGTTTGAAGGGCAACGGAAGCTGGGGCTGGGTTTTTGACAAGGATCCTACTACAAAGATGAGTTTGTCAAGACTTAAAGAGGTGACTTTTATCTAATGAATAAAAACTGATGCAGAGAGTAAAGAAAAATGGAGCCAAGTCATTTATCCAATAGAGAGTTCAAAATAACACTCACAAAGATGCTTAGCAAAGTCAGAAGAGCAATGAATGAACAAAGTAAGAATTTCAACAAAGAGAAAGTATTTTTAAAATATTTTTTAAAGTATTAAACAGAATTCATAGAGCTAAAGAGTACAACAATTGAGCTGAAAAATTCAATAGAGAGGTTCAAGAACAAACTAGATCAAGCAGCAGAAAGGATCAGTAAACTCAAAGATAGGACTGTGGAATTTAACCAATTAGAGGAACAAAAAGAAAAAAGACCGAAGATATATTTAGGGACTCGTGGGACACCATCAAGCAGAAAAATGTACACATTATATAGATCTTAAAAGGAGAAGACAGAAAGAAAGCTTATTCACAGAAATAATGGCTGAAACTTCCCTAATCTAAGGCAAGAAACAGACACCAGATTCAGGAATCCCAAAAAGTACCTACAAAGATGACTCCCAAAGAGACCCACACTGAGATGCACTATAATTAAAGTGTCAAGGGTTGAAGACAAAGAGAGTCTTAAAAGCAGCAAGAGAAAAGCTGGTTATGTACAAGAAAACCCCCATTAGACTATCAGCAGAGTTTTTAGTAGAAATTTTGCAGGCTAAAAGGGAATAAGATGATGTATTTAAAGTACTGAAAGGAAAAAAAAATCTGCCAACCAAGAATACTCTATCTGGAAAAGGTGTCCTTCAGAATTGAAGAAGAAAGTTTTCCAAAGAAAAGCTTAAGGAATTAATCACCACTAGCTCAACTTTCGGAGAAGGCAATGGCAAGCCACTCCAGTACTCTTGCCTAGAAAATCCCATGGATGGAGGAGCCTGGTAGACTGCAGTCCGTGGGATCGCTAAGGGTCGGACAAGACTGAGCGACTTCACTTTCACTTTTCACTTTCACACATTGGAGAGGAAATGGCAACCCACTCCAGTGTTCTTGCCTGGAGAATCCCAGGGACGGGGGAGCCTGGTGGGCTTCCGTCTAAGGCGTCACACAGAGTCGGACACGACTGAAGTGACTCAGCAGCAGCAGCAGCAGCAGCAGCTCAACTTTACCAAAAAAAAAAAAAATGTGAAAGGGAGTTCCTCAAGCTGAAATGAAAGAACACTAATAACATAAAAATACTGAGAAACCTGCATGCATGTCAGGAAGCAACAGTTAGAACTGGACATGAAACAACAGACTGGTTCCAAATAGGAAAAGGAGTATGTCAAGGCTGTATATTGTCACCCTGATTATTTAACTTATACACAGAGTACATCATGAGAAACACTGGGCTGGATGAAGCATAAGCTGGAATCAAGATTGCCAGGAGAAATATCAATCACCTCAGACATGCAGATGACACCACCCTTATGGCAAAAAGTGAAGAAGAACTAAAGAGCCTCTTGATGAAAGTGAAAGAGGAGAGTGAAAAAGTTGGCTTAAAGCTCAACATTCAGAAAACTAAGATCATGGCACCCAGTCCCATCACTTCATGGCAAATAGATGGAGAAACAGTGGAAACAATGGCTGACTTTATGTTTTTGGTCTCCAAAATCACTGCAGATGGAGACTGCAGTCATGAAATTAGAAGATGTTTACTCCTTGGAAGGAAAGTTATGACCAACCTAGACAGCTTATTAAAAAGCAGAGACATTACTTTGCAAACAAAGGTCCATCTAGTCAAGGCTATGGTTTTTCCAGTAGTCATGTATGGATGTGAGAGTTGGACTATAAAGAAAACTGACCACAGAAGAATTGATGTATTTGAACCGTGGTGTTGGAGAAGACTCTTGAGAGTCCCTTGGACTGCAAGATCAAACCAGTCCATTCTAAAGGAGATCAGTCCTGGTGCTGAAGGACTGATGTTGAAGCTGCAACTCCAATACTTTGGCCACCTGTTGCGAAACGCTGACTCATTTGAAAAGATGAGGAAATGGCAATCCACTGGGAAAGATTGAGGGCAGGAGGAGAAGGGGACAACAGAGGATGAGATGATTGGATGGCATCACTGACTCAATGGACATGAGTTTGGGTAAACTCCGGGAGTTGGTGATGGACAGGGAAGCCTGGCATGCTGCAGTTCATGGGGTTGCAAAGAGTCAGACATGACTAGCGACTGAACTGAACTGAACTGAATAAGAAAATATACAGCACACTGATAAAGGTAAATATATATATTAGGCTACAAAAAAATGTCTTAATAAATATAAGAAGACTGAAATCACATCAAGTATCTTTTCCAACCACAATGATATAAAACTAGAAATCAATTACAAGAAGAAAACTGGAAAATTTCCAAATATATAGAGATTAAACAATATGCTTCTAAACCATCAATGGGCCAAAGAAGAAATCAAGAGAGAAAATTTCTTTTGAATATTGAGGAAAATGAATATGGAAATAAAGCATACCAAAACTTATGGGATGCAGCAAAAGCAGTACTAAGAAAAAAGTTTATAGTGATAAATGCCTACTGACATTAAGGAAACAGAATGATCTCAAATAAGAAACCTAACTTGTACAATGTAAGGTATTAGAAAACAAACTGAGCTCAAAATTAGCAGAAGGAAAGATATAACAAAAACCAGAGGAGAAAATTAATAAATACCAGAAAAACAATAGAAAAAAATTCAGTGAAACTCAGATCTATTTTTTGGAAGGGTAAACAAAATTAAAAAACATTCAGCCATATTATTAAACTAATAAATTATGACATTAACTGATAAAAGGAACTCACACAACTCAATAGCAAAAAAGAATAAATCCAATTAACCCAATTAAAATAAGTCAAAGAATCTGAATATAGTTTCTCTGAAGAGGAAATACAAAGGAACAGGAAAAGGTTATCAGTATCACTAATCATGTGTGTGTGTGTGTGTGTGTGTGTGTGTGTGTGCGCGCGCGCGCAGGCACACTCAGTCAAGTCTGACACTTTGCAACTTCATGGACTGTAGCCCGCCAGGCTCCTCTGTCCATGGGATTTTCCAGGCAAGAATACTGGAGTGGATTGCCATTTCCTTCTCACCACATTAGAGAAACGCAAATCAAAATCACAATATCACTTCACACCTTTAGTATGTCTATTATCAAGAAAGACAAGAGAAATGGCAACCCACTCCAGTGTTCTTGCCTGGAGAATCCCAGGGACGGGGGAGCCTGGTGGGCTTCCGTCTGTGGGGTCACACAGAGTCGGACACGACTGAAGTGACTCAGCAGCAGCAGCAATCGCATATAACTGCAGCTTAAGAGCAGGAAAATAATTCAGTTAGGCCCAATCAATTTATATAACCATGGAGATAATAAGATAAATGCTTTAAGCTACTATGTTTGGGGGATAGTTTGCTATTCAGTTATGAATAACAAAAACAATCACCTATATGACTTTTCCTTCATTCTTTTATTTTTTGTATTTATCAGTTTCTCAAATAGTCATAGAATCTTGTGGTCAGAATAAATTCAATTCACTTGAAATCTTGAACAATTAATCTTGTATTTTTTAAATTTACAGTGGAGGCTCTCTCTAGTTAGTTCCAAATCTATGTGTGAAAGAATGATTCTATCCACTCCACTCTTTGGTCCCTGAATGCTGGTGGCATTATAAGCTGCTGCTGTCACTGGTTGCCATGTAATAGTTCAGAGCTGAGTAAATTACCTCCACTCCCTCTGTGGTAATTGTGAGAGCAACATGAGATTTGAAGGTGGCCAATTTATGTGAACTCTCAGTTGTATACTCATTGTTGACCAAAACATTCCCATAAATGGTCATAGGAAGCATAAATAAAAAGGCTTAGAAAGTCTGAGTTATGGCAAAAGCAATAAATAAATGGTAATTGAACAAATACAAAATAAGAATCCACAATAGCATGAAACTGAAAAAAATTATTAGCTATACTTTTGAGAAAAAATAATTCGCATAGGAAAAAATTAATCTAAACTTAATTTTCTCTCAAATATTTGCCTTATAACTTTAATTTCACTGCATTGATAATGCACAGTATGTCACCCAGTTACTACTTACTTCTATTTACTAATTCATTCAACTAATATTTATTAAGTTACTTACATGAGCTAGACATAGACTATGCTAAATTCCTGGATTAAAGAAATATGAGAATGATATTCCTACCTCAACCAATCCATAGTTTAATGTGGTAGACAGAGAAGTAGACAAAAAAATAAAAATCCACTTTAAGTACTATACCAAGATAAAATAAAATAAAAGATGTTCTATAAGAAAGACAGCCTAAGAGGTTGAGAGGGACTTCCTGTAATATAATGGTTGAGATTAGAGCTGAGTCTTAAAGGATTAGACTTCCCTGGTAGCTTCCATGGTGGCTCAGAGGTTAAAGCGTCTGCTTCCAATGCGGGAGACCCGGGTTCGATCCCTGGGTCGGGAAGGTCCCCTGGAGAAGGAAATGGTAACCCACTCCAGTATTCTTGCCTGGAGAATCCCATGGACGGAGAAGCCTGGTAGGCTACAGTCCACGAGGTTGCATAGAGTCAGACACGACTGAGCGACGGAACGGAACGGAATGGTAGCTCAGTTGGTAAAGAATCTGCCTGTAATAAAATGATTGAGATTAGACCTGAGTCTTGAAGGATTAGACTTCCCTGGTAGCTCAGTTGGTAAAGAATCTGCTTGCAATGCAAGAGACCTGGGTTCGATTCCTGAGTCCGGAACATCCCCTGGTGAAGGAAATGCCAACCCACTCCAGTATTCTCGACTAGAGAATTCCATGGACAGAGGAGTCCATGGGATCCCAAGAGTCGGACGTGACTTAGAGACTAAACCACCACTTCCCCGTCTTGGTCTTTGGTCTAGTCTCCTGGCCAGGGTCCATCAGCCAGGACAAATGTTTACTGAGCATGTCTGCAGGACTTTGGCCTGGGTCCTTGCTGAGTCAGCACCCTCTCCCTCACAAGGATGAGTCAGCACTCATAATGTGGCCTTCTCTACCCAGCTCATCCAGTGGCTCACAAAGGGCAGCATTGCTCAGATGGCTCAGACCCTGAGAACTGAGTAATCTCAATGTTAACTTTGCCTTTTGATGTAGAAAAGGCTTACTCAGTCAACTTTGTTTTGCATGCATCTCCACCCCACTCAACCACCCAACATCTCTTATTCAGCAAGTCAAGAAATCTTCTCTTCCTCTCAATTTCTGAATTTAGCTACTTATTGTGAACCCTATTGGAACCTTTAATTCTGGTATTTCAGTCTTGAGATAAGACTGGTAGCCCTGCATTCAGTTGGTTTTTATATTACTGGAATGATCTTCTCTTTTCTCTCCTGTGTAGGTTTTCCTGCCTCCTTTCCTTCATCAGATTCTTAAAGTGTTAATGATCCCTTAGGTCCTACTCCAGCCCCTTCCATGTAAAACTGGATGCATGAGGTCACTGATCATGTGGTCACCATCATAAAGCAGCGCAGCAAAGGTCCCTAATTTCACCCCAAATTACTAGGAAGCCTTTTCTTTAAGTCCTACTTTGACTGCTAACCACGCTGAAAAACAGTTTCTTTTAGAGACTAATTTCCCTGGACTATTTATTTTCCAGCAGGATAAGATTTAAGATTACCTGTACAAAAAAGATCTTCACGATGAAGATAATCACGATGGCATGATCACTCACCTGGAACCAGACATCTTGGAATGTGAAGTCAAGTGGGCCTTAGAGAGCATCACGACGAACAAAGCTAGTGGAGGTGATGGAATTCCAATTGAGCTATTTCAAATCCTGAAAGATGATGCTGTGAAAGTGCTGCACTCAATATGTCAGCAAATTTGGAAAACTCAGCAATGGCCACAGGACTGGAAAAGGTCAGTCTTCATTCCAATCCCAAAGAAAGGCAATGCCAAAGAATGCTCAAACTACCGCACAATTGCACTCATCTCACACGCTAGTAAAGTCATGCTCAAAATTCTCCAAGCTAGGCTTCAGCAATATGTGAATCGTGAACTTCCAGATGTTCAAGCAGGTTTTAGAAAAGGCAGAGGCACCAGAGATCAAATTGCCAACATCCGCTGGATTATGGAGAAAGCAAGAGAGTTCCAGAAAAACATCTATTTCTGCTTCACTGACTATGCCAAGGCCTTTGACTGTGTGGATCACAATAAACTGTGGAAAATTCTGAAAGAGATGGGAATACCAGACCACCTGACCTGCCTCTTGAGAAACCTGTATGCAGGTCAGGAAGCAACAGTTAGAACTGGACATGGAACAATAGACTGGTTCCAAATAGGAAAAGGAGTACATCAAGGTTGTATATTGTCACCCTACTTATTTAACTTATATGCAGAGTACATCATGAGGAACGCTGGGCTGGAAGAAGCACAAGCTGGAATCAAGATTGCCGGGAGAAATATCAATAACCTCAGATATGCAGATGACACCACCCTTATGGCAGAAAGTGAAGAGGAACTCAAAGGCCTCTTGATGAAAGTGAAAGAGGAGAGTGAAAAGGTTGGCTTGAAGCTCAACATTCAGAAAACGAAGATCATGGCATCTGGTCCCATCACTGCATGGGAAATAGATGGGGAAACAGTGGAAACCATGTCAGACTTTGTTTTTTTGGGCTCCAAAATCACTGCGGATGCTGATTGCAGCCATGAAATTAAAAGACGCTTACTCCTTGGAAGGAAAGTTATGACCAGCCTAGATAGCATATTAAAAAGCAGAGACATTACTTTGCCAACAAAGGTCCATCTAGTCAAGGCTATGGTTTTTCCCGTGGTCATGTATGGATGTGAGAGTTGGACTGTGAAGAAAGCTGATTGCCGAAGAATTGATGCTTTTGAACTGTGATGCTGGAGAAGACTCTTGAGAGTCCCTTGGACTGCAAGGAGATCCAACCAGTCCATTCTAGAGGAGATCAATCCTGGGTGTTCATTGGAAGGACTTATGCTAAAGCTGAAACTCCAATACTTTGGCCACCTCATGCGATGAGTTGACTCACTGGCAAAGACTCTGATGCTGGGAGCGATTGGGGGTAGGAGGAGACGGGGACGACAGAGAATGAGGTGGCTGGATGGCATCACCGACTCGATGAACATGAGTTTGAGTGAACTCCGGGAGTTGGTGATGGACAGGGAGGCCTGGCGTGCTGTGGTTCATGGGGTCACTAAGAGTCGGACACAACTGAGCGACTGAACTGAACTGAACTGAACTGAGTTGCCAAATCTTAAACTGATAGCCTGAAGGGCAAATTTAACCAGCAGATAGATTTTGTTTGGTATTCACAGTATTTTTAAACATTTTGAATAAGTTACTCACATATATAATAACTTAGATTTCACATTTTTAAGATATTTGAATATCAAGCTTTTTTTAAAAAATTAGTGGATTTAGCATAATTCAGTGCACATTTCAATTGGACTCAGTAATTTTGGGCGGAATAGCTACCCTTGAAATACTACTCATGTTTCCATCTCACTTTAGCCCCTACCCAGTGAACTGCACTCAGAGACTACATTCTCTTTTCCATTTCTGGACTAGTTTAACTCCCTCACTTTACAGGAAAAAACAAAAAAGATGAGACCCATGGAGACCTCAAGATTTTCCTGGGCGTAAAGTTGATGATACAAACAGAACCAGAACTTGAACATGGGTCTCCTCGCTCCACTTCATGGTGCTGCTTTTCTATCTTATTTACATCCATAGCTACCTGCTCACTGTGATATTCTGCTTCAGGCTAGTGTCTGAGCAAAGATGGCAGAAGGACTGAACATCAAACTCCACGAAAAGGGTAGTCATGGATCAAGACTTTCACATTTGGATTTTAAAGAGGTTTCAGTATTTTGACTTTTTTCCCCCTCATTCAATAATGCTTTTCTGTAGCACATTAAAGCAGGTGTCTATGAGGGTCACAGGCAAATGTTTTTCTGGTCATTGTACATCTTTGTCCCATTAGAAGATGTGCAATTCCTTCTCACAATGACTTCTAGTTAACTTGATGGGAGAGTCCAGTTGAAATATTGTCAGTGTCACTGATGATTTTATAACAGAGATATGGTAGATTTTCATTTTATCCTTGGGCCTGGTGGGTCCAAACTAACAAACATTACTGTCGCACTCATAAACGTGAGTTTTGTTCTAATAAAGCATCCTGTCAGTTCTTATGGAGTAGACCCTTTTCTAAGTAATGAAATGGAGCCCTCCTTCACACCAGCCAGGACCAGTAAGTAGCAGAATTCCAAAAGATAAGCTGCCCCTCTTACCTCAATATACAGATGTATTGTTATTAGTTATACTTGTTCCCCAGGAAGCTGATTAACAGAAAATAGCTCCTCTATATTTTTAATGAATGAGAGACCCATTCCAACAAAAGCATGAAAACTTCAGATTGACTAGAGCCTTTTTTTTTTTAAATAACCTTTTCTTCTCCCCAGAGAGATGTCCGGGACTCACAATGAGGTGCTTTGTGAGCTTCCAGCCAAGGTTGATTTGGCACCTCCGTCACAAAGAGCATGTGCAGATGGTGACAGGCTTTCAAGGAAGCCACTTCCCACATGTGCTCCTTAGGTTCCCTCATTGGTGCTCGGGAACAGGAGGCTGGCTCCTCCCGGTGAGTTGGGTGCTATGACAGATTAGACTTTTATGCCAGAAAATCAGTCCTGCACAGTTGATGTACTGCTTTAAACTTAAAGACCCCTTGGGACCTGAAACTGTAAGGTAAGCAGGGCTCAGCCACAATTCTTGAACTTTCAAACTGTGAATGTAATTTGAGGACGTTTTTTAAAACTCTTCTTTGTTTAATGTGAAACTTTAACATGCTGCTTTCTCCTGCTGCCTTTAAGAATAACAGCTCACTGTCAAACATGCACATACAGCTCTGATTTTAAAAGACAAAAAAAAGGAAAAAGAAACCAAACAAACCCATTGCTTTAAAAAAATGAAATAGTCACGTTGATATGTTATACTTTTAAACTTGTGTGAACGTTCCCAGGATAGGCCAGGTTTTTTTCTCTGCTTTCAGTGTAATCAGTATCCTTTAAAGTGGGATCAAATTATCTTTGCCACTTGAAAATGGGTCTGTATGCAGGACTAGTGCTGTAGAGAGAAAAATCCCAGTGGAACTGTAACCAAATGTCAGTCCAGGTCTGCGGGTCTGTATCTTAAGTGTCGCTGGGTGCCTGTTTAATTTAAGCATGGGAGGGGAATTAGTGAAACCCTGCTGTTACAGTGGTGTTGGCACTGCTCTGCAAGATGTGGAAACTGCTGGGATCAGGTGCTGCTGTGTGCAGGCCAGTTCCTTGTGACTGTGGCAAATGAAGTTGGGAGGCTAGAAGTTACTCTAATGCAGGCTAAGAGTCAGAGGCTTGTCAGACAAAAGATGCTGCAGAACAAGTTCGACAGTATGCATGTAAAGCAGTTACTTGTCTAATGCTGTTAACAAAAATCCCAATCTTTCTGTAGAAATTTATAGGTGCTTTTAATGTTTTCATTCAAGTTCAGACTCCAAGGGTGGAATACTGGATGCTTTCAGGTATCCAAATGATCTAAGAGAGCGTCACTGTAAAATCTCTCTCTGTTGGAGGGGAAGAGAAGATGCTGAATCTTCTCTCTGTGCTCTGTAGGCCACAAAGGAGAAGACCTACACTATATTCCTGCTACTTCTTTTCTCTTAAATCTTTGCTGAGGTGCCTCTTCTCTCCTAGTTTGCCTTTGGCACTTCCATGAGAACTAAGTTAATTGTATCTTAAACTTTCCCTGAGATTTCCATACCTCTTTTTGTGCCTTTTTCATGGACAGCACCAACCTGCATCCACACAGATCAATTAGATTCTTGCTTATTATTGTCTTTCTCCCCAGGACTCCTGGTCTGTGTCATTATACTGCCTCCAGGGCACATTCTTGCGATACAAGTTGCTTTCAGTTTTCAGGCTGAGAAGGTGAACCCCAGAGGGGCGAGGGCACCCTGCCTAAAGTCTGAAGTGGCAGTACAGGTGGAACCTGACCTGGACTCCATCTGCCTTCCAGGCTTTCTCCCTTCCAGGATTAAGCTGCCTAACCTGGCCCCAGGTATTTCCACGAGCCTACCCTTTGAACCACGTTACTGATAAGCTGCACACAGTTTAAGCGAAGTACTTACTCTAAGGATTAGAATGTCTAAGCTACCTTTGGCCTGAAGAGAAGAAAATTCCCTCACCAGGCACACAATAAAGAATGCGGGAGAACGGAGGGTGGCTCTCTGAGGATTTTTCTCCTTCTCTCGTTGCCCTGTTTCTTGCTAGTCTTGGCACAATTTTTTTTTTTTTTTTAAACAGCTCAAGAGAAAAGGTGAGGTTCCTAAGGAAATAAGGCTGGGGCTGTTTACTTTGTACAGCTAGGACACCCAGGATGCAAGGCTCACAAGGATAAGCAGTAGGCTTGGATTAGCATTCCAGTGCACCACTGCCTTGTGGGAAGAGTTATTTTTAACCTGACAATAATTCTGCACATCTGCAATCCAAATACCCTGTACGTGAGAATAAATATTTAGGCAATGTGTTAGCTTTGTTAACCAGACACTACATCACAGCCATTCTTAGGAATTCCTTTTCTTATTTTAGTAAAATTAAAAGCAGGAGGGGAAAAATAGAGTTGCGGGAGGAACAAAGGTGAAATATATTGCCTATGACAGTTCAGGAAAAACTGCCTAATAAGGGATCATAATATTTTTTTCAAGATTTCTCTCTTTATTTAAGGATGACATCTCCTTTATTGATTCCCTGAAGTTCTTGTGTTTTTCATCTTTGAAAATTTTTAGTCTTTTCCTCATAACTGCATTCAGACTCTGATTTCTCAGCATTGCAATGTTTGGGGGAAGTTCTCAAAAGGTTGACAAAAGCACTAGAATTATAAGACTAAGAAGAAGAATTCTCTGTCACTGTTAACAACCAAACCCTGCTGAAATCACCACCATTACAGAACTCATATTTAACGAATCTCATTTGCCTCTAGAGCTAATAGTTTCCTTTTGTTATTTTTTTTCACTTTTTATTGAATGAATGGAAGGCTGAAGGAATAGCTGAATTTATCTTCTACAATTTCACATCCTATGTGAAGCACATTCCTTCAATCATTCTACAAATTTTTACTGAGATTACCCGGCATGCAAATCTAGGTAAACAAAAGCCCTGTGAGTTATGGTTAGACCATTTATTTTTTAAAAGTGAGGACTATGACTTAAAAGTTAATAACCTGACTGTATCCTTTCACGGACAAGATGGAATAGAATTTAAATACTTTATCGATGTAATTTGGTGTATTAGGCAAAATAATAGAAAGTGCAACCTATCACCTAGGTATGTGGTAGCAGCACGACAGGGCTCAGGGAGACATGGCTGGCAATTTCCAGGAGCTTTTAGTGACTCCTATACACCTGCCCTCTCAGACAGCCATAAATGTAGACCAGGAGGTAAGAACAGGGTCAAGCAGCAATCATGGCCCTGGGAACCACACTGGTTTTTAAAATCACAGTAGTAATATAAAGATGGGTCAAGGGAAAAATAGCATCGGGATACCTATAGGGTGGGAGAATATTAAATATATGTCATATTCTTGATGTGATTCTGTAGAGATGCCAGATGGTGGAGAAGTTGAGCAATTTCCTTGAGAAAATACTTGGAATAAAGTGCCTGGATATCATCCTAGCCACGTGTGCCGGCACTTATTTTAAGTAGGAGGTTACTCCCCATTGCTGTCTTTAGACAGTTTCAAGAGGAACTTAGACATATTGCTTAATTTTTGCAAACTGGCAAGATTCAAAAATGGTTTATTAAAGGAGTGGTTTGTGGAACAACTGAAAGAGATGCTAGTGGATCCCTAGAATCAGAATAGATTTACTAAAAAAAAAAAAATCACCTTGATGGTCACATTTCTTTTCTCTAATGTACTATTAGCTTGGTAGACAGCATGTGGAGAAGGCAATGGCAAGCCACTCCAGTACTCTTGCCTAGAAAATCCCATGGATAGAGGAGCCTGGTAGGCTGCAGTCCGTGGGGTCGCTAAGGGTCGGACACGACTGAGCAACTTCACTTTCACTTTTCACTTTCACACATTGGAGAAGGAAATGGCAACCCACTCCGGTGTTCTTGCCTGGAGAATCCCAGGGATGGGGGAGCCTGGTGGGCTTCCGTCTGTGGGGTCACACAGAGTCGGACACGACTGAAGTGACTTAGCAGCAGCAGCAGCAGCAGCAGACAGCATGTAAAAGCAGATAGCCAAAGGTAATTTGGTCTGAAGCAAATTGGTCAACACAATAAATTAATTGAAAATGAATATCTTCCATCATTATATGTTCCATTATGGGTGATAAAACATAGGACAGCTTTATAAAGCTGTAAGTATCTGTAAACATTCTTTTACACTTTTCAGAACTTTTTATTTATATCACTATGTATATCCTTTATCTTCAAACAATTACTCTGTCTTTATTGTAAAAAGTTTGAACAATTAAGGAATTGCTCAAGAAAAGCTAAGTATCAAGCAAAAGGAGCTAATTATTTGAAGCTAATAAAGTAACTAAACAATAGATCATCACTGTGATTTATGTATTATTTTAGACTTTTTAAGCAAACACATGCTCATTATAGGAAAATTATAAATACAAACCAGAAAAAAATTGTTTAACATAATGATGTTCAAATAGGGCTAACCAATGATTTCACATTAGAGTATGATAGCCTTTAATATGTGTTTCCAATGGCTAACATATGATATTTTACTTACCATATGGCAGTTGAAACCTAGTATATTTTTTAAAAAATAATCCATCAGTTGATAGACATTTCAGTCCAGTTCAGTTCAGTCACTCAGTCGTGTCCGACTCTTTGCGACCCCATGAATCACAGCACACCAGGCCTCCCTGTCCATCACCAACTCCCAGAGTTCACTCAAACTCATGTCCATCGAGCTGGTGATGCCATCCAGCCATCTCATTCTCTGTCGTCCCCGTCTCTTCCCACCCCCAATCCCTCCCAGCATCAGAGTCTTTTCCAGTGAGTCAACTCGTCGCATGAGGTGGATAGACATTTACATTCTTCTAATTAATTGCTGAATAGTCAGACTGTTTCATTCCACATTATAAGTAAGGCTTAATAGGAATAACTAACTGGAAATGAGCTAGAAATTTAAGAAATTAAACTATTGAGAAAAGGCAAAATATGAACAAAAATATATAAGGTGCAAAATGGGTCACAATTCTTCCCAGAGTATACAAAAATATGACCAACTTTGAAAAAACACCGATTGGCATTATTCTGTTTAAACTAGATCATTGTTTTGACAAAACTGTCTTTTTAACCAAACTGTTTTTTGTCAAATTGCTTTTAGCTAAATTAAATCTGGTCAAATTAGTGGGAAGCATTGTTCAAGGAAATGCAATAGATGAAATACTACTTACCACATGAACTTCAGTGGGGCATTGTATAATTCTTTCATGATGTTATTGGAGACAAGATTAAGAAATATGAGCTGAGCTAACGCAATTAGGAAGATTAATAACTGGCTGAATGAACATACTAGAGGTACTTCTTAGCAACTGGGGATAGAGGGAGCTGACTGGTGGTGGCTTATTAAAAAAAACTCTGTTATTGGTCTTATCTTAATATTTTCATCAATGTTTTAGATAAGTGTATGTTTAACAAATTTATTAATATGTTATTGCTTTGACATCATTAAAATCCAAACAGATCTTAATATGTTGGAATAATGATCTGAATCTTCCTAGACCTTTACAACAATGATAAATATAAGATTTACTTGGCTTGCAAGTGTAAATGTACAAATACCAGTTGGAAGAACTTGTACTTGTGAAATAAAACTTTGTAATTCTGGTTGATAGGAATAAATTCTACACAGTGTAGATGAGGCAATGTGGCCTTTGGTGACACTGTTAGAAACATAATGGAGGAGTATGCATGGGCCATGCTATATGCAGAGATTGCGCTAACTATAGTGCAAACCTTTAGTTACAGCCCAACCCGTGTGACTTCTGTTGCTTTTGAGTAGACATTCCATCCTTTAACTACCCTTGAATCCTACAGTCCAAATTATTGGTCAATTCATATGATGACTTTAAGACTTCCTATTCCAAAGGATCTTTTCATTTCAGTGTTACTGAGGCATCTGTCAGAGAAGGCAATGGCAAGCCACTCCAGTACTATTGCCTAGAAATCCCATGGATGGAGGAGCCTGGTAGGCTGCAGTCCGTGGGGTCACTAAGCGTCGGACACGACTGAGCAACTTCACTTTCACTTTTCACTTTCCACTTTCACACATTGGAGAAGGAAATGGCAACCCACTCCAGTGTTCTTGCCTGGAGAATCCCAGGGACGGGGGAGCCTGGTGGGCTTCCGTCTATGGGGTCACACAGAGTCGGACACGACTGAAGTGACTTAGCAGCAGCAGCAGCAGCAGCAGAGGCATCTGTGGGTGAATATAGAGAGGAGGGTAGTAGTTAGTCCAGAAGGGCAGGGGAAATCTTTAAGTCTCTACAAGATTAACAATAATTGATTAAATTTTGTAACAAAGTATGGTTGGACAGTCAGGACCCTGTAGGACAGGGTCAGGTAAGAAAATAGTCTTCACATTGTGTCAGCAACCAGGGAAAGATTTCAGATGCAGTGGAACAAGCTGTGGAAGTCTCGAAGGACAAGGACCATCTGAGATCCAGGAGACGGTGTGGAACACACCAGCTGAGCCAAGGCACGAGAGGCTGGAAAATGCGTGAATTCACTCTGAAATGACAGAAAGACTCAGGAGAGAAGGGAAACCACTGATGAGCTGACCTCTTTTCCCTGTGCCACTGCTAGGACTGTGTTTACATGGTAGAGACTTCTGCGTTCCTTTCCATTTGTTTCCACAAGCGTTGCTTTCCTGTGTCTGTGCTCCTGTTTACCCATCTGCATCTGCTGATTATTGGCTCGAGGCTGAGTCTTTATGCCAGGTCTGCAAGTGATTCTCAGAAACCTATGATTTCCATCGCTCGTAATCTAGAGTCACTGGAAAGAAGTCAGTACATAGTGTGACTTACAGCACGGCCTAAGATTTACAGCTAGGCCCTGCAACATGCCAGCTTTGGGAAAGGCATGTAAGGGTTATCAATCTGTTTCCTCACGGGTAAAAATAGAGATCATAATAGCATTAACCTGGTAGGGCTGTCAGGAGAATGAAATAAAATCATGCCTGGTAAGCCACCTAGCATGGCGACTGGAACATCCAATAAAGTTTTTAATTCCTATTGTTGTTGCTTTTAATCAGCCTCCATTCCAACCCTGTATACACCCTGGGAAAGAGAATTTACTTCTAGTAACCGGAAATGGTCCAAGAATATTCCCTAAACATCGTTTAAACTGAATAGATAATGTATCCCATATACATGATTTACCACTTCTCAAATACATGTAGGTTCTTTTGTGGTTAATAAGAACTAAAAACTGTATAATAAGTGTTACGTAGCACTGAAATTCTTCAACAATATGAGCAAACATTATATAGTACTTAGTTTGACAGATACCCCAAACAATTTAAATATATTATTACCTGATTTACTCTTCAGGGCCCCCTATGACATAGAAACTTGAATTAGTCCTAGTTTTCACATGCTGACACTGAGGTAGAGCAGTGCAGAGATGGAACTGGCATTCAAAACCAAGCAACTGGATACACGGTGTCTCAGTTTGTAACCACTGTGTTCAATTAACATAGCCAAGAAGACTTCTCTCTAACTTGTGTGTAATTCCTAGACTAAAATGGCATCTAAGATTCTGTCCATAATGCTACCCATAAATGCTATGATTCTGTATTGTGAGTCCTGAACCATATATCTGTAACATTTAAACAGCTTTCATTCAGAGAATTGTTGGCCATTTCTTCTGAGATCCACGGAGGTGGTATATGAATTTTCTGCTGTTTAGAGATTAAGAAGCTGTGGCATGCCATTCCCAGAAATTCTGCCAAAAGTCCTGGGGCCAAGGGGATGTATAGACCTTACTAAAAGGCCAAGTCTCATTTTAGCAGCAGCTTCTCTTCCTTCAGGGGCAGGTCAGGTTATTTTATGTCTTGGTTTATCCCAGGCCCCTGTGGTCAGGGGCAGAGTATACTGACACATTGAGCCCAGCGGCCTCCACTGAACCAGCCAAGTGACATTGACTTATGACCTCCCACCTTGGGACCTTCATGAAGCATAAGTTATGACACATAAGAGAACCCTGAAGAGAGTCAAAGCTTGGCATTCATTTTAATTTTAGCTTAATGGTTCCCTCTTCTCTCATTTCAGATCAGTCCTCTCTCAATGGCTGCTTCTGAAAGCCGGCCAGCCTCTAGTTCAACAACATTACTTAGCCTCATTATTGAGAGAAAAATGGGAAAGCCAAAATAAACAAGCACTTTCCCCTTGCAAGAGAAAAAATATCCTAAGTAGTAATTACTCCATATTCTTAAATGATCTCATTAGGCATTGTCTTTCCATCAAAATTAAATAGTACAAAGAAACTGGGAGAAGGGAGCTGGTGGAAAAAGCATCATTTCCCTTGAGCTGCTGGTCAAAAGGAATAATTTGAATGTTCTTATTACTTTCTTAGAGGTACAAAAGTAACCATTACTTCTTGACTATGATAAGATCAAGTAGTATCCATGGATTGTTTTCTTATTTTTTTGTCCTTAACTTGATATCCTCCTTCATGTTTTAGCGCATTAGATTAAG
The DNA here is from genome assembly GCF_049115385.1 of Moschus berezovskii. NCBI lineage: Eukaryota > Metazoa > Chordata > Mammalia > Artiodactyla > Moschidae > Moschus > Moschus berezovskii. Next base: position 59,230,798 of record NC_142472.1, on the reverse strand, counting down.
AGTTCTTAATGTTGTTTTTTTTTCCTATCTTTTGCGGGGATGGGCATGGGGAATCATATATACCTTGAGAATCTGAAAAATGCCACAGGGGTGCTTTCTTGAAGATTTTAATCAACTGCATAAGATATCAAAGGGTTCAGGTGTTCTCCTATTCTGATTTTCATGTACAATGAGTCACAGGTTAAAACGTGATCAAGAATTACCTTGAATAAGGAGCAGGGACTTGCCTTTAAGGAACCTGAGTTGTGTTGTTGGATGCTTCACTGATTGGAGCCTGACCTTGAAAGGGTGGCCTAATAACAAGGACTCCATCTCCTCTGGCCTCCTGCTCTCTCATCATTGTGACATTTACAACATAGTTTATGAACAGTTTCTTCCACACCATCTCACTGTATCCTTTGGTCGAGAGGAGTAAGGTTTTTAAATTTGATAACTGAAATTCAAAACAAGCAACTTATTTCCTCCAGGTGAGAAAGAGTATTAGTAAGTCCATCACATGCAGCAAGCTGTGAATGCCTCAAACTTTTAACCGAATTCAAAGTCATTGTAGCTCGGTGCTTCCTCAGAGAAGAAAACCTCAGAAGAAATGTACTATTTATGTTGAAACCCAAATGTTGATTTGTTCTTTCTCACTATGATACCAAAGACTCAATGACTGTGAGAACGAATTGAATGCGTCTGCGACTAAATCCTTATTTAATGTGTGTGATGAGTGACAATGGACCACAGGAATAAGTAGAATCAAGAAAATATGTAGATGCAGGAATATGTAGAATCAAGAAAGCCTACATGGGTAGTTTCATGTGGTGAAAAAGGTACCAAGTAGAATAGAATGTGATGTTGAAAAATTAGTGCCTCTTCAGCACTCCTACATTTTCCGGCCCAGGTCCTGAGTTCTAATTGGAAAGGATGTGTAATTGTGAGGGTCAAATAAATATCTGTTTCATCTCTGGAGGGGTGAAGACAGAACAGAAACTAGTCCCCACTGGTGTCTGTACAGCCTAATTCTCATTCCTCCCTCCTGCAGAGGCTGCACTTGGAAACGTCCCTTCCTGTTACAGGTTGCCAGGCCCTCTTCAGAGCGGTGAGGTCAGACTCTTATCACTGCTCAGACTGGAGGAGGGACGGGTGCTGGAGTGTCAGGTTTAGGCAAGTAAAACAGACACTGGTCTCCTCATTCAAGGGAGTTTGGAAACCATGGGCCTCTCATTTCCCTGTTAGAGAAGCTTTGAACTGGATCAGATCTGAGCAAGCCCATCTGCCTTCCTCCCCCTCTGCTCTCCTTCCTTCCTCTTCCTTCTCTCTTTCTCCTTCTGAAAATTATAGGCAGGGAAATATATGTGTAGATAGTTAAGGGTCTGTTGGACTTCTAGTCTACAGTATGACAGACTACGTCTTCTGAACACCAGGACACAGAATTTCATCACCTTGTGATGGACACATTTCATTTTACAGATTCAGGAAATGGGTGTTCAATGGGTTAAGAGATGGTCCAAAGCCACAGAATTAGTTTGAGGGACAGAAGTGATTCCTAGTGATGCTTTCTCCAAATCATCAAATTGTCTGCCAGATAATACTACTGTGAAGAGTGACTGAACTGAGGATAGATATGGGAGAGCAGAAACAAAGACCATTCAAATGAGACCAAAGAGAGGTGATTTATTTAGAGTTTAGGGAGTCAGTCACCATTACATGCACTTTGGGGACTTGAAGGTAGAGGAACATGACACATATTATAGTGGAAAAAGGGAAGGTGAGAACAGGCGTGATCTTTCTGGACACTGCTGGCAAAAGCAGGAGGGCTAGCTAGAAGTGCAGCATCCCATATGATTGGTTAGGAGAGCATTTCTTTTTTTCTTTTTCTTTTTTATGGCTAATTAATTATTGAGTTGGAAGCAGGGATTAAATAGAATAGGGAATTTGACCATCTCTTGCCAAGTCCTGACTCTGATGAGCTGACTGCTCAGAGGCCGGCCTCAGAGCTCGGTTGTTACATTTGGTCTAGCCATTGTCTGCTTGTACATTTAGTCTCTCAGGTGGGATTGATAAGAAATGCAGCCCTTTTCCCGTCTCCCATAGAAGACATATCAGTGATATCTTTGAGTCTTTCTTCTCCTTTACCCTCTGTGTTCCATCTATCAAAAATTCTCTCCTTGAGAAATCTCTCTGACGTTTACTGTTTTCCTCCCACCACGTTCTTGTTGAGAACATCATCTCAGGAACTGCCAAAACTCTGACCTAGCCAGACTCCTTCTTCCACTCCCCTGACCATTAAGTCTATCCAGCAAATTGGCCACTCTTAGGCTGTGCTGTGCTGTGTTTAGTCGCTCAGTTGTGTCCAACTCTTTGCAACCCCATGGACTGTAGACCGCCAGGCTCCTCTGTTCATGGGGATTCTCCAGGCAAGAATACTGGAATGGGTTGCCATGCCCTCCTCCAGGGGATCTTCCCAATCCAGGGATCAACTCAGGTCTCCCTCATTGCAGGCAGATTCTTTACTGTCTGAGCCACCATTATCCCCAAACCAAGTGTCTCTGTAACACCCAGGCCCAAAGCAAACGAAACACCTAATATACCTCCATCCTAACCAGTGATGATAAACCTATAAAGTCTTCAGCCTTACTTTTAAATCCCTTCGTGGCCTGGCCTGCATTGCCAACCGAGCTTTATATCCCCTGTCCCTTACCACTACTTTCCCAGATCGCCAGTGCTATGGGAGGTAACCCACGCAAAGAAAGCCCTAGAATAGGCACCTAGTGGGTTATGAATTTGTCCTCAGTTAAGCCTTGTGGTTTCTTTATGTTGTATGGCCACAGCCTATACCCTCACACTTGACAGTCACCACATAGAAATATGTCATAAGGTCAACCTCAATTCATCTTTTAGATTTCTCTTAGTATTTTATAATCTTGAAAGTATTTTTCATATTTGTCACTTCAAATGATTCTCCTAACAAATTTGGAAGGAGGTTTAATATGATATTTTATAGATGAGAAAATACATGCTTTATAAATTATGTGATTTACCCCAAAGTCATACAGATATTCAGTTCAGTTCAGTCGCTCAGTCGTGTCCAACTCTTTGCGACCCCATGAATCACAGCACGCCAGGCCTCCCTGTCCATCACCAACTACCAGAGTTCACTCAAACTCATGTCCATCGAGTCGGTGATGCTATCCAGCCATCTCATTCTCTGTCGTCCCCGTCTCCTCCCACCCCCAATCCCTCCCAGCATCAGAGTCTTTTCCAGTGAGTCAACTCGTCGCATGAGGTAGCCAAAGTATTGCAGTTTCAGCTTTAGCATCAGTCCTTCCAATGAACACCCAGGATTGATCTTTAGAATGGACTGGTTAGATCTCCTTGCAGTCCAAGGGACTCTCAAGGGTCTTCTCCAACACCACAGTTCAAAAGCATCAATTCTTCGGCGATCAGCTTTCTTCACAGTCCAACTCTCACATCCATACATGACCACGGGAAAAACCATTGCCTTAACTAGACGGACCTTTGTTGGCAAAGTAATGTCTCTGCTTTTTAATATGCTATCTAGGTTGGTCATAACTTTCCTTCCAAGGAGTAAGCGTCTTTTAATTTCATGGCTGCAAAAGATATTAGGTGGGAATAAATAAGTCAACAATATTTTTACAGTCTCTATTCTTAGAACCATATTCTGGATATCCATCCACATGACCACATTTTTTTTTCTTTTTCTGACCACTTATTTTACATATTTTTTTCTGACTACTATAGAATACTTGTATAATATATAAAAGGTTAAAAATGAAAGAAAAAATCACTTATAAACACTCTCCTATAGATAACCAATGTTAACATTTTATATATTTCTCTGTAGTTCTCTTTCTACTATTCCAAAATAATTGATCCCAAACTATATATAATTTGTATTACTCTTTGTAATACAATTACTCTTTGTTAATTAAAATATGACAAAGCTATTTCTCCATGTTTTAAAAATTTATAATAAAAATATTCACATCTAATGTGAATATTTGATGCATAATAATTCATTTGTACATAAAATGTAATAAACTATACCCAAACAATGAAACATTTAGTTTGTTTACAACTTTTCTATTTTTTTAAATGCTATCAATTTTCTGTCCATAAAGTATCTTGATCACTTACTGAGACTAGTTCTAAGATTTCTATCTTTAAAAGCAATATTGTGTGATACTAGAAAATTATTTTCTAGAAATATAGTTCTAATTCAAACTGCTATCAGCAGTTAATGAGAATAAACACTTCACCTCACTCCCACCAACACTGAACTTAATATTCTCCAAACCTTATGAAGTACATGGAGAAAACAGTGTCTCATTTTAATTTGTATTATTATTGTTTACTGCCATCGAGACCAAAATTTTTTTTTCAGATTTTCATCAGCTTTTTATATTTCCTCTCTAGGAAGATTTTATGTCTCTTTACCCATGTGAGTAAAGGGGTTATGGTTGTTTTCAAATTAATGGGTATGAGCTTTAAACATTAATCTTAACCCTTTGTGATCTCTTCTGAGGCAACTATAAGAGGGCTAGAGCACAGCGTGCCATTGACTTCCACAGAGCTCTATTTCTTTGTTTCCTCAGAAAACAGCTACAAACCTAGGAGTCACATCTGGTAAACAGGGGAGGTTTTTCTCAACAGAGCTGGATTGGAAAGTCCCCAGGAATAGGCATTTCATCCTCTTTGTTTGTATCCTCAATGAAGAACGCCCAATCCTGGACCATGTTGAGGTACAAAACAGACACTTGACTTCTCGGCTTAAAGTGGTGAGGTGGGGGTGGGTGACAAGATTGTAATGTGAAGGTACTTGCTTTGATTTGCTGGGGGCCACAGAGCAAATTAAGGGTATCCTGTTCCCTTGACCAGCCACAGACTGATTGGAATTCTATGTTTGTTTAAGAAGAGTGTTGACGATTTCAAATAGTTTTTGCCAGAGCTTCCATTAGTCTTTCAATCACAAAATTTTCAAGATAAAGCAAATTTTAATGTAATTTTATACATGCCATAGTGTGTCTATATATAATCAAATTAACACAAGTGTTACTTTGAACAGTTTTAACTGTTAGAAATATCTTTTTAAACCAATAGAAACTGTAAGAAGTAGTACAAATAATAGCACTATTTCAAAAAAACTAAATCTAGCCTAATATTATTGACATAAAGGAACATATGAATTTAGTTTAGACAAACTGCTCCAGCACACATCAGCTGGAGGGCAGCATCAGGGACACAGCACCACAGGCTCCACCACGCATACGTACCTAGCCTCCACTCTCCTCCCTCAAAGGTCATCTGAGGACCTCTCAACTTCTCAAAAGCTCTGCTCAAACAGAGCAGCGGTATCTCTGGAATTTAACGAAGATTGTTATCCAAGAACAGAATGTGAAACTATATCAGTATGATTTAAGCCCATGAGTAATCAAGATTTAGATATTTTATTTGGGTTATAGACATACTTTCCAGGTTCGAGTAAGTGGGAAATCTGAATTTTATGAGCGATGGTGCAGTTGAGGGGGAAGAGAGAAGGCTAGGTCTGGATTAACTAGCCCAGAAAGTCATTTTGCTAGAAAAAATAGCTGCCAATGATATTTGAAAGATAAATTTTTAAAACTGATTTTTTTCCCCAAATTGTGGGCCTACTGATTTCATTTAGCATGTCCAACTAAAAGAAGACTTTTTTTCTGCCCTACAATTGCAACTCAACGAGGATATTTTTCTTTTGCATCCCTGCTGGTGAAGGGATTACTGGAGTGAATAATAAAAAAGTATGTTAAGAAAAAGATTCTCTAGGCTGAGTCAGAAACTATCCTTGTATTAATAAGCCATTTAATTTTTCAATAATTTGGACTTCTTATCTGCCAGAATAGGAAAACACTAACTACTCTATCTCCCACAGAGTTTATGAGCTGTAGACACAAAAGCACTTTGAAAAATTAAGAGCACTACATGAACATAATAAGCATATATACACCTATGTTTATAGCAGCACGATTCACAAGAGCCAGTTCAAATGTCCATCAGCTGATGAATGGATAACCAAAATATGGTATATATGTACAACTAAATACCATTCAGCCTTAAGAAGGAATAAAATTCTGATACATGCTATAATATGGGCCAAACTTAAAGACATTATGCTAAATAGAATAAACCAACCACAAAAGAACAAAGTGAAAGTGTAAGATTTCACTTATACAATGTACCTAGAATAGACCAACACATAGAGACAGAAACAAAAGTGATTACCAGGGGTTGGGGGAGAATGGAATGGGGAATTATTGTTTAGAGGGTATAGATTTTCAGCTTGGGATGATGAAATGTTCTGGGTGGTGGTGATGGTTACATAAAAATGTGAGTATACTTGACTGTACATTTAAAAATGGTTAAAATTTTATGTTTTATATATTTACCACAATAAATAATATTTACTACTGTGTACACTATAAAATAAAAACATAATTTATAGAATAAAATAATAACTAGAAATGATAGTAGATAGAGGTGTAAGTAGTATTGGTAATAAAAATAGCAATAATTTAGGTAGGTTGGAGAAAGTGTTCAGATTGATCAGATTTATGCAAAAGGATGGGCTCAGCTACTTAGATAAAAATATTTTTGTATATTTGTGTAGGTAAAGTGAGACAAAGTGGCCTTTAGACAATTAAAAATTTCAAAATAAATTAAGGACTCCAGAGAAAACTTATATATGTTATAAGTATCCTGTAAGAATAAATTTTAAAATGACTTAATTTTCCCTGGAATTTACCCCCAAGCAGTTTAGGGAAAAGCTTTGAACATTTGCATATTTTCTACATGTTGAACTTTAAGCCCACAGTTTCAGAGCCTCTGCTGTGTTTTGATACCATCCTGTGCAATATGCTATCACTTCTTATTTACCTGTTTCTCTTTCCTGATAGTACTCTGAGGTCTGTGAGGGCAGGGATCATGTGTCTTCTTCAATACTTGAATACACAGTACCCAGTACATTGCCTGGCACTTAGTAGGTGCACAATATGTATTTGTTGAATGAATGAACAGATGCATGGGGATGGAATCATATATTAAGCATATTTTAGAGCTAAATAGGCTTTGTGATACCATTACTGCAGTGGGTGAACATGTCTTAACATATCTACACCAACATCCTCACTAGAGCGATGCAGGGTTCAGGTTCTCCAGGGAAAATCCTTGAGACAGAGGATCAGTAGAGGGTTTGTCTGGGCACACCTGCCCCTCTCAGGTAAGCCCCAGGGGTCTCTGGTCTGAGTGAACCAGGACTTAAAGTCCTGGGCATGATCTGTGCATTGAAACCCCTTTGGAAATACAGGTTTCCATAAGAATCTAAATTATTCTGAGGACTTCCTGGGCTACACATCCATAGCCATTCAGGAAATCCAGGAGAGATATCAGCTTCCATCCCTAAATTCTCTGGCCTATTAAGTCATTCTAGCCCATGCCCCCAAGTCTAGATGACTGGCATGGTATGGGAGCACAGGCCCAGTTAACCAGACCTGATTGTTTGAGAAAAGCTCATAATCTGATATTCTATGGAAATTTTTCAGCTTTTTTTAAATAAAAAAAATTTTTGTGAGCCAAGAAAAATAAATCTGTAAGTCATCCACGAGTTTACCTGAATGTATTGAAAGCTTGCCAGGAGTTCAGGTATTTTTTAGAATAGGCTTCCCTTTTCCCTTCCATTCTTCTTTCCTAACGTTCTTTTTCCTTCCAAGCCCCCTCTCCCCTTCCTCCCTCTGCTCCTTCTCTTCCCTCCTTCCCTTCCCTCTCCTTTCTTCCTGCACACCTTCCTTCCATAACATTTACTGAGCAGCTATTATTTCCAAGGACCATTTTTAGCACTTAATATAGAGGAGGAAAAGAGCAGGCTATATAAAATCAGAATTCAGATTCTGGTGGGGCAGAAGGGGAGACAAACAGTAAATAAAAAATCAGAATACACGGTGACCATTGCTATGGAGAAAAATAAAGCAGGAAAGTGGAAAGGAGTGGGAGAAGGTGTTGCAAATTTAAACAGAATAGTGGGGGAAAACAGTAAATGCAAAAGTAGGATGGGAGTGTGACAGCATGGACTATGAGTGGATGACATTGTTAACTTTCTTAAATTCTTCTGCACTAAAAAACTCTTCTTCTAGTAAGTTGCCATTTTCAAGTATCAGCACTTCAAATCTCTCTAGAAGCCCAGTTCAGTTTAGTCGCTCAACTGTATCCGACTCTTTGCTACCCCATGGACTGCAGCACGCCAGGCCTCCCTGTCCATCACCAACTCCCAGAGTTTACTCAAACTCATGTCCATTGAGTCAGTGATGTTATCCAACCATCTCATCCTCTGTCGTCCCCTTCTCCTCCTGCCTTCAATCTTTTCCAGCATCAGGGTCTTTTCTACTGAGTCAGTTCTTCGCATCAGATGGCCAAAGTATTACAGTTTCAGCTTTAGCATCAGTCCTCCAATGAATATTCAGGACTGATTTCCTTTAGGATGGACTGGTTAGATCTCCTTGTCGTCCAAGGGATTCTCAAGAGTCTTCTCCAACACCACAGTTCAAAAGCATCAATTCTTCAGTGCTCAGCTTTCTTTATAGTCCAACTCTCACATTCATACATGACTACTGAAAAAACCATAGCTTTGACTAGATGGACCTTTGTTGGCAAAGTAATGTCTCTGCTTTTTAATAAGCTGTCTAGGTTGGTCATAACTTTTCTTCCAAGGAGCAAGCATCTTTTAATTTCATGGCTGCAGTCACCATCTGCAGTGATTTTAGAGCCCAAAAATATAAAGTCTGTCACTGTTTCCACTGATTCCCTATCTACTTGCCATGAAGTGATGGGACCAGATGCCATGATCTTAGTTTTCTGAATGTTGAGTTTTAAGCCAACTTTTTCACTCTCCTCTTTCACTTTCATCAAGCATTTCCCTCAGGACTTGAAAAGCAGCAGCATTTCCCTCAGGACTTGAAACCTGAGCTGTACATGGCAGCAGTCCCAGGAACCAATTCCTGACCTTCCTCTGGCTGTTGCCTACACCACACTTATATGGAAGTTTACCAACAATTTACACTGGTTAGTTCACTCATTCATTCATTTGTGAAATATCTACTATGTACCAATCACTATATTTAATGCTGGGGAATCAAAGATGAGGAACCACAGTTGATGCTGTTCACAGGCCTGCATCTAATACTGAGAAACAAATAAACAGAAATAGATGCAACAAAGGATATACAAGAGGATATACACACAAGAGGGTCACTCCTACCTGGGATGATCAGACCTGAAATGGGTTGGGAGGGAGAGAAAATAAGAATATCTCAATTTGAGAGCATAATAGTGATTAATAAAGTCTCTATTTATTACAGATTTTTATGTCATTAAATGTTGACTGTAATATATTAGCTTCCTGGGTTGATATATTACAGACAGTCATAGAAAAATATCATCATTTCTTGCCAATAAACATATTTCTTCTCTGAAAGAAGTACTCATTGCTGGAGGTATGATTTCAGCTGCATAATATTTAGGCAGGATTTTAGCTCATGCTTTTCAAAATAAAAGTTTATTAAGGTTCATTAGTGTTGTTTATGCCCACTTAACTATAAAGTAACAGTTATATTCAAGTTAAGTTCTCACTAATAATTATATTCAGAATTTGGAAAGGCATTAGGGATTAGGTCTGCTTGTCCAATTAAAGTTTATTGTAAGAAAGACAAATTCCTATTATTAACTTGTGTTTCTACAGCATTCAGAACTGTAAAATGCCATGTTGTTATTTTATGCACTTATTTCTCAGCATTTGTCCAGCAGACCTAGAGACAGGGCAAGCAGACTCTTTCACAAACAGAGAAATGAGCTCCTCCATGAGGTGTGGCCTGTCAAGGGCCACAAGGACTGGCACTGGAGAAGCAAAATAAGAAGCCACACAGTCTGATTCCTGAGGATTATTATTTTATTTACAGACTCCTTCAGTTTAGTCAGCTACAGAAGATTTGGAGGTATGTAAAAATAAGGCAGAAGTATTTCCAAAACTTTCCATATCTGACTAACCAAGGTAAAATCAGGAATTAATCTAACAGCTTTTGCACCATGGGCAGAATACTTCTTATATATTTACCTGTTTTAATTTTCACCAAACTGTATTTCAACCCTTTATTTATGTTATTCAGATTTTTTGAGGTCTAGTTCACATACCATAATCTTTACCCTTTAAAGGTGCACAGTTCAGTGAGTGTAGTATACTGCCAACACTAAGTCATCACCGCTAATTCCAGAGCATTTCCATCACTCCAGAAAGAAAACTATACCCACTAGCAGGCATTTTCCATTTTCTCCTTCCTTATCTCCTGACAATCACTAATTTACTTTTAGTAGCCACAAAGTTACCTAGTCTAGACATTTAATATAAATGGAATCATATGAGACACAACTTTTGTGTCTGGCTCTTTTCATATTGCATAATGTTTTCAAGTTTCATTTGTGTAATAGTACATATTAGCACTTCATTCCATTGTTATAGTATAATAATTCCATTGTATGGATATATCACTTTTTATTGATTTCATCAGCTAAAGAGCATTTATATTGCTTCCACTTTTTTGACCATTATGAACATTCATGTACACATTTTTGCATGAACATATGTTTTCATTTCTCTTGTTTATATACTCAGGAATGGAATTGCTGGGTCATTTGACAACTCTGCCAAGCAATAACTAGATAGGTCTTTTACATGTAGTATATTTGCAATAACTGTGTAAAGGAGCCTGGGCCAAAACTCAAAAACAAAATGCAAAAACTAGAAATTTGTGAATTATATAGACTCTAGATTACCCAGGTTTAGGTAATTTGGTCAAATTAAGTCCAACTCTCATTCCAATGAATGGACTTCCCTGGTGGCTCAGAGGTTAAAGCATCTGCCTGCAATGCAGGAGACCTGGGTTCAATCCCTGGGTTGGCAAGATCGCCTGGAGAAGGAAATGGCAACCCACTCCAGTATTCTTGCCTGGAAAATCCCATGGACAGAGGAGCCTGGTGGGCTACAATCCAGAGGGTAGCAAAGAGTCGGACACGACTGAGCGACTTCACTTTCTTTCTTTCTTTCTCATTCCAATAACAAAATAAAAACTATTGCTATAGTAACACTAACTACTCACTAACCAACTGTGATTTGGGGCAAGTTGCTTCTTCTCTAGTTTCCTTACCTATACACTGAAGTGACTGTACCAGCTGCTTTCTGAAGTTTATACACCTCTAGGTGAGGTTGAGGTGATGTCGCTCAGTCATGTCCGACTCTTTGCGACCCCGTGGACTGTAGCCTACCAGGCTTCTCCATCTATGGGATTCTCCAGGCAAGAATACTGGAGTGGGTTACCGTTTCCTTCTCCAGGGGATCTTCCCAACCCAGGGATCAAACCGGGTCTCCCGCATTGGAAGCAGATGCTTTAACCTCTGAGCCACCAGGGAACACCTCTAAGGCCCTTCTTAATATATAGAGGGGGAAAATGAGGCCCAGGGAAGGAGGAAAGTGAAAGAATGAACTTTTATTGTGGATTACGGACTACTATATGGGAAACTGTTTTTTTAACATGTCTTAATTAACCCTCCCAGTATTCTGGACTAAATAGTATCCTTCCTATATTACAAATGGGAAATGAAAGGACACAGACGTTAAGTAACTTCTCAGGTCTGCCAAGCTAATAAGTGGCAGAGCTGAGATTTGCTCCCAGAGCTGCTGACTCTACAACTCACCTGAAGCAGGTAAGAGCATGGATTTTGGAGTCTAAAAGACTTGGATTCAAATCCATACATCAGCTAATGAGCCTGGGAAAATTACTTAACTGCTGTGAGACTCAGTTTTTGCATTTGGAAATAAAATTAATATCATCTACCAAATAGGGTGTTGAAAAGATTAATATAAAATTTGGCTGATAAAGTACTCTCTTAGCTCCTTGGACAGAGTAAGCCTTTAATAAGTGGCAGATGTCTTCATTTTATTTCCCTAAGGTTGCACAGCAGATGGAACCAGACCTTAAGTTTTTTACATCCGCAAACAGTCCTCTCAACAATATTTCTAAAAAATGAATATATTCACTGAGTACCTGGTGAAATAGACAATAAAATGAAAATAATGATGAAAAACATCATCTTATTTTCCACATAAGTCAGAAAAAGATTTTCGATACTATTTTTCCAAATGGTAAGGCCTAATTCTATGGGAACAAAACATATGCTAGATCTTCCCCATTTATACCATCTTGAATTTAAAAAAAATCACATAATGAGACAGGGATCCAATAACCTAGATATGGTCAGGCTTGTTGCTCAAGGTCCTTCAAGACAGTTTCCACCTCATAGGACTGTCATTGTTAGAATTAAAAAACAAACAAAAACAGGATTTGGTTAAGCATTTAAATTTGATAAATACATAGAAAGCCAAACTATAGTTCATGATTCAGGTCATGCACTGGAATAGGAAGAGCAGGGTAGCAAGCAGGGCTATTGAATGACCTCTGTTGACCTAAAGTAGTAGATTCTCCCCCTGGACCATGTGCATAACTGGAACAAGCACACTATGAGAGCTGTTTGTTAACTGTAAATATTGAATATATTCTTTCTCCAAACAGTAAATCAGGGGAATTACTAGTATGACTGAAATAAATATTTTTTGAGATAATTTTTTTGAGTCTCATGCAATGTGAATAAAAAGAAAAACATACTTTGAATTTTTGCATGATTCCCACCTTCTTCTAAAGAGACCAAATCCCTTTGTATTTTTCTAAGGGCAGATATAAGCCAGATCCTTTTATAACTATGTACATCAGAGGTATAGAGAAACTGTTTCTCTATAACATCAATAAAATGCAGATATATTCAAAATTAATTTTTCAGACTAGTGAAAGCCTCTTACTTCAAGGTACATTTTGCTCTGAACTCATTCATTTTATATTTTGAATATGTTGCATACTTCTTTATACAATTACTAAATTCAAAAGAACATGTATGAAGAACTTTCATATCATTAAAATTTATCATTGAATTTGTTATTTGCCCAAGAAATTACTTTTAAAAAGTTTTATTTAAAAGTCAACAAATAAAATTGCTGTGTTAGATGGTACTTTTTACTTTTTTAAAGGACTTACATATAACATTTCAACTCCTGCCCTTGCCCTTTGGCTAGAATTTTGGACTGGTTAGAGTTGATCTATATTTAATTTTTTTTTAATTGAACTTCAGTATGATGTCAATGGTGCAAAATGATAAAAGGCTCTGTCTAATTCCTTTTGCCAAAGCAAAATCTTTTGCATGACAAAATAAACTAAGCACTAACATTTTGATCCCCAGAGACACCCTGACTGATTTTTCCCATCACCCAGGTCTTCCAGGGCCAACGCAGGTGCGGAGAACCTCATGGCCAAGATGTGTGGGAGTTTGAAAGATTCTTGGGCAGAAATTTCTGGAGCCCTTGAATGTCTTTATATTGAATCCACAAATGCTTAACATACTCTTTTCACACACGCTAAGTGCAGGGGCAGAGTATCTTCCCGACAAGGAGGCCACTGATAGAAAGAGACAAGAAAAAGAACAACATAGTATTTATTTCACCATGCTGCATTTTGAGATTTTATATGAATAGCACAACAATTATTCTTCTCAGTCAAGGAGGAAAAATTAGTTGGATCAAGACTAGCTGCATTTCACTGTAGCACCTCAATGAGAAAGAACAGGACTGTGGATCAAGAACATACTCAATTTCTGTTTGAAAAGTCAGCACATGTGGTGCTATTCTTACAATTGGCCTTAACTGGATAAACCAATTTTACACTGACTTTGATAAACTTTTTCTCCATTAAAAAGTTATTATCAGCTCTCCGAGAACAGCTGGTGTCAGCTATTACTCAGATGTGTGCTCTGTGCAACACCCTCCAGCTGGAAAAGTCACAGAATTCCCAATTAGTTTCTATAGTTGGCAGATGGGAAAGAAAAGGGGACATCCCTCTGTGAGGTCGTGGCTAATATATGCAAGTAAGATTCATCCTAGATGATACCCTTACTTAAAAAAGAATGCCCTCCCTCCCCTAGGCATTTCTGTTGGCAACCTTGCCACGTATCAAATATCACTCAGACAGCAAGTACTGCCACAACTGAAATGCCACTTCCCTCCAGTTCTAGGAGGTAGAGCTCCTGCTCTTCATGTTATTTAACAACAAAATGTTTCTTTATGATAATAATCTCCCAATAAGACAATCCTCTGAGACTGAGGTTTCTTCAATTCTACTATTGGTTAGCGATGTTAATGGACCATCCTACTTCCTGCTGCACAGCGTTGAGAGTCCCTGCTCACAGGGAGGAAAATGGTATATCCTTGCATCAATGATCAATTTCTTCATAACAAAACACCCTACAATTTGGCAGCTTGAACACGCTATTTATTTGCTAATAATTCTGTGGGTCAGCAGTTGGGTGGATTCCTGCCCCAAGGTCAGCTGGGTGATTCTTCTACTGCTTGATCTTGCCTGAGGTCACCTATATATACAGTCCCCTGGTAGTGGTGGTCTCACTGCCTGTTAGTGAGGCTACTCTTTCCCTGGGGTCCTCCAGCCTCAAGGAGGTTAACCATAAATAAAGGCCTCAGGGTGGCAAAGGGGGAGAAAGTAGAAGGTGCAAGGCCTCTTGAAGCAGAGGCTGACAGATCATAAGACTTAGCTTCTGCCATATTCTATTGGTCAACACAAGTCTTGAGGCCAGACAAGAGGCAAGAGGAAGGATAAATAAACTTCACCTCTTGATGGAGGGAATGGCAAGGTCACATTGCAAAGGACTGCTGTGTCCATCTTTGCAAGCAAACTATCACCAGAAGCTAGCAGCAAAGAACTTGCAATAAAGAGGTGGCAAGATTCCCTCCGGAAAGAAAATTTGCATGTGTTTCAATTTACTATTTCTGACTTAAGGGTTTTGTTCTCCAATGATGCAAACGCAAATTTATCACATGCATATTATTACAATGGAGCCATCTGAGTATTTGAGTACTCTAAATATTTGAGTACCATTATTTCTAGAAAAGCCCATATTTAAGTTGCTATGCACATAATAGAGAATACTGTACATTCTCTAAAATAATTTTATGTCCAGGCAGTTTCACAGACACTATCAGTACCTTAAAATAACCTTTGGGTCAGAAAATAACTTATTCCTCTTATTTCTTTGGAAGATATATATATTTTTTAGAGTCTAGCATCAGAAACAGCTCAAGCACCTGAATAGGGAAGTCTCCAGAGTTCTGGTTGCTTCCATTAGCCCTAAGTATTGCAGAGAATGACTGTCCTCAGATCTGACCTGAGAGATTCCTTGGGAGCGAGTGAAGTGTTCCAGGAGGCACCCTCATTGTTTTGGAACAGAGACTCACCAAAGTTGACTCCAGTAGTTGCTAACTGGATTTTGTCTTGTTTTGTCAATCATCAGCTTGGAATGGTAGGACGGCAGGAACTGGGGAGCTATCAGCAGTCAGCTGGGGAAACTGACTTCTCCCTGTCTTTGATGGCCTGGTAATCTCTCATTTCACCCCTCCCCTACTCCAGCGTCCCTCTCTCTCTCCGTCATATTATCTGTTTTTTTCTGTCTATTCTCTATCCTCTGGTGTCTCAGACACCCTTGAGTTCATCCATATTGTGCACCCACGTGGGCACTAGTCACATTATAGGCCATGCAAAGGGACCCTGAGGGGCAGGGGCTTCCCTCCAAGACATACTTTTCCTCACTCATAGGAATTAGTATTTATTGAGCACTCACTATGTACCAGGCATGGTACAAGAAATAGATGCTTTACAACAATTACCTGATTTAATCCTTACGCCTCAATGGCACATAGCATTACATTTTCCATTTTATGAATAAAGAAATTTGGGCTACAAAGATACTGATCTTATCCTAAGATTGTCATACACCCTAGCTAAACTGGGACCAAACCCACTACTGGGTCTCCGGAGCTCATGCTTTTAACTGTCTACAGCCCTCCTCCAAAGCCCTGTTTTGTACATGGGTGGTCTATCATTGTCCCTTTAGCTTCTCAACCTTTTAGATTCCATTCCTATCATTATGTAAAAGGTTACTGATGATTAATTTCTCTGTTTATCAATTTCCTTGTTTAGGATTTTAGCTAAAGCTGCAACACTGAAGCTAGCAGGTACTAGGAATCTCTGATCTTTAGAGAGAATGCAGAAAAGCGGCCAGAAACTCCCACCCTCCAACCCTTAATAAGAGGTGGACAGAGTGGTCTTTCTATCCTAACTCCCCACCCCCTTCTTCACCTGCTTCTCTACATAAAAAATCAGCATATACTGGGGGCGGGGGGCGTTGGGTGGCAGGCAGCAGAGTTTACTGATGTAAAAGAGTCGTTTGAATTAGGTAAGTTGCTGCAGGAGTGTAGGAAAGTATGTACAGTGTGAGCTGCTCAGTTCAGTTCAGTTCAGTTCAGTCGCTCAGTCGTGTCCGACTCTCCGCGACCCCATGAATCACAGCACGCCAGGCCTCCCTGTCCATCACCAACTCCTGGAGTACACTCAAACTCATGTCCACAGAGTCGGTGATGCCATCCAGCCCCACCTTAAATCAAGTTCAAGAGAAATGGAAGATTCCACGAGAAATGGAAGACTCCAAGAGAAATGGAAGATTCCTGCCCCCAAGAGAGACTGTCATGTCCCTCCCCAGCTGGAAGTCACTGAATTGCAGAATCAAAGGCCCATGATAGCTCAGGGACTGTGGTGCCATGCAGCAGAGAGTCCCTGAGAAAGCTGGGTGTGAGTCCCTGAGAGTTTGGGCACTTGAGCATGTGGTGCCTGGTCGATGCTCCTGGCCTGAAGACTGCTTAAGGCAGAAAATGAAATGAAAGTCACTCAGTCGTGTCCGACTCTTTGCGACTCCATGGATAGTCCATGGAATTCTCCAGGCCAGAATACGGGAGTGGGTAGCCTTTCCCTTCTCCAGGGGATCTTCCCAACCCAGGGATCGAACCCAGGTCTAAGGCAGAGGCTGACTACAAAAGCCGGAAAGCACAAGTGAGCAGGCAGGCAGCAGCAGAGCAGGGTGGAGGGTGTTGAGAGGAAGTTTCAGGAGGTCAGAAAGTGCATTGCCTAGGATAGGGGATGGGGCCCTGTGAAGAACCCACACATGTGCCCTTTGGGGGAAGCAACATTAAAAAAACTGCTGTACAGCTGATGTTAATAACTGAATTACAGCAGCATCCATCAGGTAAAAGATGTTCGCTTTTTTCCTCTGGTGCTGCTCTGAGGCCCCTGACACATCAAGGGTAGAAGGAGAAGCAGACAGGATAGGAAATGTGGAAACAGTGAATGAAAGCATGGACCAGGCTTCCCTTCCCCGTGTGGAGCCTCTGCCTGGAGTTAGTCCCCAGCTGGGGTTTGGAGGGTGCATGACAGCTTTGAATTAGGTGTGAGGCTGAAATTTTAAAACTGAACTATTTTGCACTTCTCAATACAGTAAAGTGAATTTTAATCTCTAAAGTAAGGAAATAAGGCCATCTTTTTAATAACTGAAAGGGAATGGAAACCTATCATATTTGCCTGAGGAATCAGCCAGAGAGAGGCACGGACGGGAAATCCGCAAGAAGGTATTTGAAGGCACTGGTTAGAGGAAAAATAATAAAGCTATTTCCTTTCTTGAACCTCATGCATAAATGGATTTCAAGGATCTATTTCTCAATTTTCATTCCCCGAAGAGAATCCTGATTGTTAAGCCTGCCTTTGTTCTAGACCACATTGTAAGTCTCTAGCCAGACATGGATTGGCTGCTTGTACCAAGGGCCCCAGCTTTCATCCAGCCAGTGGTGTCCAGGGCAGATGGAAGTGAAGTCAAGGCCTGAAGGACTTCCCGTCAGCAGCTACAGTGGGCAGAAAACTTCCCCTACGGAGGTTTCAAGCAAAGAAGCAGACAGTCAGCGTTCCCTGCAGCTCTGAGGACTGATCAGAGGCATCTGTGCAAGTTCTAGCCTTCCTGAACTGGGCTCAGAGCCAGACACAGAAGATGCTCAGCTTTTCCTAAACATCCTTTGCATGTGTATGTGTGTGTGTGTTTCTGTGTGTGTGCATGCACATACCCAAGTCAATTTACTGGAATGCAAGAGAATCTCAAGGAATAAGCAATATATTTTGTATAGAAACACACATGCATACATAGTAATAAAATCAGAGGTCTTTCCTTCCTAAGGCCTTAGTCTTAAGGCAGTAATCCATCTCTTCCGGGCCCTGGGCTCAGAGTAATTGCTTAATAAATGTTTATTATTTTCAATAACTCTGTCCTTGTGTGTGAGTTCACCCTGACCTCACGCCTCAGTCCAAATCTGATCTTCCTTGATCTCAGCTTTATTTATTCTTAAGGAAGGAAGGAATTTATGTTTGTTTGTTTGTTCCCAGAGTTCTTAGCCCCTCTGAAGTACCTGGGGGATCCCACAGCCCCCACCGTCATGCAGCCTTTGAGGAAACACAAAGCAGTCAACAGACCAGAGACTCTGGTGTGAGCCAGATGTTACCAAATCCCACCTGTGTCATCTAATAGCTGTGTGACTCGGGGCAGGTTCCTTATAGTCTCTGAGATTCTGTTGATTAACTTGTAAATGCAGCTCTCAACAGTCACCTCAGAGTTGTTTGTAAGGCTTAAGCAAACAAAGAAAAGAGTACAGGGAGAGCATAGTTCTTTTAGTAACCTGCCTGTTCCCACCCATGACTCTCTCCTTCACAGGGACTCCTCCCAGGCCCCCAGACTTGTACTCAGATCTTCTCAGTGTTTTGGGGCTTGTTACTTGTTCAGTCATGTTCGACTCTTTGCAACCCTATGGACTGTAGCTCGCCAGGCTCCTCTGTCCATGGATTTCTCCAGGCCAAGAATACAGGAGTGGGTTGCCATTCCCTTCCCCAGATCTTCCCTGTTTCTTTAAATGCCTCTGTTGTGTGTGTGCATAGTTGTTCAGTTGTCTCTTTGAGATCCTTTGGACCGGGCTCCTCTGTCTATGGGATTTTTCAGGCAAGAATACTGGAGTGGGTTGCCATTTTCCTTCTCCAGGGGTTCTTACCAGCCCCGGGATTAAAACGAGTCTCCTATGTCTCCTGCATTGCAGGCAATTCTTTATACACTGAGCCATCAGGGAAGCCCTTTCTCAAGTTGGATGTTAGATACATAGCTTTTCTCCCTGCATTGCTAATCATACCTCCCTCCCCATGATATTTTCTAAATCCAGCTTATTTCTAAGCTTATTTCTAAATCAAGCTTATTTCTTAAGCTTTAACTTTAGTCACAACTCACTTCCCAAGCCTGACTCTCCAGATTGTGATCCTTCTCTCTTGCATAACCATAAAAAATTAAGATTGTCTCAATAACCCTCATTAATTTATGAATTCAGTCATTCCTTCAATTACCCTCCTGTGAGTACTCTGTATTGATATCAGCTTGTTCAGTTGGATCATGAAAAAGGAAAGATCGGAAGACACAAAAATGTAAAAACAAACTATCTTCTTGGAGCCTAGAGCGTGGCAGGAGTACTGCATTGTTGAATGACACATGAATGTCATTGATATGTGATAGTTTATCTTGAAATTAACTCTTAAAGTCTGTGTGCCTTTTTCCTTTTCACATTAGCATAACAAAAACAACACAATCCTGTTTTTTTGGTTTTTTTCCTGTTCTGATAGCTTTTCTGAGACAGTAGGTTTTTACTCCAAAAAAATTACAAGGTTGAACGACTGAATTAAATTTTAATAAATTCAGTTTGCTGATCTCTACAAATAAGAATAATAATCAGTATCTTACAGTTTTTTCTGAAAATCAAAAGAGAAAACAAACACCCAGCATCATTCTAAGAATACAGTAGGCACTCAGCAAAGTTTGCTCTCCCTGCTTTCCTTAATTAGCAAAGAGAAAAGAAAAACAGCTCCCTTTCTCCATCTACCATCAAGGAGCCAAGAATTGTGTGCTTCCCACTCTTTTCTTCTTGATGTGAGACTGGGATCAGTCCCAACCAGGACACCGATATACTGACCTCCTCCCATTGCCTCAAGAATCTTCTTCAAATCAAATTTTGAGCGGGACATTTACAACCTAAGGAACCGACGGATCTGCCGTCTGAAGGGTCTCATGAGTAATTGTCAAAATAAGTTATCTGACAAATAACAAAGCCATGTGCCAAATCTATCATTAAATGACAAAGACTCCAGATCTCCTATCTTAGTTAGAGAAAGAAGGACAGTCTGTTTCCAGTGAAATATTAAATAAATAGATTTGCCAGGGTGGAGGCTTTCCCTCTTAAGACTCATAATACACTAACATTCTCATTTGCATGAGCTAATAGAATATCATTTATATTCTAATTACAGGCTATTTGAATATTGCATTTATATTCTAATTACAGGCCTTTTGTGGGGAAAGCTCATTTGTTTTCATGAGAGGACTGTGGTTTAAGAAGAAAGAAATGGGCAGTGGGTTAGGACCTCTGGGCAAAACAGGACCCAGAATGTGGAAAGCAAAATGAAAAGTGGTGCCTAAGAAACAGAAAGCACTGACCCTTGTGGGTCTGTTAGGGAAAAACCAGGTAGCAGCACAAAAAAAGAGGTATTTCTCACTGTAACTGAAAAAACCAACACATGGTAGATTGTACACAGCTTTAGGAAACCTGCCACATAACCCAACATTCATCCTTGAACTCCTTCCTCCAGGTAAGGTTTCCAGATGATTTTTTGTACTACAGATGATACTCAGATGGGAAAAAATTAAACACATGAAAAATCCCTTTGTCTTAGGGAAAAAGATTTTTGGACTTATAACTGTACTGAATAACTGCTTTTGCATAGTAAGTGTTGATCTTCTATACAGAAGCCCCATATATGAAGTTCAAATTTTTTTTCTTTACAAGCTCAGTACAGTATTAGACTCAATAAACATAAACTGTGCAATCTTTAAAATCAAGTAGGTGCTTCTCTGGCTTTATCTGGGGGATTTTTTCTTAGCCTTCTCACTTTAAATCGGTTTTCTCTGTCCCCTGAGAATACGAACAACAGAAAACACTGGATAACAACTGAGAGACCCATGTGAGAAATCTGGCTTTGCAACTGATGACCTACCTGGGAGGCCCTAGGCAAATTCCCCTGGGAGGTTTCCTCTGACCTATTGCTCTGTCCAAGGAGACTGGATCGTTTTCTTTCTTCTGTTGCCATGACAGCCATAGGAGGGGACTTTTGTTATGCTGCAATGGCTCGCTTGTCTGTTTTCTGTGTCATTCATGAGTTTCTTGTAGGTAGAAATCTTCTTTTCGTATTAGAGCAGTGAACTTCATGAGAGCAAAGTCCCCATCTCCAGCACAATCCTGGCACACAGCTGACTTTCAAGGCCTCAGAACTGCTTCTCCCTCAGCCCAAGTGCCCATGGTCTTTTGCCCAAGTGTCCCTGTGACTGATCTCCACTCTTAGCGCCTCTTCAGTGAGGCTTTTCTGAGCACCTACCCTAAGTATCCCCCTCCAAGTCACTTTCACCTCTCCTCCATATCATTCATTTTCTCTGTTCTTAGCATGTGCCATCATTTGGCAGTCTTAGCTGATCACCTGTTTCTTATTTACTTTATTTTCCCCTTAGGCTTGAGGGCAGGGAGCTTATCGGTTTCACTTTATCTTCAACATTTAGAAAAAATGGCTGGTACACAAATGTTTTTGAATCAATGATTCTGACTAAAGGCTTAGGTAGTTCACCCATAGTCTATAATCTCTGAGTTCTCTGAGTTTAGGAAAAGGAAAACTGGTTCCCTTTCACAAAATACTTGGAAAGCAGCCGACCTCCCCAAATGTCTAAAGCAAATGTCTTCAGAGAGTTGACGATGACTTCCTGCAATGCTCGCCCTGCTGGAATAGTCTGTATGGCACACACTTACTGCCAATGGCCTCATCGTTCAGTTGACCATGACAGCCCTTCTATACTTCAGTCTTACATTTTTGATATATAACAATTTTACATTATTATTATCTATCTCATTATCCCTACTGTTCTACCCTTGCCTGATTTTTTGACAGAGTAATGTTATAGGAGGACACTTAGGTATAGAGTCAGTGGTCACAATAAAATCAAGTTGGATAGAATCTATAATTTGAATTATTACAGAAATGTCAACCCAATATAACTTCTGCTGATCTGAATTATTTCTTTTCCTAATAATTCAAGTAAATGAGTTGCTACTATATTTTTAAAAGTAAGGCCTGTCTATGTATACGGTATTGATTATCATAAAAATCTTGGAGCAGATCACCAGCACCATCTATCTTACACTGAGTTTCCAAATTCAGAGTTTGAAACAGGGTAACCTATATAAATAAGAAATAACACATATTTACTTATCACAGGAGAAACTGTCGAAAGAATATGGTAAGAGGAAATATGGAAAGAAGTCATTCAGTTCAGTTCAGTTCAGTCGCTCAGTCGTGTCCGACTCTCTGCGACCCCATGAATCACAGCACGCCAGGCCTCCCTGTCCATCACCAACTCCCAGAGTTCACTCAAACTCATGTCCATCGAGTCGGTGATGCCATCCAGCCATCTCATTCTCTGTCATCCCTGTCTCCTCCCACCCCCAATCCCTCCTAGCATCAGAGTCTTTTCCAGTGAGTCAACTCGTCGCATGAGGTGGCCAAAGTACTGGAGTTTCAGCTTTAGCATCAGTCCTTCCAATGAACACCCAGGATTGATCTCCTTTAGAATGGACTGGTTGGATCTCCTTGCAGTCCAAGGGACTCTCAAGAGTCTTCTCCAGCACCAGATGCCCTCAAAAGGTTAGCTAATAAAACGAACAAATAGAAACACAATTTGGTTAAAAGTTGAAAAGTGACAACACATATGTAAAACAAAAGACAGTATTAGCACTATGATTAAAGTAAATCAAATCCTATTTAAAGGTGTCTGGAAAACTGAGTCCCATACCTGATGCTTCAAGAATATTTTTTCACCTGTTAAAAAATGGGACTCTGCAAGAACCAAAACTCAAACACCTCTTCAGATTTCACGTGAATTTTCTGTAACAGTATAATTCAAATCAATTTAGCTCAGGTTTTTAAAGTACTTCCTGAAAGCAAATTATCTGGGTTAGTAAGTTGTAGCTTCCTTCAATTTCTTTCCAAGGGATAAGATTTGTGTGTCGATTAGAAACTGTCTTTTGGTCTTTGGCAGAGTCATTGTCAAAGCCCCTGAGTAAGCTATAAAATAATAAGCATGATGTGCTTCTTAAGAAGCTTGGTGGAAAATGTCATGCATGTTGGTTCAGCGTAGACTGGTGAGACCTTGCAATGGGTTAGTTACTTCTCTGTCTCAGGTTCCCCTTTTAATAGATGATGACGGAACCTACTACAAAGGTTTGTTGCAGGGTTTAAATGCACAGGCTGTATGAAAAGGTATTGCAGAGCAGAGCACAGGTCATGGAGCCAGACATTCTGGTTCAAATTTGACTTTGTCCTATACTCCCATACTGCTCTATATCCTTGGTTTAATTTTCTTACATGAGAAATGAAAATTAAATACCTACCTCATAGAGATAGGTATTTAAATAAAACAATGTGTCTGGCACATAAAACACTCCCAGTAAAGATTTTAAAAAAAGAGTATTATTTTATTCCTTCATGGTGCTTTCAGGAGTAACATGCTGCTCACAACCTAAATTGAAAACTACTTTCAAGAAGGATGCAAAATCTGAGTTTAGAAAAGATAATATTACTGAAATTATTATTCAGTACTAATACTACAGGAACTGGGACCTGGGCTGTGAAAAAACAGCCAATTAGCGGCCGGGCGGGACAAAAAACCTAGGGGTCCTGATGACCTCCTAGCCAGTTTTGGACACGGCATATTAAAGCAGCAATAATCCTTTGTAGTTTTGACTCAGTTGTGTCTTTTTTTTTTAAATGGAGTTGCTGGATAAAATAGCAGGTGCAATTATTTCCTGCTGCTGCTGCTGCTGCTAAGTCACTTCAGTCGTGTCCGACTCTGTGTGACCCCATAGATGGAAGCCCACCAGGCTCCCCCGTCCCTGGGATTCTCCAGGCAAGAACACTGGAGTGGGTTGCCATTTCCTTCTCCAATGTGTGAAAGTGAAAAGTGAAAGTGAAGTCGCTCAGTCGTGTCCGACCCCTAGCGACCCCATGGACTGCAGCCCACCAGGCTCCTCCGTCCATGGGATTTTCCAGGCAAGAGTACTGGAGTGGCTTAATTATTTCCTAGCCTTCTTCAAACAAGAATAAACTTTTGAGAAAATTAGCACCTTTTCCTCCAGTTGTGTTTCAGACCTTGAAACAAGAAGAAGGTTTAGGACCTTAGCTTCCTGAACAGTCCCAAAATTAGGACACCAAACTCTCAGTTTTCCAGGGAGAGCCCCAGTTTTTGCCTGTTGCCTTGGTATCCCATCAGATTAACACTCCATTTCACTCTCAAAAGTGTCCCAATTTGGATGGTGAGTTTTGTGATTTCTTAACCCAAAGTGCAATCTCAACAAAAGTAATGACAAGAGAAGTTACAGAATCTAAAATCTTCCTTTTCAGGAAAAATAAGTAAAAATTCTATTTCACATGTTCTTTAAAACAGAGGACTAAGGAGAAAGTGTTTGTCAGGGCATAGAAGTATCATCATAATCATATTTACTACCGTGTATTGAGCATTTGTATGGGCTTCCTGGGTGGCTCAGTGGTAAAGAATCTGCTTGCCAGTGCAGGAGATTCGGGTTCAATCCCTGGGTTGGGAAGGTCCCCTGGTGAAGAGAATGGTGACCCACTCTAGTATTCTTGCCTGGGAAATCTTACGGACAGAGAGCCTGGCGGGTTGCAGTAAATGGGGTAGCAAAGAGTCTGATCCCACTTGGTGACTAAACAACAAATACAACTACAATCATCTCAATGAAGCAACTGCAATATCTCAATGAAGCGCTTCTTTGCATCCATCAGGTAAGAAGATTAAAGCAAGGACACAAAGTACATGGTTGGTGTCAGAATCTGAAGCAGGG
The DNA here is from genome assembly GCF_049115385.1 of Moschus berezovskii. Lineage (NCBI taxonomy): Eukaryota > Metazoa > Chordata > Mammalia > Artiodactyla > Moschidae > Moschus > Moschus berezovskii. Next base: position 59,205,744 of record NC_142472.1, on the reverse strand, counting down.
GAGCATGGCTCCACACACTGTGCTCTGCTGCTCTCTTCCATGTATCATGTGCATGGAATGAAGAGCTCACCGAGTGGATACTGTAAGAAGGTTCCTCTGGCCATAGGGGAGAATTTTCTAAAGCAAAGGGAAGGATTTGGCTCAATTCTTGAGGTACATATCCTCTTTCGTTTCATGATTTATGGTAGAAGAAAAAAATGTGTCTCAAATGTCCTGCCCTCTTTGGTAATATCTCCGAGGGAGAGCTGGCACACAGCTGCCATCCCCCTATCCCCCACTGAAGGTCTGCCATCCACCAGGCTCTGGCAGCAGAAATCACAGGAATCATGGAGGAAATGAAGGCCAACACAAGCACACCCCGGTTTCAGCACCTCACTCTGCCCTTCATTTGCAGCTACACCACTTTCCCCAGGGGCCAATGATCATTGTTTTTCTCTCCATCAGAGAGCTAGTCCAGCTATGTGAAAGAGAAATAGGACAAAGGAAGTGTGTGTGTGTTTAAAGAAAAGCAACATTTAGATTTAGATCATTTAGGTTTGTTCCAAGTAGAAGCAGTGCAGTGAATTGATTTACCTGTAATAGCTCCTTTCAGGATTTTAGACCTAGAGAAAGGATTTTGGTGACACAAAGTGTCTTTGAGGTATCTATTCAGATCTGATTTTTTTTTTTTTTTTTAAGTTTGGAAGAGAAAATCTTTTAGGTGCCTATTTCTTTTGTAAATCAAACCTTGCAAACACCATGGGACTGTGGGTTTAGAAACAATTCACAAGTTCTAGGAAACGCCCACTGATAACAATAAGAACTATTCCGTGTATTTACAGAACAGCTTCTACCATTGGATTATTAAGGCATACTTCAACTGTGAGGTCACTGGTGTTGTGTAAGTCTAGAATTCACGGGGTGATGTGTTCCTTAAAGGAGTTCTGACACGTCTTTGGCAAAAGCTTTCAGATGCTATGGATTGATGCCACTCAGAGTTCTTAGCCCAGGGATATAGATCAGGTTGTGGCATGAATAAGGTACATTAGAAGGCTAACTTTCTGACATAAGATAGGAGGGAAATGAGGTTACTTAAACAAACCATATTTATATGGTGGCCATTTTTTGACAAAAATTCTTCTCAATCTATTAAAAACTATCATTAAGTTATCAAACGTAGTTTTGTCCTCTGATAGACAAAGGAGTAGTGTTTGGACCATCTGAAGAACCCATTTAGTTTAAAGCTGAAAACAAATGTGGTCTTGTCATCTCTGGATCCTTCTGAGGCCCTGTGCACAGAGTTCAGATAGGGATCCCCACGAGGGCGGTCAGCAGTGAGAATGAGCTCTTCACTAAGCAGCTCACTTACCAACACCGCCCTGGGCAGAGAGGCAGGGCTCAAGTGCCGGTCCCAGATTACATCACCCGCTCCACATGACCTTGTTCAGTTCAGTTCAGTATGCCAGGCTAAATTCTTCCATTCTGCAATTGGTTTTTACAGAAAATAGTTGAATAATGAAACTTAGAACCATATGCTTTTTTCCCTTTTAAACATTATTCTGAAGACACAATCAAATAACCCCTGGCTATTCTGTGCAGTGATCACACTTTATAAGTTGTGCCAATCATTTATGTGGAGCTCAACAGAGTATAAATAGGAGGCAGCTTAGTGTCCTATGAAGGACAGTTAAGGAAGATCGTACTTTTATTTAGTCTTTTTCACAAGTTAATGTCCATTATACTGGATACATGCTTCCCAGGTGGCACAGTGGTAAAAGAATCCACTTGCCAATGCAGGAGATGTGGGTTTGATCTTTGGGTCAGGAAGATCCCCTGGAATAGGAAATGGCAACCTGCTCCAGTGTTCTTGCCTAGAAAAGTCCATGGACAGAAGATCCTGGCAGGCTACAATCCATGGGGCAGCAAAGAGTTGGACAGGACTGAGCAACTGAGCACACACACAAACTGGATACTGACTAAGGAATACATATGAGAAATATATTATTGGATATATATTTCAGTATACTTTGTTTCTTTGTATTAAGTACACCTCGAATCCATGTTATAAATAAGGTAGGTGGGTTGTGATCTATGATTCTGTTTATAAGAATCTGCCAGTAGTCATTTAGGACTTCTATTTATGTGCCATAAAAAAGAGGGCATCATATGATTAAAGGTAACCATCAAATCTTTTGGTAAATAGCATTGGGCAGCATTTGATAACAAGAAGGTATAAGATAAGGACTTTCTAAATGCCCAGAGGGTTAAATACAATGAATGAAATGGCTGAATATAACTGACATTTTCGAGTACAATTGCATCATTGATGTCATTTACAATTCAACATACACCTCTCAATAGGAATTAAAATAAATTATCTTGGTGAATTTCAGAATAAGTCCATCATACAAAATGAAAAATACCAGCCTGGGTCCAGTGACACTTTTGCCCTTTTGAAGCAGGAAGACTGACATTTTCCAGCACTAATGCTATGTTTATTCAGGCCTTGGGATATCATTTCATTGATCATTATTCAATTCTGTGAATGCTCACTGTGCTCTTGAAAGACATTATACCTTGCTTGTTGTCTCTTAAATAGAAATGAAAAAATTAGCATATAGGATATCATGACATAGTGACTGATACAAAGAAAACAGTGAGACTTTATTCTTGTAGAAAAGTAGGGAGCTGATAGACTTATTTCCCTCTAACATATATTTTTCTAGCAGAGTGAAACCATAAGTAATAAGGCTTAAAAATAAAATACATATCAGTGAAGAGAAATAATAAAATTGCTAATTATTCTACCAAAATTATGCTTTTTTCTACAAAAGCAATAAAAGCTTTAGCTCCCACTTTGATTATGACCCATTTTTATGGACTTGAGATAAATTACTTTCACTTTGGAGTAAAACTGCTTCCTAAATAACCTCAAAATTAATATAAAAATGAAGGTAAAAAAACATACAGTGAAATGGAAGCTACTACCAATGATTTTCTGAATATGATTCACAATTGCATTGTAATCAAAATATAATTCTGACGGGATGCCATAGACTAATTTACAAAGTTCTAAATAACGTATCTGGTCAAAGTAGTGCTTCAATCAGAATGTGCAAGAACACGTTCCAGAGTGAGCAAGCAATGGAATTGGCCCAGATGTGACCGTGCAAAGCTCAAGAGTTGATGTCTCAGCCGAGCCTCAATAATTCATGTGACCTTTACCTACAGTTGGTTGATTCTGTGTGTTAATTACAGGATGATAGCATAACAATCAACCTGCACCAATGACTGCAATTCGATAAATTAAGGGGACAAATGCAAATAGTCATAATTTCATTATAATGACAAAAATGACCAGTAAGGCAACACTGTAATCAGGAATTTTCACTGTGACTATTACCTAATAAAATCTATTTAGGCTTTTGTGATGGGTGATTTTCTTTTTACTTCAAATCTAGTGAAATGAGTTATCATGATCACATTCTTTCTTTCCACTATTATAAGATTCTACCATAAATTACTTTTATCTGCTTACTAGACATTATGAAAAATTTAAACCTAATCTCTGAGTATGGCATTTTGAATACTGGAAGTGTTCATTTTTACATAGATATTTAAGGGTATAAAGTAAGAATTAGTAGCCTATAGCATCCTAATTACCATTCTACCCTAGAAATCTAAATCTTAAATTAATCAAAATGCAAAAAATAGAGCTTCCATTTAGACTTGATTAAAATAAAAAATGCAAGTAGTCCCTAGCTTCAGCATTTTTTTTGTCCAAAGCTCCCAGTTGTATCTACATATCTTGTACAATGATGCAGAGAAGTCAGCGTTATGACATGAAATGCTAGCACTTCCTCAATCATCAACAAGATAAAAGCATATCTTTTATACACTATCAACCAGCATAAGAACATGATGAGGATATTCTATGTGCTTTCAGAAAATACAGTTGAAATCAAACTCTGTTTAATATCTCTCTGATTTTACAGACACTTGAGATAACTGTGGTTTTAATTTAGCATAACACCTGGCTATTTTGATAACTCAATTAATGGTTTTGGATAGATGGATGTCACCTGGCATTGCCTTAATAGGAAGGTGATATATTTTGGATGATCATGTGGTATTATAAATCTCTACTGCTTATGCTGGCCAAAGATTACTGCGCAAGAGATTACCAAGTAAGTACAACTCCAAGCTCATAAAATCAGTGTGATTTATTTAATACTGCCCTGGCCTGGACCAACTACTGATCATTTCCACCAGTATATATTACACACATTGGGATGACAGCAGGGACTTGGCATCTAATTACAAAGATGAAAACATCTTTTTTTAAAATGCAGGTTTATATCTCAAAGGGATTCATAATGAATGCCAACTGAATTCATTTGCCTAAGAAGATCTGAATCTTTCTACCTCAGGAGTCTAGCACCATATTATCTATAGCAGTAAGAATGCAAGGGGTGTTAATAATATGGTTACCATATTATTGCCAAGGAAGTGAAGAGAGAAGGTGAAGAAAGATTAGGGCTGTGGCACTCAGGAAGTTTCAGGACAGAATATGTACAAGAAAACATGTGTTTCAGCAGGTAGTGATATGGGCTAGAGCATATCTTGTACTGTGAAGAACAAGATAAAATTCCACGGACTTGGGTGTTTACAAAAATCCTTCCTCTTTATTTTTTTCCATACTTTGCCCTTGGATAAGGCTCCATTAGCAAGTCAAAGAGGAGGATAAAGGCCATGAGGGATTTGTAGAAATGCTATTCAGGACCCAGGGCTGTATCTTGGAGACCAGGTATGTTGAATCTCTGTAGGAAATGTCCATAATCTACACCTCTGGAGGGAAAAGCAATACTCAGTGGCTGGAATAGGCCAATTTGGAATAAGTATCGGCAAATTAACTTTTCTGTAGGCTTTAGAGTAAATCTTTCCTAGGGGTAGGGAAGTGGTGGCGTGGTAGGAATAGTATGTGAAAGTCAACCAAAAGGAAGTCTCATGGGCCTCATTAAAACAAGCAGGGAGTAAGAAATTCTGAAGATGTAAAGAAATGAGAGGAGCTGGGACTTACTGACTAATGAGTAAGGGACCGAGGGACCAAGAATTTGCAATCTGGATCAGCTACTTCTTTGCTGGGCCGCTCTGGGAAACTGACTTAATCTCTCTATTCCTCTGGCACCTTGCCTTTTAAGCAAGCTACTCAGTCTTACCTCATGAGGCGGCTATGAGTAACAGATAATAAAAGCAAGCTTGAAAACTTGCAAGTACACAAAAATTATATAAACATGAAAGAAGAACAAGAACTGTTGGAATATATTATGTAGGTTATACTTGATTCAATAAAAGGCTTTCATTTGCCTTTGACATGTATTTTATTCCTTTTATATTCATAAACCAAATGATACTGAGCTTTATTACTTATCTAAAAGACTTTGCAAACCTGAAATTGTTGCCACATCAGAAGCAAATAAAAGATTTACAATACAAGATACTGTTCCTGATAGAATGGGGCCAAGCAGAAAGGCAATGAGACAATATTGATTTTTTGCCCAGCAATTCCTTGGCTCTTGAGAGTTCAAAAAATGATGTTAAAACTCAGCAGTATTTCTTTTCTGTTTGTTTTATATTCTTACCAAGATGAAGGTGCCAGCTTATAGGGTATATAAACTTATACCAAAAAAATGCCATCTAGTGCCATCCATAATTCTCATATATGTCACTTAGCTAATTTAAAGTAGATTTAACGTAGAAACTAGTGTTTCCCTAAAACACATGTGTATTAGTTTCTAGACTTTGACAAAGTGAAAGCCCAATAAAAATCATCATGAACGATGTGAATGTTTACATTCAGGCCAAGCCACAAATTTGGCTCTGCTTAGAAATCTCTAACAAACAAGCTGGAACATACAAAAACTTCTGGCTGGCAGCATTGTTTTCACTTCCAAAAAAGACAGCTAAGAGCAACATATAGCAAACTGCTTATTAGTTCAAATGGATACACACCTATACCCATCTTTCAGAACACTGGAAATAATGACTAGCAACTTCCAGTGAAAATGTTCATTATTTACAGTTTTATATGTCAGTTATACCTTAACAGAGCTGCAAAAAAGTTGATTCTGTATAAATTTGCCAATGGACTGACTTTACTGTTGTATTAATATCAGTGATGTATAATTAGAAGTGGCCTGCACTTCTAGGCATAGACCCTGCTTTAATGTGGTATTTGGCCATCAAGTTGTGGCAGCCTGAACTGGAAGAGGAGTTGACTTGGGGACCCAGCCAGCGACCCAAGGCACGTCAGAAGTGAAACTGTCTGTTGAGACAACTTACACAAAGGCAACTTTTGTTTAACAACTTTACTTAACAACTTCAATTGAGAGGTATAAAATCCATCAATGGATAGTTAATGCTTTGGGGAGAGGGTTGTTTTAGAATATGCTATCATTTTGACCTGTCAAATGGAATATTCATTCCAGCTATACCAACCTTTTTACTGTTCATTACATGTGCCAGACTTGCTCCTGACTTAGAAAGGTTTGCCATTCTATCTAAAACCATCTCCTTGCTCTTCATGGACATAGTTCGTTATGCCATTTAGAACTTAACTGAAATTTCACCACTTCAGGGAAGTCCTCCCTGTTCTAAAATAGAACCATCATACCTACAGCTTCTTTCACACTAATGCTTTTATACTGTTGTTTGATCACTAAGACATGTTCGAGTCTTTTCGACCCCCTGGCCTGTAGCCTGCTACGCCCCTCTGTCCATGGGATTCTCCAGGGAAGAATACTGGACTGGGTTGCCATTTCCTTCTCCAGGGGATCTTCCTGACCCAAGGATTGAACGTTCGTCGCCTGCTTGGCAGGTGGATTCTTCACCACTGAGCCATCTGAAAAGTCCACTTTCATATTATACACCCCTTATTTACTGGCCTTTATAAAGCTCTCACTATCCTTCATTTCCATAAAGCATTTGACATTATCAAAACAAGACCATCATCATGCCATCTCAAATTCATCAGAAAAAAAAACAACCTCTTTGTTTTCATAACAATGAAATCTTTAAGCGGTCTCCTAGTTCCCAGGTTACTTCCAACTTCTACCTCTTGTTCTCTCAATGTTAGGGCTCCAAGGCTCTGAATATATGGATTTTTACAGTTTCACCATTAACCTGATTTGGATGATGGTCAAATTCATCTTTTTAGGTAGCTCAAATCTATTAGCCAAATTCTAGCTCTTTATTTCAGCAGATTTTATGCACTTTTTCTCAGTATGTCATAACTCTTTAAGATAAGATTTCTGAAGCCAAAGCCTACCTCAACTCTTTCTGGGGAGTAGGAAAGGAGAGACCTTGAAAGCAACAGCTCTTGTTGACATCCCCATCAGCGTTCACTGTTCTACTTGGGCTTAATCTTTAGATGTATAGATAACCCTTTCCTCTCTCAGCCCTCATATATAGACTCCATTACCAGATACATCCAGCTCTTGACTTGTAATTTCTTCCCATCTGTTCCTTCTTGCTACACTCACCCTTAGGTCATGCCCAGATAAATTCTCCTAAATGTTCTCAATGCCTCAAAACTCTCTTTTCCCTACCCATTACACTAAGACCACTTTTTCTTCCTATTTAAAACTCTTAAACGACTTCTATTGCTTATAAGATAAATATTCTTTTAGCTTATCGTTCAAAGTTGAAAATAATCTCGTTCTAAAATACTCATATAGCCTCATTCTTCACTTGCCCCTCCATTTACCTTGTACTGTGAATGAGTGGAATATTCCCTGTATATACCATCCTGCTCCTGTACCTTTCATTATAATATAATGGCTCTCCTCACCTGCCCACCCCTCAATTTTCTGCATCGTGGACACTGTTTGAAAACCTGTCATCAATTCCAGGCTAAGACAAATGCTTCTTCATCTCTTAAGTGTCCTCTGATACCACCCTTCTCCTAGGTCATTTACAAGCATGGAGGGTACATTGATTGCTTATGTGCAAGGAGAATAGAACCAAACCCACTGAGCACCTAACATGCACTGGACACTGTGCTGGGCATGACTGTCTCATTCAATCCTCACAAGAATCTTATGCTATTGTATCAATCCAAGTTCACACACCTAGGTGATGGAGATTGCAGTCAACCCCAGGTGGCCTAAATTAAAAAACAAAAGTAAAATAGAAACAAAACAAAAAACCAAGAATGGAGTAGTGTAAAGTAAGAATAAAAGAACTCTATGTCTGTAGTTCCATTTTATGACACTGCTAACATCAGATCATAATGCGCTTACTAATTGGTGTATCCTTTTTCCATATCTAGCTCTATGGCTCCTTTAGGACTATGTCCTCTTAGCCCTTGCGCAGTGCCCTTTGCCCTGGTTCCATTTTACTTATCATCCAGGTCTCAAATGAAACATCATTTCTTCAAAGAACCTTTCCCCACCCGCACTTTTGTCCCATCCCAGGTGAGGTCCTCTTGTTATGTAATCTTATCAGCCATGTACCTTCGGGTTCCAATCCCCATAGTCACCATTGGTACCTTCAGGTGCCATATCCCCAGATTCAACCAACCGCATAATTTAGCCATGTACTGGCAATTATTTACATAGCATTAACACTGCTTTAGGTATTGTAAGTTGGAGAAGGCAATGGCAAGCCACTCCAGTACTCTTGCCTAGAAAATCCCATGGATGGAGGAGCCTGGTAGGCTGCAGTCCGTGGGGTCGCTAAGGGTCGGACACGAATGAGCGACTTCACTTTCACACATTGGAGAAGGAAATGGCAACCCACTCCAGTGTTCTTGTCTGGAGAATCCCAGGGACGGGGGAGCCTGGTGGGCTGCCGTCAGTGGGGTCACACAGAGTCGGACACGACTGAAGTGACTTAGCAGCAGCAGCAGGTATTGTAAGTAATCTATAGATGATTTAAAGTATACAGGAAGATGTGCATAGGTTGTATGTGAATACAAATGCAGATGCAAATAGTATGCTCTTTGGGGCTTCCCAGGTGGCTCAGTGGTAAAGAATCCACCTGCCAATGCAAGAGACACAGGAAACATGGGTTTGATCCCTGAGTTGGGAAGATCTCCTTGGGGAGGAAATGGCAACCCACTCCAGTATTCTTGCCTGGGAAATCCCATGGACAGAGGAGACTGGCAGGCTACAGTACATGAGGTCACGGAGTCAGACACAATTTAGTGACTGAGCATGCACACACTATGCCATTTTATTTAAAGAACTTGAGCATCCCCAGACTTTAGTATTCTCAGGAGTCCTGGAGTTAATCACCCTCATATACTGAAAAATGACCGTATTTTGTAGCACTGTTACAGTTAATGAACATTCCTGTATTTATACATTTTATTGCTTACTAATATCCAGGTATTCGTGTATTTAGTTACTAAAGCAAGATCTAAGAGTCGGACACGATTGAAGTGACTTAGCACACACAAACTAATTTAAGGGCAGATACCATATCTCTCCTTCACAAGCGTATCATCAATGCCTCACACAGTATTTGGCTCACGGTAGGCACACATAAATATTTGTTGAGAGAATAAACAAATACCTCAGTATCTAGGAGAGTGCCTGCCTGACATATCATAGGCTTTTCCTATGCCCTGATCCACCTTCACTGAACCATTCCCTTTTTGGTGACTTAATAGATGGATGGGTAGACATATGAACAATTCTCAAAACTCTGCTAGTCTAGATTTCTCAGACTGGCATCCCAAGAATGATAGATATATAGAAGAAAGAGCAGAACGTTTCTATTGTCTAATATATTTTGGTGCTGATTATTAAAACCACCAGCATACTACCTGTCCCAATAGAGCTCACCTTTAAGTGAGTTTCTTCTTTCCTTCCTTCCTTCCCTTCTCTCTCTCTTCCTCCCTCCCTCTCTCTCTCTCTCTCACCTCCTCTTTCCCTCCCCTTCCTTCCTTCCTTTTCTTTCTTGCCATCCTGCCTTCATTTTTTTAAAAGGCAAATCTAATTCTGGCAAGAAATGTATTTTTAATATGCTTGGCACAGCTGCTTCTGTGCAGTTAGAAATGTAAATAAGACAACATAACATAAATAATACAAATAACACAAATAACAAATAGTACTACAGTGTTAACATTAAACTGTTTCATGTAAGGACTGGCAGCAACAAGTGTTGGTTCAAAGAAATTAAACACCTGGAGATTCCATAGATACACAGTATGTATTAAGTGGTCTGAGTAGTACTTACAACCCATGAGAAATTTGTTTTCCCACATAGCTATTTCCATCTCAGGTTTAACACAGACCACATTGAAAGACCTCTTTGTTTGAGTGCAGTGTGATGCTATTGGAACAGTACCTAAATGTCAAGATGATATCTCTTAACACCATAGATTTACACAGCACTGTGTTTCACAGAAGCCCGATTGTGGTGGTTTTAAAATCAGAATTGTGCCAAAGACCTGGCGCTCCGCAAAGGATGCCAGATGATTACCCTGGAAAATCTCTTCTCAGAAAGCGGGTGGGTGCTGCATCATACTATCCCGCCCAAAGGTGAAGTCCTGCCTGCATTAGCTCTGTGCTGTTCCAGGAACCAGTTCTAAGAGGAGAAGCACTTTTCTGACAATGGAAAATATGTTTCTTCCAGTGGTGCCTAGCATAGAGTAAGCACTCATCAGTTCAGTTCAGTTCAGTCGCTCAGTCGTGTCCGACTATGTGCAACCCCATGGACTGCAGCACACCAGGCTTCCCTGTCCATCACCAACTCCTGGAGTTTATTGAAACTCATGTCCATTGAGTCGGTGATGCCATCCAGCCATCTCATCCTCTGTCGTCTCCTTTTCTTCCCACCTTCAATCTTTCCCAGCATCAGGGTCTTTTCAAATGAGTCAGTTCTTCACATCAGGTGGCCAAAGTATTGGAGTTTCAACTTCAGCATCACTCCTTCCTGAATATTCAGGACTGATTTTCTTTAGGATTGACTGGTTGGATCTCCTTGCTGTCCAAGGGACTCTCAAGAGTCTTCTCCAACACCACAGTTCAAAAGCATCAATTCTTTGGCACTCAGCTTTCTTTCTGGTCCAACTCTCACATCCATACATGACTACTGAAAAAACCATAGCTTTGACTAGTTGGACCTTTGTTGGCAAAGGAATGTAACTGCTTTTTAATAAGCTGTCTAGGTTGGCCATAACTTTTCTTCCAAGGAGCAAGCATCTTTTAATTTCATGGCTGCAGTCACCATCTGCAGTGATTTTGGAGCCCCCCAAAATAAATTCTGTCACTGTTTCCCACTGTTCACCTATCTATTTGCCATGAAGTGATGGGACCAGATGCCATGATCTTAGTTTTCTGAATGTTGAGTTTTAAGCCAACTTTTCCACACTCATAGTACTACTGATCGATCTTTTAAGCCTAAAAATCAGCATCTCCAGCCCAGTTTTACTCTGAGCACCAGCCTCCAACTGCCCCCTCAGCATCTCTTCTTGGATCTCTTCTACTCAGGAGCCAAAGCAGAACTATTGATTCCTATACACTCTCCAACCCATGCCATAGGCTAAATCAACTTCTACCCCAGGTCCTCTTCAACTCTGTAAAGGGCACCACTATCTACCAAGTTCCTTAAGAAAAAACATAGGGTTTTTATGGATTACTCTCGATTTATAACATCCCACCGAAATTCACCAGTCAGTTCTGTTGACTAGTAAGTTCTGACACCTACAGCATCCTCTCTTGCAGAACTGGCTTCTCTCCTTCCACTCTAGTTCCTTCAAAGTCCATTGCTGAATTTTCCAGCAGCCTGGGTAACAATGCACACCAGAATATTCATTCCCCCACAGCTTCCTAGAATATTTAGAATGAAATAAGATCCACTGTTCTGCTCCTGCCAAAGGAGAACCCTATATGCTACTTGTTTCCTACTCACCAGGCACTATCCAGCCACAAAGGCTTTGTAAGGCCACAGAGATACTCAACATACCAAGTGATTCTAGGCTAATTGGCTTGGCACCTGCTGGACCTGCTGTTTAAAATGCACATCTCTCAAGTCTACACAGGACTTCCTCCTTCATGTCTTTCAGGCCACTGTTCAAAAACCATCTCTTCAGATTTCCCAGTCTCCTTTGTTCTCAATTATATTGATTTTTTTCACAGTACTTGATTAGAATATCTAAAAGTGTTGTTTGCTCCTGTGAACTTATTATGTATCTTCCCACTAGTTTATAAACTCCTTGAGACTGACTGTCAATGGTCACTGCTGCACTCTAGCATGTAGAAGTATGACTGACTGACTGGCTGGAAATGCAGCTAATACCAACATCTGCCTCAATGTGACCAGGCATCTTCCTGAGTCCTGAGATTTTAAAACTCTTACAGAGCAATATTTGGTTAGAATCTGTCACAGACAGTATAAAAGAATCTAAGTTCAATTTTCCAAAAAACAAAACAAAAACGGAGACAATGTGTCCAAAGAGATAATGTGCATTTAGGCAGCACTTAAATTCCACCTGAGACGTGATTTTCAAGCTAAGCCCGGGTGCACCCAGGGAAGCTGGCACTCTGGGCCCCCAAGCACCTCTTTGTTGCCAGAGCAACTCTGCTTTGTTTTTTTTTTTAATATATATAATTGGCTTCCACAAGAAGGGATATATGATAAATAGGATTCACCACTAAAAAAGAATTAAGGGACTGCTTAATATATATGTTTATGTGCATTTAAAACCTCAGATCCTAAAGGAAATCAGTCCTGAATATTCACTGGAAGGACTGACGCTGAAGCTGAAACTCCAATACTTTGGCTACCTGATGTGAAGAGCGTGACTCCTTGGAAAAGACCCTGATGCTGCGAAAGATTGAAGGCAGGGGGAAAAAGGGACGATGGAGGATGAGATGGTTGGATGGCATCACTGACTCAATGGACGTGAGTTTGAGCAAGCTCTGGGAGTTGGTGATGGACAGGGAAGCCTGGTGTGCTGCAGTCCAGGGGGTCGCAAAGAGTCAGAAACAACTGAGCGACTGAACTGACTGAAAACCTCAGAAAATAGATAGGGGGCATTTCGAGTCATTGCACGCTACTCACTGCCTTCTGGTGCCACTGTTGCAGCTCTTGCTGAGAGACACCCCTCTTTTAGCTGGCCCTGACAGTATCTGGAAGTATCTTCTGTCCCATCTGGTAATCCCTTCTTCATCCTGCTCTTAAATTAACACCTCTCCTTCCAGGCCCACATCTGAGCTGCCCCTCCTCTGTGGTTCCCGGTGCTACTGAGCTCACGGTGCATTCAACAGCCTGGCCTGTGACCACTGCCCTTACTTCATTCTTCCTTCCCTGTCTCTGCAGCCTGCATAGAATCTAGACCAGCTGTGCCGAACTATTCACTTGACATTTTCCAACCAGACCTGAAATTCTCCCTTCTCATATATGGCTGTCCTAGGGCCATTCCTCATACTGACTTGCCTTTTCACTTGAACTTGTCAGTGGAAATACCATCTGTGCTTAGGTTTCCCATTCTGCACCCCCACCTCACCTTACCTTCTGGGACATATATCCCTCTCCCTCTGTGGCCACAACTCTGTTTGCACCACTGCTGTGACACAAGTCATGCTACTGTCCTCTCTGGACTAGAGACGTAGCCAGCCCTTGTAGAGAGAGATGAGACTTAGAGCAGAGGAGTCTGTTGCAGGTCCCACGTCAATATATACTACTTGTGCAAGTTTGGACTACTCTCTCAGAGCTTTAGTCTCTTTACCTACAAAAATATACAGAATAATACTGACCTCTCAAAGTTGCAAATATTGATACTTATGAAAATAATTTGGAACCTATAAATGTGATGTGTTCTTATTTGCTGATTGGGACGATTTCCATCTATCTCTGTACCTGCCTCTTAGCCCCAATGCCTACGTAGCAGAGTTCATTCAACAAATCCCTGAGAAAAGGAGAAAGGATTCATTCTGATTCAATGCCTCAACTTGAACTTTCAAGTCACCCAGAAGAGTTCTTTCAGATCTGGGTAGGCTTGAGGGAGGTGTGGGGGAGAGGGGGAATGATTGAAAGAGAAGTTATTAGGCTATTTATTAACTGAAAGCAGTAAATTTGCATGACATATTAACTGGGGGTAGGTCCAGATGAGCCCCTGACAGGGCTGCTGTGAAGTCAGGACCATGCTGGGTCTCTCAGATTTCTTAGAAGTCCAGCCCCCAGGAGCTCCCAGCCCAAGAGCTCTTTAAGAGAGAACTTGAATGAGACATTTGAATTAAGATGTGTATAGATTTCTTTGATGGCCATAGTGTACAATATGCTTCCCACCGGGCTCCTCTGTCCACGGGATTCTCCAGGCAAGAAGTAGGTTGCCAATGCCTTCCTCTGGCGGATCTTCCCAACCTAGGGATCGAATCTACCTCTCTTACGTCTCCTGCATTGGCAGTCAGGTTCTTTACCACTAGCGCCACCTGGGAAGCCCCTCCAGGAGGGGGTTAGATAGGAGAAGAAGAAAATGGGCTCCCTAGAGTGATGTTCCATGGAGAAGTTTTAAAGGATGATCTGGTCTCTGCATTCAAGTACCGAGGCTTGGTTGATACAGGGACATTTCAAGAGAAGCTGTGCCTGATTTCCTGATTCAGTTTCTTTTCCGTCTTGTAGTGCTGGATCACCATGTCGAGCTATTCCGATTGTACACTGAACAAGGGTACACATAGGAAGAGATCATTCACATACTAAATTTGTGCCTTTTTGTTCTTGTTGCAAGTTTCTGCCAAAGGAAAGTCAAGTAAGTGTCTTAATCACCACTGTTGGGACACACACATATTGGATCATCACATTCCTTTATCATCTAGCCTGCACCTCCATTCCTCCTGCAAGTCTTTAAAGACAAGGACTGTGTCTTAGTCATATTTATTTTGGTCATATATATATTTACAGGACCTGACATACAATATTTATTCAGCAAATCTGGTTGGTTGACTGATGCATGTGGGTTTTATCAGGAGGTGTCATATTTTCCATTTTTTCTTCATTCCTTTTATGTTTTCCTCCCAGACTTCGGGTTTTGTCACAGAGATAGTACTTTCAACAAACAATATAAATCCTCACCCAACACACAAGTTAGAAAATATCATGGCAGGAACCCCCATGAGGAAATCATCTTTTCAGGACCTAGTTTTCCACCCCTTCTCCAAGTTATCAGATGCATTTTCCTACAACCTAAAATTCAGGACACTGATCAAGTCAGTTAAGACGATTTTATTCCAAGCCTGCTGAGTATAAAGGGCTACATTTTGCTCTGGGAAGGGATTCAAAGTCTTTCCAAATAAATGGCCTGCTTGTCTAGCTGTCAGTGTGGACTTCTTTGGCACTCTTACCCTAGTCCTGATTCAAGTTTATGCGCCAGAAACGGAACTTCTGCCTTTTTCAAATTCAACAAGGTCTTCAGACCATGGTAGTCTTGCACAATATGGACCTGGTATTAGAGCAACGGTGGGTATTTACAGTGTATTTAAATAACATAGCGCAAAGAATAGGAGGTTTGAAAGTCTGGCTGGGTTTGGAGAACTGACTTCCATAAATCTAAGACCTGAAAAGTACCTTTTTTTGTTCAAACGTTGGAAAGATTTTTGTCAACTTTTTGCTTGATTAGGATTTCTTTAAGTTTTCCTAGTAACCAGAAACAAGTTTCACAATTTGTGTCACACTTGGCTCCTGTTCCGGGTAGTGAGGGAAAGCTTGCTGTTACTTCAGTAACCCCTGCACAGTGGAGGATGAGGAGCTCAGCACAGAGGAGGCCTGCCAGCAGTTAACCCTGCCAAAGCAAACAGAAATCAGTGTGGACAATGGGAAGATTATGTGTTGGAAAACGGATACCCTGAAGGAAGTCAGGAAAGCCACATCAATTGTATTTAGAAGCTGCGTCTTACCCCTAGGTTATAAAGCCTTCCCTCCAAGCATTCAGAAGATGTTGCTGTTTCACTGAAAACTCACCCACCAAAGGTCAATGGGTGGAGTTAAAACAGAATGCTTTTCTCTTGTAACTTCTGTGTGTCCTGGTATCTGGCCACAAATCTTTGTGCCACCACCACATCCTCTCACGCACTCTGGTATCAGGGCACCCCAGAGGAGAAGGGCAGAGCTCAGCTGCCAGAGGCAAATGCAGAGGGCTCAGTGGTCCCCTCAGTAGGCCCTCTCCATGCAGCTTTCTGACAGACATCATCAGCCAATGGCCGGGCTCAGGCTGGTCCTCTGGTGAAAAACCTGAGCTCAGTCCAGGCTCAGCAGAACTGACGAGGGCTATGTCCTTGAGTGTAAATGATTTTTCAATCCCTGTTTCTTCCTTTTTAGGAACCAAAGTCAAATGAATAATTCTGTTTCAAATGAACAATAAAGCCAAACTATACAGTGAATCATATGACACTCACGTAATCATCACCCAAGATTTCTATGTGTTACTATTATTTGAAAGAGATCTGTTTTATTCCGTTTTTTTTAAAAGGAACATAATTTTAAGATACAGTAAATCTCCATCTTCATCCTTTCCTACCTAGGAGGTACCACCTGAAGTTGACATGGATTGTTGCCACATGGTTTTTAGGACTTTTATCACATGTTTTTATTCATAAAATTTTATATAAAAATGATCTTGTGTGTTTTTTAAACTTACAAGAATAATACAGTTATCTTTTAAGATTAACTTTTGCACTGAAACTAATGTTTTTGAAGTTTATTATTCCAAGTACTGGTAAATTTACCTTAAGATTATTTAATATTCCTTCAAATTAAAAAAATAAATTTTGCCTTCTATTCAAGGGCATGCATTTTTCCCACTTTATCACAAAGAATACAATCAACATGTTGTACATTGATTCTAGCATGTATATCTAGTATTTATTTAAGTAAACACTCAATAAATTAGAAGTACATTTGCTGAACCATAGTTAACGTAATCAAATGATGACAGACTTGTTCTCCAAGAGGCTGGACTAATTTAGAAGCCCTCCAGAAATGTGTAACGTATTTACCAAAACTTGATGTCAATAGATTGATTATGTTTTGCTAATCTGATAGCCTCAAATAGCAGCTCACTGTTTCATTTTTCTTTTTTTTTTTTTACTTTACAATATTGTATTGGTTTTGCCATACATTGACATGATTCAATTTCCTGGTAGTAAACTTGAGCTCAACTAGTGAAGTTGAGCATATTTTCATTTTTCATATGCAATTGCTCATGTGTGTTTCTTGCTTTTAAACTGACTCTTCATAAGCTTTTAGCTACACGGCCTGTGTGCTAAATTGCTTCAGTCACGTCTGACTCAATGTGATGCTATGGACTGTAGCCCAGTAGGCTCCTCTGTCCATGGGATTCTCTAGGCAAAATACTGGAATGGGTTGCCATGCTCTCCTCCAGGGCATCTTCCCAACCCAAGATTCCAACCCCCATTTCCTATGTCTCCTGCTTTATTAGGCAGATTCTTTACCACTAGCGCCACCTGAGAAGCCCCTTAGCTACATTTCTACTGTGTTATTGTAGAAGTTCTTTTCTTTTTTAATAGTTGAATGTTTAAGTTCTAATTTTTCATTAAGATATATTATAAGAGTTTACAAGAATTATAATTATATTCCTACAAAAAACTTTTTTTGGGTCATGCCAGTTGAAATGTGACACCTTAGTTCCCTGAACAGGGATCAAACCCATCATTGCCCTGCAGTGGAAGGTGGAGTCTTAACTACTGGAAAGCCAGGGAATTCCCTGTAGAGATTTTTTATAAATTTGGGGTTTATGTGTGGTTCCCATGGATTTTCCCAGTCTGTGACTTTCCTTTTCACTTTGTTTATGGTTTCTCTTAACTTTTAATGCAGTTTAAATTTGTTTTCTAAAATAGATGTATTAATATTTTTCTCTATAATTTACTGGTATTTTGTGATTTTATAAAAAAAAGAACTCTAGGTTTATATACTGAAATTTCTTCTATGTTTTCTCTCTTTAAATTATTAACCTATTTATTACACCCTCTACTCCCATGAACCTAAGTCTTTGAGTAAATACATCTTCCATGTTTTTTCTAATTTTTTTTTGTCTTTAAACCACTTGGGAATGTGAATTTGTATGTCATGAAACAGTAGTTTAATGTTATTTTTTTTCCATATGTAATCAATTGGCCCACACGATTTGTTGAAAATTCTATCCTTTCCCCACTGATTTATAACATTGCCTGTCATATCACAAGTTTATTCTAGGGTATATTTTTAATGTCTTCATGCTCTCAATGATCACTTTTTCTATCTCTAAACCAGTACTATACTTTTAAAATTACAATAGTTTTGTTAAAAGTCTTAGTATAAAAGTAATTTTTATCTTTATCTTCCTTTTTTTCCCTCCCCTACTTTGGTCTCTTCCAGATTTTCCTGGCTTTTGTTGACCTTTTACTCTTCTATAAGACTGAAAAATCAGCTGATCCAGTTCTTCAGAAAATCCTGGTGAGAATATGACTGCAATTATATTGAATTTATGAACTAATTTGGATAAAATTGATGTCTTTATAATCTTTTCATACATGAAAACATGGATTTTAAAAAGGTCTTCATTTATATCTTTCAATAAACTTTCACAAATCTTTTCTTTATAAATTTGAACATTTTTGTTAAGATTTATTTCTAGATAGCTTATCAATTTAGTTATTAATATAAATTGCATCTTTTACAATTATATAATGTTTGTTGCTCACTTATAGTAAAGAAAATGATATCTTCATATTCTGTACAGTATCTTGATAAAATCCAAAATTCCTTATTTGTTCCAATAATTTGTATAAGTTTCAGACTACTCTGTGTGGACAATCATATCAATGATGAAAGCTTTGTTCAGTTCAGTTCAGTTCAGTCGCTCAGTCATGTCTAACTCTTCCCCAGGCCTCCCTTATGCCTTTCTAATTAGTATAGCTGTGTTCCCTCACCCACTTTCAGTTTGCACCAACAGAAAAGAAACAATGATGGCTGGAAAACTTTTTCATTTCTGGTTTTAAAGCATGCTTTTGTTTTATTTTTAATGTTGATATAACGAATTTAAAATAATGGGTAATGGGTTAGTACTTTTTTTTCATGTTTTTTTTGTTTTTTCTGCAATTCCTTCTCTTCCATCAAAGTAATCATTACTTTTACCTTTTATCTGTTAATGCTGTAACGTGTTAACATAATTTCAAAATTTAATAATTAACCATAATATATGTAGGATTTTCATATATTTTGTATATTTTCATATATCACATATGTTTAATTTTCTAATATTTTATTTAGAGTTTTTGTATCTATGGTCATGAGTAAGATCAGTCTATTGTTCTCTTTTTATGAAGGGTCTATGGTAATTTAAGTATGAGATTACATTGACTTCATAAAATGAGTTGTTACTTTTCTTGTTCTGATCTCTGGGAGAGTTTATACAATATAAAATAGATATGATCCATTCAGTATAAATTTGGGAGAATATGCATATAAACTATTTTAGACTGGAGGATTTTTAAGGGAGTTAGATTTTGACCCATTGATCCACTTTCATAAGTGGCTATAGATCTGTTTAGTTTTCTATTTCTCATCGCATCAGTTTTGTTAAATTGTTGTTCAGTCGCCAAGTTGTGTCCAACTCTTCACAACCCCATGGCCTGCAGCACACCAAGTTTCCCTGTCCCTCACCATCTCCCAGAGCTTGCCCAAGTTCATGTTCACTGCATTGGTGATGCCATCCATCCATTTCATCCTGTCACCCTCTTCTCCTTCTGCCTTCAGTCTTTCCCAGCATCATGGTCTTTTCCAGTGAGTCCGCTCTTTGCATCAGGTGGCCAAAGAATTGGAGCTTCAGCTTCAGCATCAGTCCTTCCAATGAGTATTCAGGGTTGATTTCCTTTAAGATTGACTGGTTTGATCTCCTTACTGACCAAGGGACTCTCAAGAGTCTTCTCCAGCACCACAGTTCAAAAGCATCAATTCTTTGGCACTCTGCCTACTTTATGGTCCAGCTCTCACAACTGTATGTGACTACTGGAAAGACCATAGTCTTGACTTTGTTGTTAAGTTATGGTTTTCTAATTCATCACAGACCAAAACTTTCATGAAATACTAAATTATGTGTTTGTATGTTGCAGCCATATAGAAAATACTTTCTTGGGTTCTAAGCACATACTCTCAATTTCTGTGCTTACTTCATTGCAGGCTGGTAACAAACAGCTCACTGACCGGTTAGCTAACTATACTGTGCTAGCATTGTTTTACAAAATCATCCATTTGTCAAACTTCACAAATCCATTACCATGGATCATTGTTCATGATATCTCATATTATCTTTAAACACTGCTATTTTATGTGTGGCTATACTGTGTGTTCTGGAGAAGGAAATGGCAACCCACTCCAGTGTTCTTGCCTGGAGAATCCCAGGGACAGGGGAGCCGGGTGGGCTTCCGTCTAAGGGGTCACACAGAGTCGGGCACGACTGAGGTGACTTAGCAGCATACTGTGTGTTCAGTCCTAGTAACAGGAAGTGGGAGATAATGGAAAGTAATTTAGTCAGAAGAAGCAGCTTAATCCACAGCCTTGGTGTTTATGAGCTGCGCAACTTTCAGCAAGTCACTTCTCAGAGATTCAAATTCTTTTTTGGTAAATTAGGTCAGGGCTTTTTTTACAGATAAATTTGCTCTCTCTTCTAGTAAAGCACTTTCTTCAAATGGAGTCTAACTTTGAAGCAGATCAAAGTGGAATAATTCTGTTGTAGAAGAAAGTGGTAATGCCCTTGCCCCACTCAACCCCCAGGAAGCCCCTGAAGCACTTCCACCATGCCCCCTAGGGCTAGCACAGCTTCCACTACTAGTCTACCTTGCAAGGGTTTGAGGTGAACTTCCCTTGAGCTGGCATCTAGCCAACAGCCACTAATGACTCAGCCAAAGTGATTACATTAAATACAATTTCCATGAGGACTAAAAGAGTCATCCAGGTTTCTTAGCAACAGAAATCAAGGTCACGAGCTACAACAGAGTAAAAAACATCCTTTCAAACATGGGAAAAGATGGTTAATTGAGTTTAATCCTTACTCTTTATCATGATGCAACAAATAGAAGTGATCTTCAGGGCAACAATAATTTTCCAACTTCTTTACCTTCAATCTTCCACTATCTCCTGAGCTGCAACATGGCAATCATCTACTAAAAGACAAGAGTAGAATTTCCATTTTACTGAAAGGTGCTAGGGACTTTTTTTTTTCCTTTTGTGACCCGTTTTTATTTGAGAAAGGAAATAAATGAGAGAGGAATGATAATAATGGGAGCATTTTCTTCTTCCATAACATAGTACATGGAGGAAAATATTCAAACACAAGTTGAGGGATAGGATCATTCTCTTTATTCTTCTTTTTTTAATGAGCATCATGTCTCCATTTTATAAATTAGAAAAATTCACTCAGAGGTTAAGGAATTCATTTAAGTCCTCAGGCCTGTTACATGGAAGATCCGGTGGGGGGAAAATAGTTTTTTAAAAGGTTGATTTACAATTTTTATTACAGCATTAAATTATTATAATGATTTGGCCAAGGGTTTATTTATAATTTCCTTGTTTCTCCCTAGTTTTCACTTCAAAAAAAATTAAGCCTAGAGCAAAAATTATGAATGGCATATAGACTTCACCTAGATTCACAAATTAACATTTTATCCATTTGCTTTTTTTGTATGTATGTGTATATGCATTTTTGGGCTGAACTATTTAGTTACTTGAGCTTCCCAAGTGGCTCGAGATAAAGAATCCACCTTCCAAGCAGGAGACGAAAGTTCAATCCCTGGGTTGGGAATATCCCCTGAAGAAGTAAGTAAGTAAGTGAAGTTGCTCAGTCGTCTCCGACTCTTTGCAACCCCATGGACTGTAGCCCACCAGGCTTCTCTGTCCATGGGATTCTCCAGGCAAGAATACTGGAGTGGGTTGGCATTTTCCTTCTCCAGGGGATCTTCCCAACCCAGGGATGGAATCCGGGTCTCCTGCATTGCAGGCAGGCACTTTAACCTCTGAGCCACCAGGGAAGCAAGGAAATGGCAACCCACTACAATATTCTTGCATGAAAAATCCCATGGACCAAGGAGTCTGGAGGGCTACAGTCCATGACGTTGCAAAGAGTCAGACATGACTTTGCAACTAAACAACAAACGACATTTAGTTACTTGAGAAACAGCAACTCACAAATACTTTATATTATATATCTTATTAGAACACTGGAGTGGGTTGCCATTTCCTTCTCCAATGTGTGAAAGTGAAAAGTGAAAGTGAAGTCACTCAGTCATGTCTGACTCGTAGCGACCCCATGAACTACAGCCTACCAGGCTCCTTCGTCCATGGGATTTTCTAGGCAAGAGTACTGGAGTGGCTTGCCATTGCCTTCTCCGATTATATATATTATTACACCCAAAATGCTATTAACTATCCATGAAAGTTAAGTAAACTATTATCTAATTCAGTCTATATTTAAATTTCTCCAATTGTATTCTTAATTTTTAATTAGAGGATAATTACAGTATTGTGATGGTTTCTGCCATGCATCAACATGAATAGGCCATCTGTCCCCTCCCTTTAGAGCCCCCCTCCCCCCTCCCCCCCATCCGACTTTTAAGCCAATAGGTTGTCACAGAGCACCAGCTTTGGGTTTCCTGTGTCATGCAGTAAATTCCCACTGGCTATTTATTTTACATAACGTAATGTATAGGATTCAGTGCTATTCTCTCAAGTAATCCCACCCTCTCCTTCCCCTGAGTCCAAAAGTGTGTTATTTATGTCTGTGTCTCCTAAATTGCTCCAATTGTCTTAATACTCTTTCATAGATGTTTAAAATATTGGATCCAATTAAAATTGATTTGCACTATACATTTGTTTTTTTATCTTCCTTTTTTTTTGGTTTGGTTTTGGTCTTTTTGATCACTTTTATCTGTAGTAGTCCTCTCTCTAGTTTGTTTTTCATGACACTGACTTTTTCTGAGTCCAGAATAGTATTTTCTAGAAAGTGCCACATCCTAAATTTGTATATTATTTCTTCATAAAATGATATAGGCTAAACATTTTTACCAAGAAAATTAATAAGTGATCTTGTATACTTATTATATCATATTAAACAAAATCAGGTGATAACAAATAAAATCAAGTGGTTTCCCTACTGGTAAGGCTGTTTGATCACCTAGTTAGGATGGTGATTAAGCTCTTTATTATAAAGGTACATTTTTCATTTGTGATATTTTTAAGTAATGTTAATTGTGAAACTTTGAGATTATGTGATTTAGTTCCACATTAACTTTTAAGGTGATGATTTTAGCACCTATTGCTGATCCTGATCTTGCCAGAATCATGTATTAATACTGACAGTTGCAAAATGGTGATTTTCTTAGTTCTACCCATTCCTTTCACATTTATTAGCTGGTATTCTGTTTAAAAGATGAGTCTCTCTCTCTCAGTGGTTTTCTGTGTCTGTCTCTCTCTCATTGCTAGTTCAGTAGGCACTGTGCACTGCCTTTTTAAAATGCTGTTTTTGATAAAAATTCCTCCATAAAAAGACCTGCTTGTAGGAAATGTTCAGTTGGCAAGGCACAGTAATTTAAGATTATTTGTCCATGGTGTCTTCCAAAGGCTTAATGAGGAGGGGCGTGCTGTGATACATGGGGTCGCGAGAGTCGGACACGACTGAGCGACTGAACTGAACTGAACTGAACTGAAAGCCAATTATCTTCATCTGAGCTTCCAGGAATGAAGATTTTAAATAATAAGGAAACTGATGAACAGGTTATTAAGTAACTAATGAAAATAGAGAAGTGTATATAAAAGAAAAAAAAGGATAGGAATCTTTCTTAAGAGTGTTGCTGAAATTCTCAAACTTCTTACCTGATTATCAAGTTAAAGAAAAGAGTTCAAGGTGTTTTTCTTTGGAAGCTTTTGGGTTCCCTAAAGGAAAGGGTCTAGTTCCAGTGCAATGAGTGTAATCATTGCACAGGGAGTTCACAAAACATGAACTGTTTCAAGGCTACATGCAATGTTTCCTCAATTGCTGCTTTGTGTGTGTGTGTTTTAGTTGTGTCCAACTCTTTGTGACCCCATGGACTATAGCCTGCCAGGCTCTAAGGAATTTTCCAGACAAGAATACTGGAGTAGGTTGCCATTTCCTACTCCAGGGGATCTTCCCAACCCAGGGATCAAACACACATCTCTTGCATCTTCTGCACTGACAGGTGGATTCTTTACCACTGCGCCACCTGGGAAGCCCCTTCAAATAAATTAACGAGAGTAAAACATAAATTTAGTTTAGGTCAGGATGTCTGAAATAAAAACAAGCACAAGAGGACAAAGATGGGACTGTTTCTCAAGCAAAGCTGAAAGAAAAACAACTGGATGATGTTTTTCTGAAGTTTCCAGGTTTTGAAACTCCCTCCTTGCAGACATCACTGCCAGAAACTTTCTTACATCATGACAGTTTGTGAATATTTCCTTAGCTTTTTATAAAGGAAAAAAAGCTCTTGAGATCCAGATTTCTTATGATCATGAATCACTCAGGAAACATTAAGGAGGGTTACTGCTTTCTTGGCATGGATTTACAAGTTAGTGACCCAAAGATGAAAAAGACTCATCCCCTGACTGATGGCACCTCCAGAATCTCTATCTAGAATTTTAAAAACAAAATTTTGGAGCTAAGAGATTTGTTATGAAGCTATATTTGCATTTCTGGTGAAGCTTGTTTTTGTTTTTTTTTTTTACTTAGATTATGTGTTTTAGGTCAATTAAAAAACTGGCAAAGTTTTTTTGAAGATGCCTTTACTCATTCTTTACATAAGACTGAGAAAACATCAGTTATGTTCATATCAAAAAAAGGAGAAGTTACTGATGGAAATTATGAAAAAGTTATGATTTCTTCTCTCACATTATATGATAGCAGCATTATTTCTACACTTGAGGACGTTAGTTTAACCAGGGGTGATAAATGAATAAACAAATCATTACAATACAATACAGTTTTAGTGGGATAGATGAATGAACAAAAAGACATTAAAAAAAATGAGCTAAAATCATTTGAGTTTGACTAGGAGCCTAAGGGCATAGCTATGAGATTTTCCTTCAGAGACATTTGTGGATAGAGCTTGATATAAAATTTGGACCTCTTCCCTTTATCCTTTTGTTTCTATCCTAAAATCAAAAGTTCCTAAGGAAATCTGACATGCATCAAACCATGTTTTTCTATGTGATAGTTCTAGGGAGGACTAAGTTCAAAGGAAGGTGTGTGAGTAGGTTATAGGTACAGAATCTCTGACAGTAGAAGAAACAGCTTAACAGGAAGAAATTGAGACTCCTCACTTCCATACTGAAGACCCTGGGCTCCCCTCTGCCTGCCTGCTCCCCTTCTCCAAGAAGTGGGAGCAGAGATAGCTGTGGGTTTCCAATTGGGCAGAACTTTAATAAAATAACTGATGTTTTCAGAAAACAACAAAAACAAAAACATTAATGTCAATCCAGGGAGAAAAGACCAGGGGCTCCTTGATGGCCATGTTAGGAGTGCCCTAGAGGCTGGGTTTCAGTGGTAAAGACGTCATGACTAATAGGCACATTACTGAGGAAAAGTTGTAGAATAAACAGCAGTATTCACTCATTTATTTTTTTGTCAGCAAGATATGTCACAGTTTAAATCTACCAACTAATAGCCATTAACATTAATCCAATTTCAGATTAGAGTTTGAGCTTCTTGACGGCAAGGATCAAATCTTATTTATCTACATTTCACCAATGCCTACTGCTCTACCCACCACATAGTGGAATAAAGATACTGTGACTAAATGGGAAGAGTCTTGATAATTCTCTTAATCAATATATAGAAACAGGAGCATAGCAACGGTCAGTAATGACATATATGCTATTTATATCACTGTGTGGGTTCATGACATAAACCATGCCACAGTTAGCCTTTAAAATAAGATGACTGAAACAAATATAACTTTTCAATTTCTATGATAAATATATGCTGTTTCCATGTTTAGGCAACCCCTAATAATGACAGTAGCCATCAAC
Organism: Moschus berezovskii; assembly: GCF_049115385.1. Taxonomy (NCBI): domain Eukaryota; kingdom Metazoa; phylum Chordata; class Mammalia; order Artiodactyla; family Moschidae; genus Moschus; species Moschus berezovskii. The sequence goes on along the minus strand of NC_142472.1, from coordinate 59,179,728 downwards.
TTAATAAATCATAGCTTAGAACACACTATCAATTCACATATTATATGATTTGCTGATGGTCCCTGCACTTGAGTCAATTTGGTAGTATTTGGAACACCATCTGATTTCAAACTCAGGTTACAAATCCCAGAGAGAAATACAATCTAAAGAGCACATGAATAAAGAATTGGCTGTTCTAATATTTAAGTTTCAACATAATTTGTAGAAACCCAGTTAGAAACTGTGTTTGTTGGTTTCAATAGAGCTGTCTTGCAAAAATTTGTAGCAGAGTATTTTAGGGTATGATTAAATCACTGGGATTTAAATATGGCCACTCAGTAACTGCTAAAATCTGTGTCATGCTGACACAACAAAACTTTTCCAAATCACTGCTTTATTATTTTGCAATAAAATTTAATTGGTATGTAGCTCCCCTGAGTGAATCTGTTCTTTAGGACACACATTAAGTCATTTGTTTAGAGCTCATCTATATATGCACATCTCATTTATGTTTATTGAAGATTTTATTATATATATATACACACATATATTTATACATATATATGTTAATATAAAGAGGAGATGGTGGCAAGATGTTCTTGCTCAATGTCAGATTTTTAAAGTAATTCTAAAATAATATGAAGGTTCCTCAAAAAATTAAACACAGAATCACCATACAATCTAGCAACTTCATTTCTGGGTATACACTCAAAAAAACTGAAAGAATGCACTTTGACACACATTTGTACACCCATATCTTAGCAACATCACATACAATAGCAAAAAGGTGGAAGCAACCCAAGTGACCACCAACAGATGAACGAATAAACAAAACATGGACTATATATACATGTGATGAAATACTGTTCAACTTTACTAAGGAAGGAAATTCAGTTACCTTTTACAACATGGATTGCAGACATTATGTTAACTAAGTCAGTCATAAATAGAAAAACCCTATATAATTCCACTCATATGGGACTCATAGAGCAGTCAAATTCATAGAAACAGAGAGTAGAATGGTGGTTGCCAGGAGCTGGGGGAGTTAGTGTTTAATGGGTATGGAATTTCAGTTTGGGAACATAAGTTTTGGAGGTGGATGGTGGTGATGGTTGCACAACAATATTAATGCATTTAGTGCCACTAAACTAGACACTTAAAATGGTTAAAATATTACATTTTATTTTTTTTAACAAATTTAATAAACAACATCATTACAGAAAGATAACAAAAATACAAAGTCTTAAAACCTATGGGATATGGAAAACACTGAGGCCTTAAATATAGTAGACTTTACATGGAAAAGCAGTGAGTATACAAGTATACAGCCAGTTTAAGAAGTTAGCAAAATAAACAGAATAATCATAAAGAAAAGAAAGCAACTAATACATACCAGGTATTAATGCCATAAAAATAAAGATAAAATTGAGAGGCTCAACAGAGTCAAAGCTGCCTTAAAAAGCTTCTCTAAAAAGGGAAACATCATGTAACAATAATCAACAAGAAAAATCTTGCAAATAAACAATACTCAAAATGGGAATTACTCATAGAAGCATTAAGAATATAAATAATAGAAACAACTTTGTGTCTATACATTCGAAGATTAGTTGTCTCGTATACAGGGTTATCATTACCATCTTTCTAAATTCCATATATAAGGGTTGGTATACTGTATTGGTGTTTTTCTTTCTGGCTTATTTCACTCTGTGTAATAGGCTCCAGTTTCATCCACCTCATTAGAACTGATTCAAATGTATTCTTTTTAATTGCTGAGTATACTCCATTGTGTATATGTACCACACCTTTCTTATCCATTTGTCTGCAGATGGACATCTAGGTTGCTTCCATATCCTGGCTATTATAAACAGTGCTGCGATGAACACTGGAGTACATGCGTCTCTTTCAATTCTGGTTTCCTCGGTGTGCATGCCCAGCAGTGGGATTGCTGGGTTGTATGGCAGTTCTATTTCCAGTTTTTAAAATTTTAAAATTAAATTAAAATTAAATAATTTAAAAATAATCCTAATATTTTAGCAAGGTCTGCTGGAAAACTGAATTTTACTGTTTAAGCAAATTATACTCTAGAGGTTATTCTACCTTTTGTGGGATTTCGTGATGTAACCAGAAATGTGTTGATTATCTCATTTAATTATCTGCAGCCTGCCAGGCTCCTCTGGCCATGGGCTTTTTCAGGCAAGAATACTGGAATGGGTTACCATTTTCTTCTTCAGGGGATCTTGCCAACCCAGGGATCGAACCCGGGTCTCCCACATTTCCTCCCACATTGCAGACCGACTCTTCACCATGTGAGCCTCCAGGAAATCCCTGAATTTTATTTTCAGTTCAGTTCAGTCACTCAGTCGTGTTTGACTCTTTGAGACCCCATGAACTGCAGCACGCCAGGCCTCCCTGTCCATCACCAACTCCCGGAGTTTACTCAAACTCATGCCCATTGAGTTGGTGATGCCATCCAACCATCTCATCGTCTGACGTCCCCTTCTTCTCCTGCCCTCAATCTTTCCCAGCATCAGGCTCTTTTCCAATGAGTCAGCTCTTCGCATTAGGTGGCCAAAATATTGGAGTTGGAGCTTCAACATTAGCCCTTCCAATGAACACCCAGGACTGATCTCCTTTAGGATGGACTGGTTGGATCTCCTTCAAGTCCAAGGGACTCTCAAGAGTCTTCTCCAACACCACACTTCAAAAGCATCAATTCTTCGGTGCTCAGCTTTCTTTATATAGTCCAACTCTCACATCCATACATGACTACTGGAAAAACCATAGCCTTGACTAGACGGACCTCTGTTGGCAAAGTGAGGTCTCTACTTTTTAATATGTTGTCTAGGTTGGTCATAACTTTCCTTCCAAGGAGTTAGCATCTTTTAATTTCATGGCTGCAATCACCATCTGCAGTGATTTTGGATTTTATCTATATTTTACCAAAAATTTAAAAATAAATAATTTAAAAAGTAACCCTAATATTTTAGTAAGGTCTGCTGGAAAACAAACTAAATTTTACTGTTTAAGTAAATTATACCCTAGAGGTTATTTTACCTTTTGTGGGATCTTGCGATGTAACCAGAAATGAGATAATTAATTATGGTGGAAAGAGCCTTGGCAGAGTCAGTACTTCAAATAAGACCTCTCATAGTACTTGGTAGGTAGGTTTTGTTGAACCTAAAACTCATGCAAGGCTCAGAACATAGTGGGTATCTACAAAGTTGGATAGAAAGACATCATAGAAATTAGGGAAGCAGCTGCTACCTGAAGAACCCAGGCAATTACCACCTTTAGGGATTCTGTCAGTCCTGGATAAGGGAGATGGGAACTGATCCCATCTCTAGAGAGATGAGACGTGCTGGGCAAGTGTATCTGACACAGGAATTCAATCCAGAGACTGAGACACACAGTGGGGGTTGTGAGGCAGTTTAAGAGAGGGTAGTCTTGGAATAAGGAGATTGTTATTAGTATTTGGAGCTCAAGTTCAGAGATTGTAGTAACTTATGCTGTGGCCCCGGGGAATTGAACTTGGCTTCTTAAATCCTTTCCTGACTTAAGCAAGACTGGCATGGGGCTGAATCTTCAGTTGGAAGTCATGTGGGTCTAATTATTCCAGAGGAGAGAGTTTGGAGGTTGTGGGTGTAGTCAAAGTGGAAGTGAAATCACTCAGTCGTGTCCAACTCTTTGCGACCCCACAAACTGTAGCCTGCCAGGCTCCTCCATCCATGGGATTTTCCAGGCAAGAAGACCGGAGTGGATTACCATTTCCTTCTCCAGGGGATCTTCCCAACCCAGGGATGGAACCAGGGTCTCCCACACTGTAGGCAGGTTCTTTACTGTCTGAGCCACCAGGTAAGCCCTGGGTGCAGAGGGAGTGGAAAAGCTGAGGTTAGGTCTTCAGAGTTTAAGGAAAGTTAACATCCTCCACTCCATAATTTGGTGAATGTCCTTGTCATGGTTTACAGACACACAAGCAGATCCTCAGCCCTGGAATGTTGACCCCTTGTGCTGCCAAGCATCTCAGGAATCTTCCCAATCCTCTATCAGCTGCCCGGCACCATTCCGTAGTCCCACTGGCTTTCCATTTTCTCCTGATAATGTTCTGAGCCCAACCATTCCCAATCTAGTCCTTCTCTTTCCAATACACTCCAGCCCATATACAGGGCAGAACTTTTTGAAAGGGTTCAGTGTTAGCGCTGTATTAGTTCCACTTGGTAGAAAGTACTCAATAAGCATCTGTTGAATTTTGTCAAAAATTTTCTCAACAAACAAAACTTTTTCAATGCATTAGATTTTCTCAAGTTCTCAGCATACCCTGGTGCCAAAAAGGTGGCCTGGGAAGGAATCGGGAACTAGCTATTAACAAGCCCTATGATCTTAAACGAAGTATTTCTTTTTTGGTCTCCTTATAAAATGATTAAGTCCTCAAAAGACATTCTTGTTCCAAAGTGTTGGATTATCAGGGCTCACAACTGCACCTCTGATGCCTGGGGTCTCCCATTTCCTGTAAATAGTTAATCCCTGGCAAGGGCATGAAGTCTTACGGTTCTATCCCATCATCAGTAATCACACTATATTTCTTTCTAATTATCTATGACTCCCTCCTGATCTGAAATAAACCTTTTGGATTTGGGGATAAATTATGGCAAAAAAAAATGAATTAAACATATAGGGTATAAAACAATGGCTTGAAAACTGGTACAAATTTTACTAATTATTTTCATATTTTGAATACCAAACAAGATTTGATTTATATGCATGAATAACTAAAAAAAGAATCTTGTTAAAGCTGAATTTTTAAAATCTGTCCACTGGTCTCAAACCATTTGGCTTCACTGCTTTTTAACTAAAATAAAAGTGAACTAATTCTGATTAAATTTGGGTGAGGAAAAAATCTTCAGCATAGATAACAAATTATATGCCAGATATTGGTTTCCTATGATTTCTATGATTCCAAACCACGTTGCTAAAAAGCAGGCTTCTGGCAGATCTTTAATTACCAATGTTAGTAATATGGACATCCAAGCCTAATGCATAATATGAATATAAAATACATGATTAATATAAAATGCACGCTGAAAGAATTTTAATAAATGAATGAACATCACTATCGCATTAGCTTTCTTAAGTAGGTCAGAGCTTAAAGCTGTCCAAATAATAGATTTTTATGTTTCTCTTCTTTCTCCATCTATCTCAGGGCAAGAAATTAATTTTTTCCTGTTCCAAAGTCATCAATGGATTAATGACTGTCATATGAAGCCTGGCTACAGGGAGCTCCTCAAATACACAGCCATGTGTAGCTCCTGAAAAATGAGCAGAATCATTTTTCTCAAAGAATATGATTATAGTGGAATATCAAATAGATTATTTTTTTCTGAAAAAGAATTGTTAAATTTGTCCTGATGACAGTGGTGAAATGAGACTTGGAAATATTAATGCCTTTCCCTTCCATCATGCCTAGCTTATGTTGTCATAGATATTATTTCAATTTATAAAACCATTCTGAGCACACTGTGTAAAACCTTACTGAGCACTACATGTGGAAAAACATAAGACTCCTGCCCTGCAAGAACTTATATTCTAATAGAGGTGATACAATCTCATCCACTGATACATGCATATAACACAGGCAAATAAGCATTTTTTTAATGGAAAATTAGTTCCCAAACTGGCATTTCTTTCCTTTTCTAATATTATAAATACAGTTCCAACAGTGAGAATTTTCTTTAGTAGTCTACAATATCACTTCAGATACTATTAGCTGGACCTTACACCCAGAAGTTAAGAGTAGATGGATGCAGTGAATGACAGGTAGAGTTCTCTGAGATGCGGATTCTGACTAATTCATCTGCCCTTGCCTTGCAGGGGCAGATGAACCTCTGAGCTCTATGGCAACTGAGGCCAGAGCAGGCAGAAAGCTCTTGGAGGAGGATGCTAGTGACAGGAATCAGGCATGTCTTAAAAATGAAATGAACACAAAAGTATTAAGGGACTATTTTCCATAATATTGCTCTGTTATACAAGTTCAGTTCCAAGGACCTTTTTTAAAAAAATTGTAGTCTAGAAAAATGGGTGTGAGAGTTGGACTGTGAACAAAGCTGATCGCCGAACAATTGATGCTTTTGAACTGTGGTGCTGGAGAAGACTCTTGAGAGTCCCTTGGACTGCAAGGAGATCCAACCAATCCATTCTAAAGGAGATCAGTCCTGGGTGTTCATTGGAAGGACTGATGCTAAAGCTGAAACTCCAATATTTTGGCCACCTCATGCGAAGAGTTGACTCACTGGAAAAGACTCTGATGCTGGGAGGGATTGGGGGCAGGAGGAGAAGGGGACAACAGAGAATGAGATGGCTGGATGGCATCACCGACTTGATGGAGGTGAGTCTGAGTGAACTCCGGGAGTTGGTGATGGACAAGGGAGGCCTGGCATGCTGTGATTCATGGGGTTACAAAGAGTCCGACATGACTGAGCGACTGAACTGAACTGAACTGAACTGAGGTCCTCAAAGCATCTTCGGGACTAATATGTTTAATGCCCCCTTCAAAATGCTTTGAGGACATAAAATTATTGTTTTCCAAACTACATAGTGATACTGAGGTATGAATGGTTGGTCAGAAAATTAAACTAGGTACCAGATCTAGTTCAGAAATTAGCAGTGAAAGAGAATCATCTGAAAGCTGGTTTTTATTTACAATGTTATGGGTGTCTGTCTCTTGCACTGAACTGCCTCATGAATCCTGGTTCACCAGTACCTGACTTACTGCAGGTGCATAAATTGCTGAAGAAGTAAGCCTGCGGGCTAGGTGAAGGGGTAAATAAGTGAATGAGAAAGAGGGAGAATGAAGAATAAGTGAATGAATGAATGTTTACCAGGAAGTGCATTAGAAGGCAATGATCCTTGAACCTCAAACTGAAGATGAGTAAATGCTTCTTAAATCCTGTCTGACATAACATTTGGAATATGCCCCTTACTTCTAGCCAAGGGCCTTCTCAAATTCCTCATTTCAATTACGACAATGGTACTGAAGAGAAGTAGCCACCTTCTTTATTTTTAAGCAATTCTCTTTCAATCAACGTTTAATTATCCTAAAGGAGGAAACCAGTGGTGCAGAAAATCCCCCAATCTCTTGTTGGAATGCATTATATGATGGCTTTTTACAGTAGTTTGCCTTCCTAATTATGTTTTGATTAGGTTTCTATTACAGCTATCAAGAATTCTCTTAGCAGAGAGGACAGCAGGTCAGGCAGCCCCAAGAACACAGTGATCACTGCACTGAGGTTGGCTGGGACTGATCCACACCTTAATTTAGGCCTTTCTTTTTTAAATGCATAGTGCTAAGCACTTCGAGACATACAAAGTTACAGAAAATTTTTAGGGCTAATTTATTCAGCAGCCACCACTGAGAAGCTATTAGAAGGTAGGTTCTCTTCTAGGGGTTGTCAAAGCAAAGAGGAATAAGATACAATCACATATAATAAGGAATGATATATAAGATTGGAATTTCAGGAACTCACTGCCTAGCCAGCAAGATATAGGCATGTAGTCATGAGCAACAAGGCAGTGTGTGCTAAATGACAAATGGGCCATGGGAGCTAGAAGAGTAGGAGAGGTCACCTGAGGTGAGAACACAAGGAAAACATTAGAGGAAGGTTACTTGATCCAGGTCTTAAAGAAGTGACATCTGAATGAGTGGAGGAGATTCAGGAGGATTCTCTACAGCAGTGTTGTTCAATGGAAAGACATGAGCCACATGTGCAAATTTAAATATTCCAGTAGTCAATTTAAAAGGAAAAAAGAGAAATGGGCAATGTTGATTTTAATAATGCATTATATTTAACCCAACATGTTCAACGTATTTTAACATGCAATCAATATAAATGAGATATTTTACACTCTGTTTTAGACTAAGTCTTCAAAATCCAGTGTGTACATTTGTTGCATATCTCAGTTCAGACTGGGTTTCCCTAATGGCTCAGTGGTAAAGAATCTGCCTGCAATGCAGAAGATGCAAGTTCAGGAAGATACCCTGAAGAAGTAAATGGTAAACTACTCTA